>NW_027363897.1:0-394718 GCF_046119375.1 Phyllobates terribilis | reverse complement strand
CTTCAAAAAGGTAGCTATGCATATACAGTTTACAGACAGAATGTTAACATATTAAGCAAGAGTGTGACAACTTATCAGTGCTAAATGTGCCATAAAAAAACCCAGCATGTAAAATTCTTAGCTTTGACAAGTGACAACATATCTGGCAAAATGCATTGTAAACCAAATGTAATTTTTAGCTGCAGTAAATTTTAGACAATCAAAATGATGTTAAAATGTGTGTGTTTCTTACAGTCTAGAGGCTGCTTATTCTGATGGAGGAAAACACTGACAGCATCCTTCATGATCACTGAAAGAACTGTTCTCCTTTCTCCTGCCCCACACTGATCTATCTGATCGGTGCAGTGCAGGGGAGAAAGTCACCAGGACTTGCACGGATGTTGCGCATCCTGTGTAGCTGAAAAAACTTCTGCAAGACTAGCCCTTGGACCTCTTTATGAAAAGAAGAACGACACTCCTGATATGTGAGGTGGCATGGATAGGGTCCCAATCAAACAAAGTTGTTGATTAGCCATTGAACCTTTCAGGTCATGTGATCAGTCACATTCCTGGAAGGAATTTCAAGATGTGGTAATGTATACGATGGATGAGTGTACATATATATATATATATATATATATATAAGTGTTTGTGTGTGTGGAGCTGCATGAGTATATAAGAGAGCTGTTGGTGTATGTAAGAAAGCTGTGTACAAGTATGTAGCAAAACAGTGCGTGTATGTAACAGAGGTGTGAGTGCATACTTCAAAGCTGTAGAAAAGCTATATGTGTTAGAACTGTGTTTGTGTATGGAGGAGAGTTGTGTGTGTATTTCGGAAAATTGCGTGTGTGATAGTAGTAGAGTTGTGTGTATGCAGGAGAGATGTGTGTATGTAGGAAAGAGGGTGGAAACTTATCAATGCTATAGGACCTATGCAAGAACCTAACATGATCAAATTTGACTCATGACAATACAGCTTTAAAAAATGCATTGGCAGCAATTGTACCGATCATCTACTTTCAATGAATTATCAGCAAATTGGTGAAAGTACACCTATTAAAAAAAAAATAACAGCCTCCTCCATATCCCCTCTAGCTGTCCTGTCCATCACCAAGATAGGTGCGTTTTCTGCCATTTTAGGTAGAAGTAATGTTCAACCAATTTGCTTCTAATTTAGACAAAGTAGTAGGAAAGTTTATCAAACAAACTCTACATATGAGCTCTATCTATATCTATTTTACAATACGTGTAATATGTATTCACAAAATGTCCATTTTCTATATGTGTGAACTTCACATCTTTTTTTTTTTTAGTAAGTTTTAGTGCATGATGAGGTGGTGTTTACCTATAGGATCCACCATCTCTTGGACTGGGCACCATTGATGGTATTTATTGGGCCCCACGTTCTTAAGTAAATCTCAATATTGCTTCAAAAAGGTAGCTATGCATATACAGTTTACAGACAGAATGTTAACATATTAAGCAAGAGTGTGACAACTTATCAGTGCTAAATGTGCCATAAAAAAACCCAGCATGTAAAATTCTTAGCTTTGACAAGTGACAACATATCTGGCAAAATGCATTGTAAACCAAATGTAATTTTTAGCTGCAGTAAATTTTAGACAATCAAAATGATGTTAAAATGTGTGTGTTTCTTACAGTCTAGAGGCTGCTTATTCTGATGGAGGAAAACACTGACAGCATCCTTCATGATCACTGAAAGAACTGTTCTCCTTTCTCCTGCCCCACACTGATCTATCTGATCGGTGCAGTGCAGGGGAGAAAGTCACCAGGACTTGCACGGATGTTGCGCATCCTGTGTAGCTGAAAAAACTTCTGCAAGACTAGCCCTTGGACCTCTTTATGAAAAGAAGAACGACACTCCTGATATGTGAGGTGGCATGGATAGGGTCCCAATCAAACAAAGTTGTTGATTAGCCATTGAACCTTTCAGGTCATGTGATCAGTCACATTCCTGGAAGGAATTTCAAGATGTGGTAATGTATACGATGGATGAGTGTACATATATATATATATATATATATATATATATAAGTGTTTGTGTGTGTGGAGCTGCATGAGTATATAAGAGAGCTGTTGGTGTATGTAAGAAAGCTGTGTACAAGTATGTAGCAAAACAGTGCGTGTATGTAACAGAGGTGTGAGTGCATACTTCAAAGCTGTAGAAAAGCTATATGTGTTAGAACTGTGTTTGTGTATGGAGGAGAGTTGTGTGTGTATTTCGGAAAATTGCGTGTGTGATAGTAGTAGAGTTGTGTGTATGCAGGAGAGATGTGTGTATGTAGGAAAGAGGGTGGAAACTTATCAATGCTATAGGACCTATGCAAGAACCTAACATGATCAAATTTGACTCATGACAATACAGCTTTAAAAAATGCATTGGCAGCAATTGTACCGATCATCTACTTTCAATGAATTATCAGCAAATTGGTGAAAGTACACCTATTAAAAAAAAAATAACAGCCTCCTCCATATCCCCTCTAGCTGTCCTGTCCATCACCAAGATAGGTGCGTTTTCTGCCATTTTAGGTAGAAGTAATGTTCAACCAATTTGCTTCTAATTTAGACAAAGTAGTAGGAAAGTTTATCAAACAAACTCTACATATGAGCTCTATCTATTTTACAATACGTGTAATATGTATTCACAAAATGTCCATTTTCTATATGTGTGAACTTCACATCTTTTTTTTTTTTAGTAAGTTTTAGTGCATGATGAGGTGGTGTTTACCTATAGGATCCACCATCTCTTGGACTGGGCACCATTGATGGTATTTATTGGGCCCCACGTTCTTAAGTAAATCTCAATATTGCTTCAAAAAGGTAGCTATGCATATACAGTTTACAGACAGAATGTTAACATATTAAGCAAGAGTGTGACAACTTATCAGTGCTAAATGTGCCATAAAAAAACCCAGCATGTAAAATTCTTAGCTTTGACAAGTGACAACATATCTGGCAAAATGCATTGTAAACCAAATGTAATTTTTAGCTGCAGTAAATTTTAGACAATCAAAATGATGTTAAAATGTGTGTGTTTCTTACAGTCTAGAGGCTGCTTATTCTGATGGAGGAAAACACTGACAGCATCCTTCATGATCACTGAAAGAACTGTTCTCCTTTCTCCTGCCCCACACTGATCTATCTGATCGGTGCAGTGCAGGGGAGAAAGTCACCAGGACTTGCACGGATGTTGCGCATCCTGTGTAGCTGAAAAAACTTCTGCAAGACTAGCCCTTGGACCTCTTTATGAAAAGAAGAACGACACTCCTGATATGTGAGGTGGCATGGATAGGGTCCCAATCAAACAAAGTTGTTGATTAGCCATTGAACCTTTCAGGTCATGTGATCAGTCACATTCCTGGAAGGAATTTCAAGATGTGGTAATGTATACGATGGATGAGTGTACATATATATATATATATATATATAAGTGTTTGTGTGTGTGGAGCTGCATGAGTATATAAGAGAGCTGTTGGTGTATGTAAGAAAGCTGTGTACAAGTATGTAGCAAAACAGTGCGTGTATGTAACAGAGGTGTGAGTGCATACTTCAAAGCTGTAGAAAAGCTATATGTGTTAGAACTGTGTTTGTGTATGGAGGAGAGTTGTGTGTGTATTTCGGAAAATTGCGTGTGTGATAGTAGTAGAGTTGTGTGTATGCAGGAGAGATGTGTGTATGTAGGAAAGAGGGTGGAAACTTATCAATGCTATAGGACCTATGCAAGAACCTAACATGATCAAATTTGACTCATGACAATACAGCTTTAAAAAATGCATTGGCAGCAATTGTACCGATCATCTACTTTCAATGAATTATCAGCAAATTGGTGAAAGTACACCTATTAAAAAAAAAATAACAGCCTCCTCCATATCCCCTCTAGCTGTCCTGTCCATCACCAAGATAGGTGCGTTTTCTGCCATTTTAGGTAGAAGTAATGTTCAACCAATTTGCTTCTAATTTAGACAAAGTAGTAGGAAAGTTTATCAAACAAACTCTACATATGAGCTCTATCTATTTTACAATACGTGTAATATGTATTCACAAAATGTCCATTTTCTATATGTGTGAACTTCACATCTTTTTTTTTTTTAGTAAGTTTTAGTGCATGATGAGGTGGTGTTTACCTATAGGATCCACCATCTCTTGGACTGGGCACCATTGATGGTATTTATTGGGCCCCACGTTCTTAAGTAAATCTCAATATTGCTTCAAAAAGGTAGCTATGCATATACAGTTTACAGACAGAATGTTAACATATTAAGCAAGAGTGTGACAACTTATCAGTGCTAAATGTGCCATAAAAAAACCCAGCATGTAAAATTCTTAGCTTTGACAAGTGACAACATATCTGGCAAAATGCATTGTAAACCAAATGTAATTTTTAGCTGCAGTAAATTTTAGACAATCAAAATGATGTTAAAATGTGTGTGTTTCTTACAGTCTAGAGGCTGCTTATTCTGATGGAGGAAAACACTGACAGCATCCTTCATGATCACTGAAAGAACTGTTCTCCTTTCTCCTGCCCCACACTGATCTATCTGATCGGTGCAGTGCAGGGGAGAAAGTCACCAGGACTTGCACGGATGTTGCGCATCCTGTGTAGCTGAAAAAACTTCTGCAAGACTAGCCCTTGGACCTCTTTATGAAAAGAAGAACGACACTCCTGATATGTGAGGTGGCATGGATAGGGTCCCAATCAAACAAAGTTGTTGATTAGCCATTGAACCTTTCAGGTCATGTGATCAGTCACATTCCTGGAAGGAATTTCAAGATGTGGTAATGTATACGATGGATGAGTGTACATATATATATATATATATATAAGTGTTTGTGTGTGTGGAGCTGCATGAGTATATAAGAGAGCTGTTGGTGTATGTAAGAAAGCTGTGTACAAGTATGTAGCAAAACAGTGCGTGTATGTAACAGAGGTGTGAGTGCATACTTCAAAGCTGTAGAAAAGCTATATGTGTTAGAACTGTGTTTGTGTATGGAGGAGAGTTGTGTGTGTATTTCGGAAAATTGCGTGTGTGATAGTAGTAGAGTTGTGTGTATGCAGGAGAGATGTGTGTATGTAGGAAAGAGGGTGGAAACTTATCAATGCTGTAGGACCTATGCAAGAACCTAACATGATCAAATTTGACTCATGACAATACAGCTTTAAAAAATGCATTGGCAGCAATTGTACCGATCATCTACTTTCAATGAATTATCAGCAAATTGGTGAAAGTACACCTATTAAAAAAAAAATAACAGCCTCCTCCATATCCCCTCTAGCTGTCCTGTCCATCACCAAGATAGGTGCGTTTTCTGCCATTTTAGGTAGAAGTAATGTTCAACCAATTTGCTTCTAATTTAGACAAAGTAGTAGGAAAGTTTATCAAACAAACTCTACATATGAGCTCTATCTATATCTATTTTACAATACGTGTAATATGTATTCACAAAATGTCCATTTTCTATATGTGTGAACTTCACATCTTTTTTTTTTTTAGTAAGTTTTAGTGCATGATGAGGTGGTGTTTACCTATAGGATCCACCATCTCTTGGACTGGGCACCATTGATGGTATTTATTGGGCCCCACGTTCTTAAGTAAATCTCAATATTGCTTCAAAAAGGTAGCTATGCATATACAGTTTACAGACAGAATGTTAACATATTAAGCAAGAGTGTGACAACTTATCAGTGCTAAATGTGCCATAAAAAAACCCAGCATGTAAAATTCTTAGCTTTGACAAGTGACAACATATCTGGCAAAATGCATTGTAAACCAAATGTAATTTTTAGCTGCAGTAAATTTTAGACAATCAAAATGATGTTAAAATGTGTGTGTTTCTTACAGTCTAGAGGCTGCTTATTCTGATGGAGGAAAACACTGACAGCATCCTTCATGATCACTGAAAGAACTGTTCTCCTTTCTCCTGCCCCACACTGATCTATCTGATCGGTGCAGTGCAGGGGAGAAAGTCACCAGGACTTGCACGGATGTTGCGCATCCTGTGTAGCTGAAAAAACTTCTGCAAGACTAGCCCTTGGACCTCTTTATGAAAAGAAGAACGACACTCCTGATATGTGAGGTGGCATGGATAGGGTCCCAATCAAACAAAGTTGTTGATTAGCCATTGAACCTTTCAGGTCATGTGATCAGTCACATTCCTGGAAGGAATTTCAAGATGTGGTAATGTATACGATGGATGAGTGTACATATATATATATATATATATATATATAAGTGTTTGTGTGTGTGGAGCTGCATGAGTATATAAGAGAGCTGTTGGTGTATGTAAGAAAGCTGTGTACAAGTATGTAGCAAAACAGTGCGTGTATGTAACAGAGGTGTGAGTGCATACTTCAAAGCTGTAGAAAAGCTATATGTGTTAGAACTGTGTTTGTGTATGGAGGAGAGTTGTGTGTGTATTTCGGAAAATTGCGTGTGTGATAGTAGTAGAGTTGTGTGTATGCAGGAGAGATGTGTGTATGTAGGAAAGAGGGTGGAAACTTATCAATGCTATAGGACCTATGCAAGAACCTAACATGATCAAATTTGACTCATGACAATACAGCTTTAAAAAATGCATTGGCAGCAATTGTACCGATCATCTACTTTCAATGAATTATCAGCAAATTGGTGAAAGTACACCTATTAAAAAAAAAATAACAGCCTCCTCCATATCCCCTCTAGCTGTCCTGTCCATCACCAAGATAGGTGCGTTTTCTGCCATTTTAGGTAGAAGTAATGTTCAACCAATTTGCTTCTAATTTAGACAAAGTAGTAGGAAAGTTTATCAAACAAACTCTACATATGAGCTCTATCTATATCTATTTTACAATACGTGTAATATGTATTCACAAAATGTCCATTTTCTATATGTGTGAACTTCACATCTTTTTTTTTTTTAGTAAGTTTTAGTGCATGATGAGGTGGTGTTTACCTATAGGATCCACCATCTCTTGGACTGGGCACCATTGATGGTATTTATTGGGCCCCACGTTCTTAAGTAAATCTCAATATTGCTTCAAAAAGGTAGCTATGCATATACAGTTTACAGACAGAATGTTAACATATTAAGCAAGAGTGTGACAACTTATCAGTGCTAAATGTGCCATAAAAAAACCCAGCATGTAAAATTCTTAGCTTTGACAAGTGACAACATATCTGGCAAAATGCATTGTAAACCAAATGTAATTTTTAGCTGCAGTAAATTTTAGACAATCAAAATGATGTTAAAATGTGTGTGTTTCTTACAGTCTAGAGGCTGCTTATTCTGATGGAGGAAAACACTGACAGCATCCTTCATGATCACTGAAAGAACTGTTCTCCTTTCTCCTGCCCCACACTGATCTATCTGATCGGTGCAGTGCAGGGGAGAAAGTCACCAGGACTTGCACGGATGTTGCGCATCCTGTGTAGCTGAAAAAACTTCTGCAAGACTAGCCCTTGGACCTCTTTATGAAAAGAAGAACGACACTCCTGATATGTGAGGTGGCATGGATAGGGTCCCAATCAAACAAAGTTGTTGATTAGCCATTGAACCTTTCAGGTCATGTGATCAGTCACATTCCTGGAAGGAATTTCAAGATGTGGTAATGTATACGATGGATGAGTGTACATATATATATATATATATATATATATATATAAGTGTTTGTGTGTGTGGAGCTGCATGAGTATATAAGAGAGCTGTTGGTGTATGTAAGAAAGCTGTGTACAAGTATGTAGCAAAACAGTGCGTGTATGTAACAGAGGTGTGAGTGCATACTTCAAAGCTGTAGAAAAGCTATATGTGTTAGAACTGTGTTTGTGTATGGAGGAGAGTTGTGTGTGTATTTCGGAAAATTGCGTGTGTGATAGTAGTAGAGTTGTGTGTATGCAGGAGAGATGTGTGTATGTAGGAAAGAGGGTGGAAACTTATCAATGCTATAGGACCTATGCAAGAACCTAACATGATCAAATTTGACTCATGACAATACAGCTTTAAAAAATGCATTGGCAGCAATTGTACCGATCATCTACTTTCAATGAATTATCAGCAAATTGGTGAAAGTACACCTATTAAAAAAAAAATAACAGCCTCCTCCATATCCCCTCTAGCTGTCCTGTCCATCACCAAGATAGGTGCGTTTTCTGCCATTTTAGGTAGAAGTAATGTTCAACCAATTTGCTTCTAATTTAGACAAAGTAGTAGGAAAGTTTATCAAACAAACTCTACATATGAGCTCTATCTATTTTACAATACGTGTAATATGTATTCACAAAATGTCCATTTTCTATATGTGTGAACTTCACATCTTTTTTTTTTTTAGTAAGTTTTAGTGCATGATGAGGTGGTGTTTACCTATAGGATCCACCATCTCTTGGACTGGGCACCATTGATGGTATTTATTGGGCCCCACGTTCTTAAGTAAATCTCAATATTGCTTCAAAAAGGTAGCTATGCATATACAGTTTACAGACAGAATGTTAACATATTAAGCAAGAGTGTGACAACTTATCAGTGCTAAATGTGCCATAAAAAAACCCAGCATGTAAAATTCTTAGCTTTGACAAGTGACAACATATCTGGCAAAATGCATTGTAAACCAAATGTAATTTTTAGCTGCAGTAAATTTTAGACAATCAAAATGATGTTAAAATGTGTGTGTTTCTTACAGTCTAGAGGCTGCTTATTCTGATGGAGGAAAACACTGACAGCATCCTTCATGATCACTGAAAGAACTGTTCTCCTTTCTCCTGCCCCACACTGATCTATCTGATCGGTGCAGTGCAGGGGAGAAAGTCACCAGGACTTGCACGGATGTTGCGCATCCTGTGTAGCTGAAAAAACTTCTGCAAGACTAGCCCTTGGACCTCTTTATGAAAAGAAGAACGACACTCCTGATATGTGAGGTGGCATGGATAGGGTCCCAATCAAACAAAGTTGTTGATTAGCCATTGAACCTTTCAGGTCATGTGATCAGTCACATTCCTGGAAGGAATTTCAAGATGTGGTAATGTATACGATGGATGAGTGTACATATATATATATATATATATATAAGTGTTTGTGTGTGTGGAGCTGCATGAGTATATAAGAGAGCTGTTGGTGTATGTAAGAAAGCTGTGTACAAGTATGTAGCAAAACAGTGCGTGTATGTAACAGAGGTGTGAGTGCATACTTCAAAGCTGTAGAAAAGCTATATGTGTTAGAACTGTGTTTGTGTATGGAGGAGAGTTGTGTGTGTATTTCGGAAAATTGCGTGTGTGATAGTAGTAGAGTTGTGTGTATGCAGGAGAGATGTGTGTATGTAGGAAAGAGGGTGGAAACTTATCAATGCTATAGGACCTATGCAAGAACCTAACATGATCAAATTTGACTCATGACAATACAGCTTTAAAAAATGCATTGGCAGCAATTGTACCGATCATCTACTTTCAATGAATTATCAGCAAATTGGTGAAAGTACACCTATTAAAAAAAAAATAACAGCCTCCTCCATATCCCCTCTAGCTGTCCTGTCCATCACCAAGATAGGTGCGTTTTCTGCCATTTTAGGTAGAAGTAATGTTCAACCAATTTGCTTCTAATTTAGACAAAGTAGTAGGAAAGTTTATCAAACAAACTCTACATATGAGCTCTATCTATTTTACAATACGTGTAATATGTATTCACAAAATGTCCATTTTCTATATGTGTGAACTTCACATCTTTTTTTTTTTTAGTAAGTTTTAGTGCATGATGAGGTGGTGTTTACCTATAGGATCCACCATCTCTTGGACTGGGCACCATTGATGGTATTTATTGGGCCCCACGTTCTTAAGTAAATCTCAATATTGCTTCAAAAAGGTAGCTATGCATATACAGTTTACAGACAGAATGTTAACATATTAAGCAAGAGTGTGACAACTTATCAGTGCTAAATGTGCCATAAAAAAACCCAGCATGTAAAATTCTTAGCTTTGACAAGTGACAACATATCTGGCAAAATGCATTGTAAACCAAATGTAATTTTTAGCTGCAGTAAATTTTAGACAATCAAAATGATGTTAAAATGTGTGTGTTTCTTACAGTCTAGAGGCTGCTTATTCTGATGGAGGAAAACACTGACAGCATCCTTCATGATCACTGAAAGAACTGTTCTCCTTTCTCCTGCCCCACACTGATCTATCTGATCGGTGCAGTGCAGGGGAGAAAGTCACCAGGACTTGCACGGATGTTGCGCATCCTGTGTAGCTGAAAAAACTTCTGCAAGACTAGCCCTTGGACCTCTTTATGAAAAGAAGAACGACACTCCTGATATGTGAGGTGGCATGGATAGGGTCCCAATCAAACAAAGTTGTTGATTAGCCATTGAACCTTTCAGGTCATGTGATCAGTCACATTCCTGGAAGGAATTTCAAGATGTGGTAATGTATACGATGGATGAGTGTACATATATATATATATATATATAAGTGTTTGTGTGTGTGGAGCTGCATGAGTATATAAGAGAGCTGTTGGTGTATGTAAGAAAGCTGTGTACAAGTATGTAGCAAAACAGTGCGTGTATGTAACAGAGGTGTGAGTGCATACTTCAAAGCTGTAGAAAAGCTATATGTGTTAGAACTGTGTTTGTGTATGGAGGAGAGTTGTGTGTGTATTTCGGAAAATTGCGTGTGTGATAGTAGTAGAGTTGTGTGTATGCAGGAGAGATGTGTGTATGTAGGAAAGAGGGTGGAAACTTATCAATGCTGTAGGACCTATGCAAGAACCTAACATGATCAAATTTGACTCATGACAATACAGCTTTAAAAAATGCATTGGCAGCAATTGTACCGATCATCTACTTTCAATGAATTATCAGCAAATTGGTGAAAGTACACCTATTAAAAAAAAAATAACAGCCTCCTCCATATCCCCTCTAGCTGTCCTGTCCATCACCAAGATAGGTGCGTTTTCTGCCATTTTAGGTAGAAGTAATGTTCAACCAATTTGCTTCTAATTTAGACAAAGTAGTAGGAAAGTTTATCAAACAAACTCTACATATGAGCTCTATCTATATCTATTTTACAATACGTGTAATATGTATTCACAAAATGTCCATTTTCTATATGTGTGAACTTCACATCTTTTTTTTTTTTAGTAAGTTTTAGTGCATGATGAGGTGGTGTTTACCTATAGGATCCACCATCTCTTGGACTGGGCACCATTGATGGTATTTATTGGGCCCCACGTTCTTAAGTAAATCTCAATATTGCTTCAAAAAGGTAGCTATGCATATACAGTTTACAGACAGAATGTTAACATATTAAGCAAGAGTGTGACAACTTATCAGTGCTAAATGTGCCATAAAAAAACCCAGCATGTAAAATTCTTAGCTTTGACAAGTGACAACATATCTGGCAAAATGCATTGTAAACCAAATGTAATTTTTAGCTGCAGTAAATTTTAGACAATCAAAATGATGTTAAAATGTGTGTGTTTCTTACAGTCTAGAGGCTGCTTATTCTGATGGAGGAAAACACTGACAGCATCCTTCATGATCACTGAAAGAACTGTTCTCCTTTCTCCTGCCCCACACTGATCTATCTGATCGGTGCAGTGCAGGGGAGAAAGTCACCAGGACTTGCACGGATGTTGCGCATCCTGTGTAGCTGAAAAAACTTCTGCAAGACTAGCCCTTGGACCTCTTTATGAAAAGAAGAACGACACTCCTGATATGTGAGGTGGCATGGATAGGGTCCCAATCAAACAAAGTTGTTGATTAGCCATTGAACCTTTCAGGTCATGTGATCAGTCACATTCCTGGAAGGAATTTCAAGATGTGGTAATGTATACGATGGATGAGTGTACATATATATATATATATATATATATATATATAAGTGTTTGTGTGTGTGGAGCTGCATGAGTATATAAGAGAGCTGTTGGTGTATGTAAGAAAGCTGTGTACAAGTATGTAGCAAAACAGTGCGTGTATGTAACAGAGGTGTGAGTGCATACTTCAAAGCTGTAGAAAAGCTATATGTGTTAGAACTGTGTTTGTGTATGGAGGAGAGTTGTGTGTGTATTTCGGAAAATTGCGTGTGTGATAGTAGTAGAGTTGTGTGTATGCAGGAGAGATGTGTGTATGTAGGAAAGAGGGTGGAAACTTATCAATGCTATAGGACCTATGCAAGAACCTAACATGATCAAATTTGACTCATGACAATACAGCTTTAAAAAATGCATTGGCAGCAATTGTACCGATCATCTACTTTCAATGAATTATCAGCAAATTGGTGAAAGTACACCTATTAAAAAAAAAATAACAGCCTCCTCCATATCCCCTCTAGCTGTCCTGTCCATCACCAAGATAGGTGCGTTTTCTGCCATTTTAGGTAGAAGTAATGTTCAACCAATTTGCTTCTAATTTAGACAAAGTAGTAGGAAAGTTTATCAAACAAACTCTACATATGAGCTCTATCTATTTTACAATACGTGTAATATGTATTCACAAAATGTCCATTTTCTATATGTGTGAACTTCACATCTTTTTTTTTTTTAGTAAGTTTTAGTGCATGATGAGGTGGTGTTTACCTATAGGATCCACCATCTCTTGGACTGGGCACCATTGATGGTATTTATTGGGCCCCACGTTCTTAAGTAAATCTCAATATTGCTTCAAAAAGGTAGCTATGCATATACAGTTTACAGACAGAATGTTAACATATTAAGCAAGAGTGTGACAACTTATCAGTGCTAAATGTGCCATAAAAAAACCCAGCATGTAAAATTCTTAGCTTTGACAAGTGACAACATATCTGGCAAAATGCATTGTAAACCAAATGTAATTTTTAGCTGCAGTAAATTTTAGACAATCAAAATGATGTTAAAATGTGTGTGTTTCTTACAGTCTAGAGGCTGCTTATTCTGATGGAGGAAAACACTGACAGCATCCTTCATGATCACTGAAAGAACTGTTCTCCTTTCTCCTGCCCCACACTGATCTATCTGATCGGTGCAGTGCAGGGGAGAAAGTCACCAGGACTTGCACGGATGTTGCGCATCCTGTGTAGCTGAAAAAACTTCTGCAAGACTAGCCCTTGGACCTCTTTATGAAAAGAAGAACGACACTCCTGATATGTGAGGTGGCATGGATAGGGTCCCAATCAAACAAAGTTGTTGATTAGCCATTGAACCTTTCAGGTCATGTGATCAGTCACATTCCTGGAAGGAATTTCAAGATGTGGTAATGTATACGATGGATGAGTGTACATATATATATATATATATATATAAGTGTTTGTGTGTGTGGAGCTGCATGAGTATATAAGAGAGCTGTTGGTGTATGTAAGAAAGCTGTGTACAAGTATGTAGCAAAACAGTGCGTGTATGTAACAGAGGTGTGAGTGCATACTTCAAAGCTGTAGAAAAGCTATATGTGTTAGAACTGTGTTTGTGTATGGAGGAGAGTTGTGTGTGTATTTCGGAAAATTGCGTGTGTGATAGTAGTAGAGTTGTGTGTATGCAGGAGAGATGTGTGTATGTAGGAAAGAGGGTGGAAACTTATCAATGCTATAGGACCTATGCAAGAACCTAACATGATCAAATTTGACTCATGACAATACAGCTTTAAAAAATGCATTGGCAGCAATTGTACCGATCATCTACTTTCAATGAATTATCAGCAAATTGGTGAAAGTACACCTATTAAAAAAAAAATAACAGCCTCCTCCATATCCCCTCTAGCTGTCCTGTCCATCACCAAGATAGGTGCGTTTTCTGCCATTTTAGGTAGAAGTAATGTTCAACCAATTTGCTTCTAATTTAGACAAAGTAGTAGGAAAGTTTATCAAACAAACTCTACATATGAGCTCTATCTATTTTACAATACGTGTAATATGTATTCACAAAATGTCCATTTTCTATATGTGTGAACTTCACATCTTTTTTTTTTTTAGTAAGTTTTAGTGCATGATGAGGTGGTGTTTACCTATAGGATCCACCATCTCTTGGACTGGGCACCATTGATGGTATTTATTGGGCCCCACGTTCTTAAGTAAATCTCAATATTGCTTCAAAAAGGTAGCTATGCATATACAGTTTACAGACAGAATGTTAACATATTAAGCAAGAGTGTGACAACTTATCAGTGCTAAATGTGCCATAAAAAAACCCAGCATGTAAAATTCTTAGCTTTGACAAGTGACAACATATCTGGCAAAATGCATTGTAAACCAAATGTAATTTTTAGCTGCAGTAAATTTTAGACAATCAAAATGATGTTAAAATGTGTGTGTTTCTTACAGTCTAGAGGCTGCTTATTCTGATGGAGGAAAACACTGACAGCATCCTTCATGATCACTGAAAGAACTGTTCTCCTTTCTCCTGCCCCACACTGATCTATCTGATCGGTGCAGTGCAGGGGAGAAAGTCACCAGGACTTGCACGGATGTTGCGCATCCTGTGTAGCTGAAAAAACTTCTGCAAGACTAGCCCTTGGACCTCTTTATGAAAAGAAGAACGACACTCCTGATATGTGAGGTGGCATGGATAGGGTCCCAATCAAACAAAGTTGTTGATTAGCCATTGAACCTTTCAGGTCATGTGATCAGTCACATTCCTGGAAGGAATTTCAAGATGTGGTAATGTATACGATGGATGAGTGTACATATATATATATATATATATAAGTGTTTGTGTGTGTGGAGCTGCATGAGTATATAAGAGAGCTGTTGGTGTATGTAAGAAAGCTGTGTACAAGTATGTAGCAAAACAGTGCGTGTATGTAACAGAGGTGTGAGTGCATACTTCAAAGCTGTAGAAAAGCTATATGTGTTAGAACTGTGTTTGTGTATGGAGGAGAGTTGTGTGTGTATTTCGGAAAATTGCGTGTGTGATAGTAGTAGAGTTGTGTGTATGCAGGAGAGATGTGTGTATGTAGGAAAGAGGGTGGAAACTTATCAATGCTGTAGGACCTATGCAAGAACCTAACATGATCAAATTTGACTCATGACAATACAGCTTTAAAAAATGCATTGGCAGCAATTGTACCGATCATCTACTTTCAATGAATTATCAGCAAATTGGTGAAAGTACACCTATTAAAAAAAAAATAACAGCCTCCTCCATATCCCCTCTAGCTGTCCTGTCCATCACCAAAATAGGTGCGTTTTCTGCCATTTTAGGTAGAAGTAATGTTCAACCAATTTGCTTCTAATTTAGACAAAGTAGTAGGAAAGTTTATCAAACAAACTCTACATATGAGCTCTATCTATTTTACAATACGTGTAATATGTATTCACAAAATGTCCATTTTCTATATGTGTGAACTTCACATCTTTTTTTTTTTTAGTAAGTTTTAGTGCATGATGAGGTGGTGTTTACCTATAGGATCCACCATCTCTTGGACTGGGCACCATTGATGGTATTTATTGGGCCCCACGTTCTTAAGTAAATCTCAATATTGCTTCAAAAAGGTAGCTATGCATATACAGTTTACAGACAGAATGTTAACATATTAAGCAAGAGTGTGACAACTTATCAGTGCTAAATGTGCCATAAAAAAACCCAGCATGTAAAATTCTTAGCTTTGACAAGTGACAACATATCTGGCAAAATGCATTGTAAACCAAATGTAATTTTTAGCTGCAGTAAATTTTAGACAATCAAAATGATGTTAAAATGTGTGTGTTTCTTACAGTCTAGAGGCTGCTTATTCTGATGGAGGAAAACACTGACAGCATCCTTCATGATCACTGAAAGAACTGTTCTCCTTTCTCCTGCCCCACACTGATCTATCTGATCGGTGCAGTGCAGGGGAGAAAGTCACCAGGACTTGCACGGATGTTGCGCATCCTGTGTAGCTGAAAAAACTTCTGCAAGACTAGCCCTTGGACCTCTTTATGAAAAGAAGAACGACACTCCTGATATGTGAGGTGGCATGGATAGGGTCCCAATCAAACAAAGTTGTTGATTAGCCATTGAACCTTTCAGGTCATGTGATCAGTCACATTCCTGGAAGGAATTTCAAGATGTGGTAATGTATACGATGGATGAGTGTACATATATATATATATATATATATATAAGTGTTTGTGTGTGTGGAGCTGCATGAGTATATAAGAGAGCTGTTGGTGTATGTAAGAAAGCTGTGTACAAGTATGTAGCAAAACAGTGCGTGTATGTAACAGAGGTGTGAGTGCATACTTCAAAGCTGTAGAAAAGCTATATGTGTTAGAACTGTGTTTGTGTATGGAGGAGAGTTGTGTGTGTATTTCGGAAAATTGCGTGTGTGATAGTAGTAGAGTTGTGTGTATGCAGGAGAGATGTGTGTATGTAGGAAAGAGGGTGGAAACTTATCAATGCTATAGGACCTATGCAAGAACCTAACATGATCAAATTTGACTCATGACAATACAGCTTTAAAAAATGCATTGGCAGCAATTGTACCGATCATCTACTTTCAATGAATTATCAGCAAATTGGTGAAAGTACACCTATTAAAAAAAAAATAACAGCCTCCTCCATATCCCCTCTAGCTGTCCTGTCCATCACCAAGATAGGTGCGTTTTCTGCCATTTTAGGTAGAAGTAATGTTCAACCAATTTGCTTCTAATTTAGACAAAGTAGTAGGAAAGTTTATCAAACAAACTCTACATATGAGCTCTATCTATATCTATTTTACAATACGTGTAATATGTATTCACAAAATGTCCATTTTCTATATGTGTGAACTTCACATCTTTTTTTTTTTTAGTAAGTTTTAGTGCATGATGAGGTGGTGTTTACCTATAGGATCCACCATCTCTTGGACTGGGCACCATTGATGGTATTTATTGGGCCCCACGTTCTTAAGTAAATCTCAATATTGCTTCAAAAAGGTAGCTATGCATATACAGTTTACAGACAGAATGTTAACATATTAAGCAAGAGTGTGACAACTTATCAGTGCTAAATGTGCCATAAAAAAACCCAGCATGTAAAATTCTTAGCTTTGACAAGTGACAACATATCTGGCAAAATGCATTGTAAACCAAATGTAATTTTTAGCTGCAGTAAATTTTAGACAATCAAAATGATGTTAAAATGTGTGTGTTTCTTACAGTCTAGAGGCTGCTTATTCTGATGGAGGAAAACACTGACAGCATCCTTCATGATCACTGAAAGAACTGTTCTCCTTTCTCCTGCCCCACACTGATCTATCTGATCGGTGCAGTGCAGGGGAGAAAGTCACCAGGACTTGCACGGATGTTGCGCATCCTGTGTAGCTGAAAAAACTTCTGCAAGACTAGCCCTTGGACCTCTTTATGAAAAGAAGAACGACACTCCTGATATGTGAGGTGGCATGGATAGGGTCCCAATCAAACAAAGTTGTTGATTAGCCATTGAACCTTTCAGGTCATGTGATCAGTCACATTCCTGGAAGGAATTTCAAGATGTGGTAATGTATACGATGGATGAGTGTACATATATATATATATATATATATATATATAAGTGTTTGTGTGTGTGGAGCTGCATGAGTATATAAGAGAGCTGTTGGTGTATGTAAGAAAGCTGTGTACAAGTATGTAGCAAAACAGTGCGTGTATGTAACAGAGGTGTGAGTGCATACTTCAAAGCTGTAGAAAAGCTATATGTGTTAGAACTGTGTTTGTGTATGGAGGAGAGTTGTGTGTGTATTTCGGAAAATTGCGTGTGTGATAGTAGTAGAGTTGTGTGTATGCAGGAGAGATGTGTGTATGTAGGAAAGAGGGTGGAAACTTATCAATGCTATAGGACCTATGCAAGAACCTAACATGATCAAATTTGACTCATGACAATACAGCTTTAAAAAATGCATTGGCAGCAATTGTACCGATCATCTACTTTCAATGAATTATCAGCAAATTGGTGAAAGTACACCTATTAAAAAAAAAATAACAGCCTCCTCCATATCCCCTCTAGCTGTCCTGTCCATCACCAAGATAGGTGCGTTTTCTGCCATTTTAGGTAGAAGTAATGTTCAACCAATTTGCTTCTAATTTAGACAAAGTAGTAGGAAAGTTTATCAAACAAACTCTACATATGAGCTCTATCTATTTTACAATACGTGTAATATGTATTCACAAAATGTCCATTTTCTATATGTGTGAACTTCACATCTTTTTTTTTTTTAGTAAGTTTTAGTGCATGATGAGGTGGTGTTTACCTATAGGATCCACCATCTCTTGGACTGGGCACCATTGATGGTATTTATTGGGCCCCACGTTCTTAAGTAAATCTCAATATTGCTTCAAAAAGGTAGCTATGCATATACAGTTTACAGACAGAATGTTAACATATTAAGCAAGAGTGTGACAACTTATCAGTGCTAAATGTGCCATAAAAAAACCCAGCATGTAAAATTCTTAGCTTTGACAAGTGACAACATATCTGGCAAAATGCATTGTAAACCAAATGTAATTTTTAGCTGCAGTAAATTTTAGACAATCAAAATGATGTTAAAATGTGTGTGTTTCTTACAGTCTAGAGGCTGCTTATTCTGATGGAGGAAAACACTGACAGCATCCTTCATGATCACTGAAAGAACTGTTCTCCTTTCTCCTGCCCCACACTGATCTATCTGATCGGTGCAGTGCAGGGGAGAAAGTCACCAGGACTTGCACGGATGTTGCGCATCCTGTGTAGCTGAAAAAACTTCTGCAAGACTAGCCCTTGGACCTCTTTATGAAAAGAAGAACGACACTCCTGATATGTGAGGTGGCATGGATAGGGTCCCAATCAAACAAAGTTGTTGATTAGCCATTGAACCTTTCAGGTCATGTGATCAGTCACATTCCTGGAAGGAATTTCAAGATGTGGTAATGTATACGATGGATGAGTGTACATATATATATATATATATATAAGTGTTTGTGTGTGTGGAGCTGCATGAGTATATAAGAGAGCTGTTGGTGTATGTAAGAAAGCTGTGTACAAGTATGTAGCAAAACAGTGCGTGTATGTAACAGAGGTGTGAGTGCATACTTCAAAGCTGTAGAAAAGCTATATGTGTTAGAACTGTGTTTGTGTATGGAGGAGAGTTGTGTGTGTATTTCGGAAAATTGCGTGTGTGATAGTAGTAGAGTTGTGTGTATGCAGGAGAGATGTGTGTATGTAGGAAAGAGGGTGGAAACTTATCAATGCTATAGGACCTATGCAAGAACCTAACATGATCAAATTTGACTCATGACAATACAGCTTTAAAAAATGCATTGGCAGCAATTGTACCGATCATCTACTTTCAATGAATTATCAGCAAATTGGTGAAAGTACACCTATTAAAAAAAAAATAACAGCCTCCTCCATATCCCCTCTAGCTGTCCTGTCCATCACCAAGATAGGTGCGTTTTCTGCCATTTTAGGTAGAAGTAATGTTCAACCAATTTGCTTCTAATTTAGACAAAGTAGTAGGAAAGTTTATCAAACAAACTCTACATATGAGCTCTATCTATATCTATTTTACAATACGTGTAATATGTATTCACAAAATGTCCATTTTCTATATGTGTGAACTTCACATCTTTTTTTTTTTTAGTAAGTTTTAGTGCATGATGAGGTGGTGTTTACCTATAGGATCCACCATCTCTTGGACTGGGCACCATTGATGGTATTTATTGGGCCCCACGTTCTTAAGTAAATCTCAATATTGCTTCAAAAAGGTAGCTATGCATATACAGTTTACAGACAGAATGTTAACATATTAAGCAAGAGTGTGACAACTTATCAGTGCTAAATGTGCCATAAAAAAACCCAGCATGTAAAATTCTTAGCTTTGACAAGTGACAACATATCTGGCAAAATGCATTGTAAACCAAATGTAATTTTTAGCTGCAGTAAATTTTAGACAATCAAAATGATGTTAAAATGTGTGTGTTTCTTACAGTCTAGAGGCTGCTTATTCTGATGGAGGAAAACACTGACAGCATCCTTCATGATCACTGAAAGAACTGTTCTCCTTTCTCCTGCCCCACACTGATCTATCTGATCGGTGCAGTGCAGGGGAGAAAGTCACCAGGACTTGCACGGATGTTGCGCATCCTGTGTAGCTGAAAAAACTTCTGCAAGACTAGCCCTTGGACCTCTTTATGAAAAGAAGAACGACACTCCTGATATGTGAGGTGGCATGGATAGGGTCCCAATCAAACAAAGTTGTTGATTAGCCATTGAACCTTTCAGGTCATGTGATCAGTCACATTCCTGGAAGGAATTTCAAGATGTGGTAATGTATACGATGGATGAGTGTACATATATATATATATATATATATATATATAAGTGTTTGTGTGTGTGGAGCTGCATGAGTATATAAGAGAGCTGTTGGTGTATGTAAGAAAGCTGTGTACAAGTATGTAGCAAAACAGTGCGTGTATGTAACAGAGGTGTGAGTGCATACTTCAAAGCTGTAGAAAAGCTATATGTGTTAGAACTGTGTTTGTGTATGGAGGAGAGTTGTGTGTGTATTTCGGAAAATTGCGTGTGTGATAGTAGTAGAGTTGTGTGTATGCAGGAGAGATGTGTGTATGTAGGAAAGAGGGTGGAAACTTATCAATGCTATAGGACCTATGCAAGAACCTAACATGATCAAATTTGACTCATGACAATACAGCTTTAAAAAATGCATTGGCAGCAATTGTACCGATCATCTACTTTCAATGAATTATCAGCAAATTGGTGAAAGTACACCTATTAAAAAAAAAATAACAGCCTCCTCCATATCCCCTCTAGCTGTCCTGTCCATCACCAAGATAGGTGCGTTTTCTGCCATTTTAGGTAGAAGTAATGTTCAACCAATTTGCTTCTAATTTAGACAAAGTAGTAGGAAAGTTTATCAAACAAACTCTACATATGAGCTCTATCTATTTTACAATACGTGTAATATGTATTCACAAAATGTCCATTTTCTATATGTGTGAACTTCACATCTTTTTTTTTTTTAGTAAGTTTTAGTGCATGATGAGGTGGTGTTTACCTATAGGATCCACCATCTCTTGGACTGGGCACCATTGATGGTATTTATTGGGCCCCACGTTCTTAAGTAAATCTCAATATTGCTTCAAAAAGGTAGCTATGCATATACAGTTTACAGACAGAATGTTAACATATTAAGCAAGAGTGTGACAACTTATCAGTGCTAAATGTGCCATAAAAAAACCCAGCATGTAAAATTCTTAGCTTTGACAAGTGACAACATATCTGGCAAAATGCATTGTAAACCAAATGTAATTTTTAGCTGCAGTAAATTTTAGACAATCAAAATGATGTTAAAATGTGTGTGTTTCTTACAGTCTAGAGGCTGCTTATTCTGATGGAGGAAAACACTGACAGCATCCTTCATGATCACTGAAAGAACTGTTCTCCTTTCTCCTGCCCCACACTGATCTATCTGATCGGTGCAGTGCAGGGGAGAAAGTCACCAGGACTTGCACGGATGTTGCGCATCCTGTGTAGCTGAAAAAACTTCTGCAAGACTAGCCCTTGGACCTCTTTATGAAA
This sequence comes from Phyllobates terribilis, assembly GCF_046119375.1. Classification (NCBI taxonomy): domain Eukaryota; kingdom Metazoa; phylum Chordata; class Amphibia; order Anura; family Dendrobatidae; genus Phyllobates; species Phyllobates terribilis. The sequence goes on along the minus strand of NW_027363897.1, from coordinate 373,262 downwards.
AGAAGAACGACACTCCTGATATGTGAGGTGGCATGGATAGGGTCCCAATCAAACAAAGTTGTTGATTAGCCATTGAACCTTTCAGGTCATGTGATCAGTCACATTCCTGGAAGGAATTTCAAGATGTGGTAATGTATACGATGGATGAGTGTACATATATATATATATATATATATATATAAGTGTTTGTGTGTGTGGAGCTGCATGAGTATATAAGAGAGCTGTTGGTGTATGTAAGAAAGCTGTGTACAAGTATGTAGCAAAACAGTGCGTGTATGTAACAGAGGTGTGAGTGCATACTTCAAAGCTGTAGAAAAGCTATATGTGTTAGAACTGTGTTTGTGTATGGAGGAGAGTTGTGTGTGTATTTCGGAAAATTGCGTGTGTGATAGTAGTAGAGTTGTGTGTATGCAGGAGAGATGTGTGTATGTAGGAAAGAGGGTGGAAACTTATCAATGCTATAGGACCTATGCAAGAACCTAACATGATCAAATTTGACTCATGACAATACAGCTTTAAAAAATGCATTGGCAGCAATTGTACCGATCATCTACTTTCAATGAATTATCAGCAAATTGGTGAAAGTACACCTATTAAAAAAAAAATAACAGCCTCCTCCATATCCCCTCTAGCTGTCCTGTCCATCACCAAGATAGGTGCGTTTTCTGCCATTTTAGGTAGAAGTAATGTTCAACCAATTTGCTTCTAATTTAGACAAAGTAGTAGGAAAGTTTATCAAACAAACTCTACATATGAGCTCTATCTATTTTACAATACGTGTAATATGTATTCACAAAATGTCCATTTTCTATATGTGTGAACTTCACATCTTTTTTTTTTTTAGTAAGTTTTAGTGCATGATGAGGTGGTGTTTACCTATAGGATCCACCATCTCTTGGACTGGGCACCATTGATGGTATTTATTGGGCCCCACGTTCTTAAGTAAATCTCAATATTGCTTCAAAAAGGTAGCTATGCATATACAGTTTACAGACAGAATGTTAACATATTAAGCAAGAGTGTGACAACTTATCAGTGCTAAATGTGCCATAAAAAAACCCAGCATGTAAAATTCTTAGCTTTGACAAGTGACAACATATCTGGCAAAATGCATTGTAAACCAAATGTAATTTTTAGCTGCAGTAAATTTTAGACAATCAAAATGATGTTAAAATGTGTGTGTTTCTTACAGTCTAGAGGCTGCTTATTCTGATGGAGGAAAACACTGACAGCATCCTTCATGATCACTGAAAGAACTGTTCTCCTTTCTCCTGCCCCACACTGATCTATCTGATCGGTGCAGTGCAGGGGAGAAAGTCACCAGGACTTGCACGGATGTTGCGCATCCTGTGTAGCTGAAAAAACTTCTGCAAGACTAGCCCTTGGACCTCTTTATGAAAAGAAGAACGACACTCCTGATATGTGAGGTGGCATGGATAGGGTCCCAATCAAACAAAGTTGTTGATTAGCCATTGAACCTTTCAGGTCATGTGATCAGTCACATTCCTGGAAGGAATTTCAAGATGTGGTAATGTATACGATGGATGAGTGTACATATATATATATATATATAAGTGTTTGTGTGTGTGGAGCTGCATGAGTATATAAGAGAGCTGTTGGTGTATGTAAGAAAGCTGTGTACAAGTATGTAGCAAAACAGTGCGTGTATGTAACAGAGGTGTGAGTGCATACTTCAAAGCTGTAGAAAAGCTATATGTGTTAGAACTGTGTTTGTGTATGGAGGAGAGTTGTGTGTGTATTTCGGAAAATTGCGTGTGTGATAGTAGTAGAGTTGTGTGTATGCAGGAGAGATGTGTGTATGTAGGAAAGAGGGTGGAAACTTATCAATGCTGTAGGACCTATGCAAGAACCTAACATGATCAAATTTGACTCATGACAATACAGCTTTAAAAAATGCATTGGCAGCAATTGTACCGATCATCTACTTTCAATGAATTATCAGCAAATTGGTGAAAGTACACCTATTAAAAAAAAAATAACAGCCTCCTCCATATCCCCTCTAGCTGTCCTGTCCATCACCAAAATAGGTGCGTTTTCTGCCATTTTAGGTAGAAGTAATGTTCAACCAATTTGCTTCTAATTTAGACAAAGTAGTAGGAAAGTTTATCAAACAAACTCTACATATGAGCTCTATCTATTTTACAATACGTGTAATATGTATTCACAAAATGTCCATTTTCTATATGTGTGAACTTCACATCTTTTTTTTTTTTAGTAAGTTTTAGTGCATGATGAGGTGGTGTTTACCTATAGGATCCACCATCTCTTGGACTGGGCACCATTGATGGTATTTATTGGGCCCCACGTTCTTAAGTAAATCTCAATATTGCTTCAAAAAGGTAGCTATGCATATACAGTTTACAGACAGAATGTTAACATATTAAGCAAGAGTGTGACAACTTATCAGTGCTAAATGTGCCATAAAAAAACCCAGCATGTAAAATTCTTAGCTTTGACAAGTGACAACATATCTGGCAAAATGCATTGTAAACCAAATGTAATTTTTAGCTGCAGTAAATTTTAGACAATCAAAATGATGTTAAAATGTGTGTGTTTCTTACAGTCTAGAGGCTGCTTATTCTGATGGAGGAAAACACTGACAGCATCCTTCATGATCACTGAAAGAACTGTTCTCCTTTCTCCTGCCCCACACTGATCTATCTGATCGGTGCAGTGCAGGGGAGAAAGTCACCAGGACTTGCACGGATGTTGCGCATCCTGTGTAGCTGAAAAAACTTCTGCAAGACTAGCCCTTGGACCTCTTTATGAAAAGAAGAACGACACTCCTGATATGTGAGGTGGCATGGATAGGGTCCCAATCAAACAAAGTTGTTGATTAGCCATTGAACCTTTCAGGTCATGTGATCAGTCACATTCCTGGAAGGAATTTCAAGATGTGGTAATGTATACGATGGATGAGTGTACATATATATATATATATATATATAAGTGTTTGTGTGTGTGGAGCTGCATGAGTATATAAGAGAGCTGTTGGTGTATGTAAGAAAGCTGTGTACAAGTATGTAGCAAAACAGTGCGTGTATGTAACAGAGGTGTGAGTGCATACTTCAAAGCTGTAGAAAAGCTATATGTGTTAGAACTGTGTTTGTGTATGGAGGAGAGTTGTGTGTGTATTTCGGAAAATTGCGTGTGTGATAGTAGTAGAGTTGTGTGTATGCAGGAGAGATGTGTGTATGTAGGAAAGAGGGTGGAAACTTATCAATGCTATAGGACCTATGCAAGAACCTAACATGATCAAATTTGACTCATGACAATACAGCTTTAAAAAATGCATTGGCAGCAATTGTACCGATCATCTACTTTCAATGAATTATCAGCAAATTGGTGAAAGTACACCTATTAAAAAAAAAATAACAGCCTCCTCCATATCCCCTCTAGCTGTCCTGTCCATCACCAAGATAGGTGCGTTTTCTGCCATTTTAGGTAGAAGTAATGTTCAACCAATTTGCTTCTAATTTAGACAAAGTAGTAGGAAAGTTTATCAAACAAACTCTACATATGAGCTCTATCTATATCTATTTTACAATACGTGTAATATGTATTCACAAAATGTCCATTTTCTATATGTGTGAACTTCACATCTTTTTTTTTTTTAGTAAGTTTTAGTGCATGATGAGGTGGTGTTTACCTATAGGATCCACCATCTCTTGGACTGGGCACCATTGATGGTATTTATTGGGCCCCACGTTCTTAAGTAAATCTCAATATTGCTTCAAAAAGGTAGCTATGCATATACAGTTTACAGACAGAATGTTAACATATTAAGCAAGAGTGTGACAACTTATCAGTGCTAAATGTGCCATAAAAAAACCCAGCATGTAAAATTCTTAGCTTTGACAAGTGACAACATATCTGGCAAAATGCATTGTAAACCAAATGTAATTTTTAGCTGCAGTAAATTTTAGACAATCAAAATGATGTTAAAATGTGTGTGTTTCTTACAGTCTAGAGGCTGCTTATTCTGATGGAGGAAAACACTGACAGCATCCTTCATGATCACTGAAAGAACTGTTCTCCTTTCTCCTGCCCCACACTGATCTATCTGATCGGTGCAGTGCAGGGGAGAAAGTCACCAGGACTTGCACGGATGTTGCGCATCCTGTGTAGCTGAAAAAACTTCTGCAAGACTAGCCCTTGGACCTCTTTATGAAAAGAAGAACGACACTCCTGATATGTGAGGTGGCATGGATAGGGTCCCAATCAAACAAAGTTGTTGATTAGCCATTGAACCTTTCAGGTCATGTGATCAGTCACATTCCTGGAAGGAATTTCAAGATGTGGTAATGTATACGATGGATGAGTGTACATATATATATATATATATAAGTGTTTGTGTGTGTGGAGCTGCATGAGTATATAAGAGAGCTGTTGGTGTATGTAAGAAAGCTGTGTACAAGTATGTAGCAAAACAGTGCGTGTATGTAACAGAGGTGTGAGTGCATACTTCAAAGCTGTAGAAAAGCTATATGTGTTAGAACTGTGTTTGTGTATGGAGGAGAGTTGTGTGTGTATTTCGGAAAATTGCGTGTGTGATAGTAGTAGAGTTGTGTGTATGCAGGAGAGATGTGTGTATGTAGGAAAGAGGGTGGAAACTTATCAATGCTGTAGGACCTATGCAAGAACCTAACATGATCAAATTTGACTCATGACAATACAGCTTTAAAAAATGCATTGGCAGCAATTGTACCGATCATCTACTTTCAATGAATTATCAGCAAATTGGTGAAAGTACACCTATTAAAAAAAAAATAACAGCCTCCTCCATATCCCCTCTAGCTGTCCTGTCCATCACCAAAATAGGTGCGTTTTCTGCCATTTTAGGTAGAAGTAATGTTCAACCAATTTGCTTCTAATTTAGACAAAGTAGTAGGAAAGTTTATCAAACAAACTCTACATATGAGCTCTATCTATTTTACAATACGTGTAATATGTATTCACAAAATGTCCATTTTCTATATGTGTGAACTTCACATCTTTTTTTTTTTTAGTAAGTTTTAGTGCATGATGAGGTGGTGTTTACCTATAGGATCCACCATCTCTTGGACTGGGCACCATTGATGGTATTTATTGGGCCCCACGTTCTTAAGTAAATCTCAATATTGCTTCAAAAAGGTAGCTATGCATATACAGTTTACAGACAGAATGTTAACATATTAAGCAAGAGTGTGACAACTTATCAGTGCTAAATGTGCCATAAAAAAACCCAGCATGTAAAATTCTTAGCTTTGACAAGTGACAACATATCTGGCAAAATGCATTGTAAACCAAATGTAATTTTTAGCTGCAGTAAATTTTAGACAATCAAAATGATGTTAAAATGTGTGTGTTTCTTACAGTCTAGAGGCTGCTTATTCTGATGGAGGAAAACACTGACAGCATCCTTCATGATCACTGAAAGAACTGTTCTCCTTTCTCCTGCCCCACACTGATCTATCTGATCGGTGCAGTGCAGGGGAGAAAGTCACCAGGACTTGCACGGATGTTGCGCATCCTGTGTAGCTGAAAAAACTTCTGCAAGACTAGCCCTTGGACCTCTTTATGAAAAGAAGAACGACACTCCTGATATGTGAGGTGGCATGGATAGGGTCCCAATCAAACAAAGTTGTTGATTAGCCATTGAACCTTTCAGGTCATGTGATCAGTCACATTCCTGGAAGGAATTTCAAGATGTGGTAATGTATACGATGGATGAGTGTACATATATATATATATATATATATATAAGTGTTTGTGTGTGTGGAGCTGCATGAGTATATAAGAGAGCTGTTGGTGTATGTAAGAAAGCTGTGTACAAGTATGTAGCAAAACAGTGCGTGTATGTAACAGAGGTGTGAGTGCATACTTCAAAGCTGTAGAAAAGCTATATGTGTTAGAACTGTGTTTGTGTATGGAGGAGAGTTGTGTGTGTATTTCGGAAAATTGCGTGTGTGATAGTAGTAGAGTTGTGTGTATGCAGGAGAGATGTGTGTATGTAGGAAAGAGGGTGGAAACTTATCAATGCTATAGGACCTATGCAAGAACCTAACATGATCAAATTTGACTCATGACAATACAGCTTTAAAAAATGCATTGGCAGCAATTGTACCGATCATCTACTTTCAATGAATTATCAGCAAATTGGTGAAAGTACACCTATTAAAAAAAAAATAACAGCCTCCTCCATATCCCCTCTAGCTGTCCTGTCCATCACCAAGATAGGTGCGTTTTCTGCCATTTTAGGTAGAAGTAATGTTCAACCAATTTGCTTCTAATTTAGACAAAGTAGTAGGAAAGTTTATCAAACAAACTCTACATATGAGCTCTATCTATATCTATTTTACAATACGTGTAATATGTATTCACAAAATGTCCATTTTCTATATGTGTGAACTTCACATCTTTTTTTTTTTTAGTAAGTTTTAGTGCATGATGAGGTGGTGTTTACCTATAGGATCCACCATCTCTTGGACTGGGCACCATTGATGGTATTTATTGGGCCCCACGTTCTTAAGTAAATCTCAATATTGCTTCAAAAAGGTAGCTATGCATATACAGTTTACAGACAGAATGTTAACATATTAAGCAAGAGTGTGACAACTTATCAGTGCTAAATGTGCCATAAAAAAACCCAGCATGTAAAATTCTTAGCTTTGACAAGTGACAACATATCTGGCAAAATGCATTGTAAACCAAATGTAATTTTTAGCTGCAGTAAATTTTAGACAATCAAAATGATGTTAAAATGTGTGTGTTTCTTACAGTCTAGAGGCTGCTTATTCTGATGGAGGAAAACACTGACAGCATCCTTCATGATCACTGAAAGAACTGTTCTCCTTTCTCCTGCCCCACACTGATCTATCTGATCGGTGCAGTGCAGGGGAGAAAGTCACCAGGACTTGCACGGATGTTGCGCATCCTGTGTAGCTGAAAAAACTTCTGCAAGACTAGCCCTTGGACCTCTTTATGAAAAGAAGAACGACACTCCTGATATGTGAGGTGGCATGGATAGGGTCCCAATCAAACAAAGTTGTTGATTAGCCATTGAACCTTTCAGGTCATGTGATCAGTCACATTCCTGGAAGGAATTTCAAGATGTGGTAATGTATACGATGGATGAGTGTACATATATATATATATATATATATATATATAAGTGTTTGTGTGTGTGGAGCTGCATGAGTATATAAGAGAGCTGTTGGTGTATGTAAGAAAGCTGTGTACAAGTATGTAGCAAAACAGTGCGTGTATGTAACAGAGGTGTGAGTGCATACTTCAAAGCTGTAGAAAAGCTATATGTGTTAGAACTGTGTTTGTGTATGGAGGAGAGTTGTGTGTGTATTTCGGAAAATTGCGTGTGTGATAGTAGTAGAGTTGTGTGTATGCAGGAGAGATGTGTGTATGTAGGAAAGAGGGTGGAAACTTATCAATGCTATAGGACCTATGCAAGAACCTAACATGATCAAATTTGACTCATGACAATACAGCTTTAAAAAATGCATTGGCAGCAATTGTACCGATCATCTACTTTCAATGAATTATCAGCAAATTGGTGAAAGTACACCTATTAAAAAAAAAATAACAGCCTCCTCCATATCCCCTCTAGCTGTCCTGTCCATCACCAAGATAGGTGCGTTTTCTGCCATTTTAGGTAGAAGTAATGTTCAACCAATTTGCTTCTAATTTAGACAAAGTAGTAGGAAAGTTTATCAAACAAACTCTACATATGAGCTCTATCTATTTTACAATACGTGTAATATGTATTCACAAAATGTCCATTTTCTATATGTGTGAACTTCACATCTTTTTTTTTTTTAGTAAGTTTTAGTGCATGATGAGGTGGTGTTTACCTATAGGATCCACCATCTCTTGGACTGGGCACCATTGATGGTATTTATTGGGCCCCACGTTCTTAAGTAAATCTCAATATTGCTTCAAAAAGGTAGCTATGCATATACAGTTTACAGACAGAATGTTAACATATTAAGCAAGAGTGTGACAACTTATCAGTGCTAAATGTGCCATAAAAAAACCCAGCATGTAAAATTCTTAGCTTTGACAAGTGACAACATATCTGGCAAAATGCATTGTAAACCAAATGTAATTTTTAGCTGCAGTAAATTTTAGACAATCAAAATGATGTTAAAATGTGTGTGTTTCTTACAGTCTAGAGGCTGCTTATTCTGATGGAGGAAAACACTGACAGCATCCTTCATGATCACTGAAAGAACTGTTCTCCTTTCTCCTGCCCCACACTGATCTATCTGATCGGTGCAGTGCAGGGGAGAAAGTCACCAGGACTTGCACGGATGTTGCGCATCCTGTGTAGCTGAAAAAACTTCTGCAAGACTAGCCCTTGGACCTCTTTATGAAAAGAAGAACGACACTCCTGATATGTGAGGTGGCATGGATAGGGTCCCAATCAAACAAAAAGTTGTTGATTAGCCATTGAACCTTTCAGGTCATGTGATCAGTCACATTCCTGGAAGGAATTTCAAGATGTGGTAATGTATACGATGGATGAGTGTACATATATATATATATATATATATATATAAGTGTTTGTGTGTGTGGAGCTGCATGAGTATATAAGAGAGCTGTTGGTGTATGTAAGAAAGCTGTGTACAAGTATGTAGCAAAACAGTGCGTGTATGTAACAGAGGTGTGAGTGCATACTTCAAAGCTGTAGAAAAGCTATATGTGTTAGAACTGTGTTTGTGTATGGAGGAGAGTTGTGTGTGTATTTCGGAAAATTGCGTGTGTGATAGTAGTAGAGTTGTGTGTATGCAGGAGAGATGTTGTATGTAGGAAAGAGGGTGGAAACTTATCAATGCTATAGGACCTATGCAAGAACCTAACATGATCAAATTTGACTCATGACAATACAGCTTTAAAAAATGCATTGGCAGCAATTGTACCGATCATCTACTTTCAATGAATTATCAGCAAATTGGTGAAAGTACACCTATTAAAAAAAAAATAACAGCCTCCTCCATATCCCCTCTAGCTGTCCTGTCCATCACCAAGATAGGTGCGTTTTCTGCCATTTTAGGTAGAAGTAATGTTCAACCAATTTGCTTCTAATTTAGACAAAGTAGTAGGAAAGTTTATCAAACAAACTCTACATATGAGCTCTATCTATTTTACAATACGTGTAATATGTATTCACAAAATGTCCATTTTCTATATGTGTGAACTTCACATCTTTTTTTTTTTTAGTAAGTTTTAGTGCATGATGAGGTGGTGTTTACCTATAGGATCCACCATCTCTTGGACTGGGCACCATTGATGGTATTTATTGGGCCCCACGTTCTTAAGTAAATCTCAATATTGCTTCAAAAAGGTAGCTATGCATATACAGTTTACAGACAGAATGTTAACATATTAAGCAAGAGTGTGACAACTTATCAGTGCTAAATGTGCCATAAAAAAACCCAGCATGTAAAATTCTTAGCTTTGACAAGTGACAACATATCTGGCAAAATGCATTGTAAACCAAATGTAATTTTTAGCTGCAGTAAATTTTAGACAATCAAAATGATGTTAAAATGTGTGTGTTTCTTACAGTCTAGAGGCTGCTTATTCTGATGGAGGAAAACACTGACAGCATCCTTCATGATCACTGAAAGAACTGTTCTCCTTTCTCCTGCCCCACACTGATCTATCTGATCGGTGCAGTGCAGGGGAGAAAGTCACCAGGACTTGCACGGATGTTGCGCATCCTGTGTAGCTGAAAAAACTTCTGCAAGACTAGCCCTTGGACCTCTTTATGAAAAGAAGAACGACACTCCTGATATGTGAGGTGGCATGGATAGGGTCCCAATCAAACAAAGTTGTTGATTAGCCATTGAACCTTTCAGGTCATGTGATCAGTCACATTCCTGGAAGGAATTTCAAGATGTGGTAATGTATACGATGGATGAGTGTACATATATATATATATATATATATATAAGTGTTTGTGTGTGTGGAGCTGCATGAGTATATAAGAGAGCTGTTGGTGTATGTAAGAAAGCTGTGTACAAGTATGTAGCAAAACAGTGCGTGTATGTAACAGAGGTGTGAGTGCATACTTCAAAGCTGTAGAAAAGCTATATGTGTTAGAACTGTGTTTGTGTATGGAGGAGAGTTGTGTGTGTATTTCGGAAAATTGCGTGTGTGATAGTAGTAGAGTTGTGTGTATGCAGGAGAGATGTGTGTATGTAGGAAAGAGGGTGGAAACTTATCAATGCTATAGGACCTATGCAAGAACCTAACATGATCAAATTTGACTCATGACAATACAGCTTTAAAAAATGCATTGGCAGCAATTGTACCGATCATCTACTTTCAATGAATTATCAGCAAATTGGTGAAAGTACACCTATTAAAAAAAAAATAACAGCCTCCTCCATATCCCCTCTAGCTGTCCTGTCCATCACCAAGATAGGTGCGTTTTCTGCCATTTTAGGTAGAAGTAATGTTCAACCAATTTGCTTCTAATTTAGACAAAGTAGTAGGAAAGTTTATCAAACAAACTCTACATATGAGCTCTATCTATTTTACAATACGTGTAATATGTATTCACAAAATGTCCATTTTCTATATGTGTGAACTTCACATCTTTTTTTTTTTTAGTAAGTTTTAGTGCATGATGAGGTGGTGTTTACCTATAGGATCCACCATCTCTTGGACTGGGCACCATTGATGGTATTTATTGGGCCCCACGTTCTTAAGTAAATCTCAATATTGCTTCAAAAAGGTAGCTATGCATATACAGTTTACAGACAGAATGTTAACATATTAAGCAAGAGTGTGACAACTTATCAGTGCTAAATGTGCCATAAAAAAACCCAGCATGTAAAATTCTTAGCTTTGACAAGTGACAACATATCTGGCAAAATGCATTGTAAACCAAATGTAATTTTTAGCTGCAGTAAATTTTAGACAATCAAAATGATGTTAAAATGTGTGTGTTTCTTACAGTCTAGAGGCTGCTTATTCTGATGGAGGAAAACACTGACAGCATCCTTCATGATCACTGAAAGAACTGTTCTCCTTTCTCCTGCCCCACACTGATCTATCTGATCGGTGCAGTGCAGGGGAGAAAGTCACCAGGACTTGCACGGATGTTGCGCATCCTGTGTAGCTGAAAAAACTTCTGCAAGACTAGCCCTTGGACCTCTTTATGAAAAGAAGAACGACACTCCTGATATGTGAGGTGGCATGGATAGGGTCCCAATCAAACAAAGTTGTTGATTAGCCATTGAACCTTTCAGGTCATGTGATCAGTCACATTCCTGGAAGGAATTTCAAGATGTGGTAATGTATACGATGGATGAGTGTACATATATATATATATATATATATATATAAGTGTTTGTGTGTGTGGAGCTGCATGAGTATATAAGAGAGCTGTTGGTGTATGTAAGAAAGCTGTGTACAAGTATGTAGCAAAACAGTGCGTGTATGTAACAGAGGTGTGAGTGCATACTTCAAAGCTGTAGAAAAGCTATATGTGTTAGAACTGTGTTTGTGTATGGAGGAGAGTTGTGTGTGTATTTCGGAAAATTGCGTGTGTGATAGTAGTAGAGTTGTGTGTATGCAGGAGAGATGTGTGTATGTAGGAAAGAGGGTGGAAACTTATCAATGCTATAGGACCTATGCAAGAACCTAACATGATCAAATTTGACTCATGACAATACAGCTTTAAAAAATGCATTGGCAGCAATTGTACCGATCATCTACTTTCAATGAATTATCAGCAAATTGGTGAAAGTACACCTATTAAAAAAAAAATAACAGCCTCCTCCATATCCCCTCTAGCTGTCCTGTCCATCACCAAGATAGGTGCGTTTTCTGCCATTTTAGGTAGAAGTAATGTTCAACCAATTTGCTTCTAATTTAGACAAAGTAGTAGGAAAGTTTATCAAACAAACTCTACATATGAGCTCTATCTATTTTACAATACGTGTAATATGTATTCACAAAATGTCCATTTTCTATATGTGTGAACTTCACATCTTTTTTTTTTTTAGTAAGTTTTAGTGCATGATGAGGTGGTGTTTACCTATAGGATCCACCATCTCTTGGACTGGGCACCATTGATGGTATTTATTGGGCCCCACGTTCTTAAGTAAATCTCAATATTGCTTCAAAAAGGTAGCTATGCATATACAGTTTACAGACAGAATGTTAACATATTAAGCAAGAGTGTGACAACTTATCAGTGCTAAATGTGCCATAAAAAAACCCAGCATGTAAAATTCTTAGCTTTGACAAGTGACAACATATCTGGCAAAATGCATTGTAAACCAAATGTAATTTTTAGCTGCAGTAAATTTTAGACAATCAAAATGATGTTAAAATGTGTGTGTTTCTTACAGTCTAGAGGCTGCTTATTCTGATGGAGGAAAACACTGACAGCATCCTTCATGATCACTGAAAGAACTGTTCTCCTTTCTCCTGCCCCACACTGATCTATCTGATCGGTGCAGTGCAGGGGAGAAAGTCACCAGGACTTGCACGGATGTTGCGCATCCTGTGTAGCTGAAAAAACTTCTGCAAGACTAGCCCTTGGACCTCTTTATGAAAAGAAGAACGACACTCCTGATATGTGAGGTGGCATGGATAGGGTCCCAATCAAACAAAGTTGTTGATTAGCCATTGAACCTTTCAGGTCATGTGATCAGTCACATTCCTGGAAGGAATTTCAAGATGTGGTAATGTATACGATGGATGAGTGTACATATATATATATATATATATATATATAAGTGTTTGTGTGTGTGGAGCTGCATGAGTATATAAGAGAGCTGTTGGTGTATGTAAGAAAGCTGTGTACAAGTATGTAGCAAAACAGTGCGTGTATGTAACAGAGGTGTGAGTGCATACTTCAAAGCTGTAGAAAAGCTATATGTGTTAGAACTGTGTTTGTGTATGGAGGAGAGTTGTGTGTGTATTTCGGAAAATTGCGTGTGTGATAGTAGTAGAGTTGTGTGTATGCAGGAGAGATGTGTGTATGTAGGAAAGAGGGTGGAAACTTATCAATGCTATAGGACCTATGCAAGAACCTAACATGATCAAATTTGACTCATGACAATACAGCTTTAAAAAATGCATTGGCAGCAATTGTACCGATCATCTACTTTCAATGAATTATCAGCAAATTGGTGAAAGTACACCTATTAAAAAAAAAATAACAGCCTCCTCCATATCCCCTCTAGCTGTCCTGTCCATCACCAAGATAGGTGCGTTTTCTGCCATTTTAGGTAGAAGTAATGTTCAACCAATTTGCTTCTAATTTAGACAAAGTAGTAGGAAAGTTTATCAAACAAACTCTACATATGAGCTCTATCTATTTTACAATACGTGTAATATGTATTCACAAAATGTCCATTTTCTATATGTGTGAACTTCACATCTTTTTTTTTTTTAGTAAGTTTTAGTGCATGATGAGGTGGTGTTTACCTATAGGATCCACCATCTCTTGGACTGGGCACCATTGATGGTATTTATTGGGCCCCACGTTCTTAAGTAAATCTCAATATTGCTTCAAAAAGGTAGCTATGCATATACAGTTTACAGACAGAATGTTAACATATTAAGCAAGAGTGTGACAACTTATCAGTGCTAAATGTGCCATAAAAAAACCCAGCATGTAAAATTCTTAGCTTTGACAAGTGACAACATATCTGGCAAAATGCATTGTAAACCAAATGTAATTTTTAGCTGCAGTAAATTTTAGACAATCAAAATGATGTTAAAATGTGTGGTGTTTCTTACAGTCTAGAGGCTGCTTATTCTGATGGAGGAAAACACTGACAGCATCCTTCATGATCACTGAAAGAACTGTTCTCCTTTCTCCTGCCCCACACTGATCTATCTGATCGGTGCAGTGCAGGGGAGAAAGTCACCAGGACTTGCACGGATGTTGCGCATCCTGTGTAGCTGAAAAAACTTCTGCAAGACTAGCCCTTGGACCTCTTTATGAAAAGAAGAACGACACTCCTGATATGTGAGGTGGCATGGATAGGGTCCCAATCAAACAAAGTTGTTGATTAGCCATTGAACCTTTCAGGTCATGTGATCAGTCACATTCCTGGAAGGAATTTCAAGATGTGGTAATGTATACGATGGATGAGTGTACATATATATATATATATATATATATATATAAGTGTTTGTGTGTGTGGAGCTGCATGAGTATATAAGAGAGCTGTTGGTGTATGTAAGAAAGCTGTGTACAAGTATGTAGCAAAACAGTGCGTGTATGTAACAGAGGTGTGAGTGCATACTTCAAAGCTGTAGAAAAGCTATATGTGTTAGAACTGTGTTTGTGTATGGAGGAGAGTTGTGTGTGTATTTCGGAAAATTGCGTGTGTGATAGTAGTAGAGTTGTGTGTATGCAGGAGAGATGTGTGTATGTAGGAAAGAGGGTGGAAACTTATCAATGCTATAGGACCTATGCAAGAACCTAACATGATCAAATTTGACTCATGACAATACAGCTTTAAAAAATGCATTGGCAGCAATTGTACCGATCATCTACTTTCAATGAATTATCAGCAAATTGGTGAAAGTACACCTATTAAAAAAAAAATAACAGCCTCCTCCATATCCCCTCTAGCTGTCCTGTCCATCACCAAGATAGGTGCATTTTCTGCCATTTTAGGTAGAAGTAATGTTCAACCAATTTGCTTCTAATTTAGACAAAGTAGTAGGAAAGTTTATCAAACAAACTCTACATATGAGCTCTATCTATTTTACAATACGTGTAATATGTATTCACAAAATGTCCATTTTCTATATGTGTGAACTTCACATCTTTTTTTTTTTTAGTAAGTTTTAGTGCATGATGAGGTGGTGTTTACCTATAGGATCCACCATCTCTTGGACTGGGCACCATTGATGGTATTTATTGGGCCCCACGTTCTTAAGTAAATCTCAATATTGCTTCAAAAAGGTAGCTATGCATATACAGTTTACAGACAGAATGTTAACATATTAAGCAAGAGTGTGACAACTTATCAGTGCTAAATGTGCCATAAAAAAACCCAGCATGTAAAATTCTTAGCTTTGACAAGTGACAACATATCTGGCAAAATGCATTGTAAACCAAATGTAATTTTTAGCTGCAGTAAATTTTAGACAATCAAAATGATGTTAAAATGTGTGTGTTTCTTACAGTCTAGAGGCTGCTTATTCTGATGGAGGAAAACACTGACAGCATCCTTCATGATCACTGAAAGAACTGTTCTCCTTTCTCCTGCCCCACACTGATCTATCTGATCGGTGCAGTGCAGGGGAGAAAGTCACCAGGACTTGCACGGATGTTGCGCATCCTGTGTAGCTGAAAAAACTTCTGCAAGACTAGCCCTTGGACCTCTTTATGAAAAGAAGAACGACACTCCTGATATGTGAGGTGGCATGGATAGGGTCCCAATCAAACAAAGTTGTTGATTAGCCATTGAACCTTTCAGGTCATGTGATCAGTCACATTCCTGGAAGGAATTTCAAGATGTGGTAATGTATACGATGGATGAGTGTACATATATATATATATATATATATATATATAAGTGTTTGTGTGTGTGGAGCTGCATGAGTATATAAGAGAGCTGTTGGTGTATGTAAGAAAGCTGTGTACAAGTATGTAGCAAAACAGTGCGTGTATGTAACAGAGGTGTGAGTGCATACTTCAAAGCTGTAGAAAAGCTATATGTGTTAGAACTGTGTTTGTGTATGGAGGAGAGTTGTGTGTGTATTTCGGAAAATTGCGTGTGTGATAGTAGTAGAGTTGTGTGTATGCAGGAGAGATGTGTGTATGTAGGAAAGAGGGTGGAAACTTATCAATGCTATAGGACCTATGCAAGAACCTAACATGATCAAATTTGACTCATGACAATACAGCTTTAAAAAATGCATTGGCAGCAATTGTACCGATCATCTACTTTCAATGAATTATCAGCAAATTGGTGAAAGTACACCTATTAAAAAAAAAATAACAGCCTCCTCCATATCCCCTCTAGCTGTCCTGTCCATCACCAAGATAGGTGCATTTTCTGCCATTTTAGGTAGAAGTAATGTTCAACCAATTTGCTTCTAATTTAGACAAAGTAGTAGGAAAGTTTATCAAACAAACTCTACATATGAGCTCTATCTATTTTACAATACGTGTAATATGTATTCACAAAATGTCCATTTTCTATATGTGTGAACTTCACATCTTTTTTTTTTTTAGTAAGTTTTAGTGCATGATGAGGTGGTGTTTACCTATAGGATCCACCATCTCTTGGACTGGGCACCATTGATGGTATTTATTGGGCCCCACGTTCTTAAGTAAATCTCAATATTGCTTCAAAAAGGTAGCTATGCATATACAGTTTACAGACAGAATGTTAACATATTAAGCAAGAGTGTGACAACTTATCAGTGCTAAATGTGCCATAAAAAAACCCAGCATGTAAAATTCTTAGCTTTGACAAGTGACAACATATCTGGCAAAATGCATTGTAAACCAAATGTAATTTTTAGCTGCAGTAAATTTTAGACAATCAAAATGATGTTAAAATGTGTGTGTTTCTTACAGTCTAGAGGCTGCTTATTCTGATGGAGGAAAACACTGACAGCATCCTTCATGATCACTGAAAGAACTGTTCTCCTTTCTCCTGCCCCACACTGATCTATCTGATCGGTGCAGTGCAGGGGAGAAAGTCACCAGGACTTGCACGGATGTTGCGCATCCTGTGTAGCTGAAAAAACTTCTGCAAGACTAGCCCTTGGACCTCTTTATGAAAAGAAGAACGACACTCCTGATATGTGAGGTGGCATGGATAGGGTCCCAATCAAACAAAGTTGTTGATTAGCCATTGAACCTTTCAGGTCATGTGATCAGTCACATTCCTGGAAGGAATTTCAAGATGTGGTAATGTATACGATGGATGAGTGTACATATATATATATATATATATATATATATAAGTGTTTGTGTGTGTGGAGCTGCATGAGTATATAAGAGAGCTGTTGGTGTATGTAAGAAAGCTGTGTACAAGTATGTAGCAAAACAGTGCGTGTATGTAACAGAGGTGTGAGTGCATACTTCAAAGCTGTAGAAAAGCTATATGTGTTAGAACTGTGTTTGTGTATGGAGGAGAGTTGTGTGTGTATTTCGGAAAATTGCGTGTGTGATAGTAGTAGAGTTGTGTGTATGCAGGAGAGATGTGTGTATGTAGGAAAGAGGGTGGAAACTTATCAATGCTATAGGACCTATGCAAGAACCTAACATGATCAAATTTGACTCATGACAATACAGCTTTAAAAAATGCATTGGCAGCAATTGTACCGATCATCTACTTTCAATGAATTATCAGCAAATTGGTGAAAGTACACCTATTAAAAAAAAAATAACAGCCTCCTCCATATCCCCTCTAGCTGTCCTGTCCATCACCAAGATAGGTGCATTTTCTGCCATTTTAGGTAGAAGTAATGTTCAACCAATTTGCTTCTAATTTAGACAAAGTAGTAGGAAAGTTTATCAAACAAACTCTACATATGAGCTCTATCTATTTTACAATACGTGTAATATGTATTCACAAAATGTCCATTTTCTATATGTGTGAACTTCACATCTTTTTTTTTTTTAGTAAGTTTTAGTGCATGATGAGGTGGTGTTTACCTATAGGATCCACCATCTCTTGGACTGGGCACCATTGATGGTATTTATTGGGCCCCACGTTCTTAAGTAAATCTCAATATTGCTTCAAAAAGGTAGCTATGCATATACAGTTTACAGACAGAATGTTAACATATTAAGCAAGAGTGTGACAACTTATCAGTGCTAAATGTGCCATAAAAAAACCCAGCATGTAAAATTCTTAGCTTTGACAAGTGACAACATATCTGGCAAAATGCATTGTAAACCAAATGTAATTTTTAGCTGCAGTAAATTTTAGACAATCAAAATGATGTTAAAATGTGTGTGTTTCTTACAGTCTAGAGGCTGCTTATTCTGATGGAGGAAAACACTGACAGCATCCTTCATGATCACTGAAAGAACTGTTCTCCTTTCTCCTGCCCCACACTGATCTATCTGATCGGTGCAGTGCAGGGGAGAAAGTCACCAGGACTTGCACGGATGTTGCGCATCCTGTGTAGCTGAAAAAACTTCTGCAAGACTAGCCCTTGGACCTCTTTATGAAAAGAAGAACGACACTCCTGATATGTGAGGTGGCATGGATAGGGTCCCAATCAAACAAAGTTGTTGATTAGCCATTGAACCTTTCAGGTCATGTGATCAGTCACATTCCTGGAAGGAATTTCAAGATGTGGTAATGTATACGATGGATGAGTGTACATATATATATATATATATATATATATATATATAAGTGTTTGTGTGTGTGGAGCTGCATGAGTATATAAGAGAGCTGTTGGTGTATGTAAGAAAGCTGTGTACAAGTATGTAGCAAAACAGTGCGTGTATGTAACAGAGGTGTGAGTGCATACTTCAAAGCTGTAGAAAAGCTATATGTGTTAGAACTGTGTTTGTGTATGGAGGAGAGTTGTGTGTGTATTTCGGAAAATTGCGTGTGTGATAGTAGTAGAGTTGTGTGTATGCAGGAGAGATGTGTGTATGTAGGAAAGAGGGTGGAAACTTATCAATGCTATAGGACCTATGCAAGAACCTAACATGATCAAATTTGACTCATGACAATACAGCTTTAAAAAATGCATTGGCAACAATTGTACCGATCATCTACTTTCAATGAATTATCAGCAAATTGGTGAAAGTACACCTATTAAAAAAAAAATAACAGCCTCCTCCATATCCCCTCTAGCTGTCCTGTCCATCACCAAGATAGGTGCATTTTCTGCCATTTTAGGTAGAAGTAATGTTCAACCAATTTGCTTCTAATTTAGACAAAGTAGTAGGAAAGTTTATCAAACAAACTCTACATATGAGCTCTATCTATTTTACAATACGTGTAATATGTATTCACAAAATGTCCATTTTCTATATGTGTGAACTTCACATCTTTTTTTTTTTTAGTAAGTTTTAGTGCATGATGAGGTGGTGTTTACCTATAGGATCCACCATCTCTTGGACTGGGCACCATTGATGGTATTTATTGGGCCCCACGTTCTTAAGTAAATCTCAATATTGCTTCAAAAAGGTAGCTATGCATATACAGTTTACAGACAGAATGTTAACATATTAAGCAAGAGTGTGACAACTTATCAGTGCTAAATGTGCCATAAAAAAACCCAGCATGTAAAATTCTTAGCTTTGACAAGTGACAACATATCTGGCAAAATGCATTGTAAACCAAATGTAATTTTTAGCTGCAGTAAATTTTAGACAATCAAAATGATGTTAAAATGTGTGTGTTTCTTACAGTCTAGAGGCTGCTTATTCTGATGGAGGAAAACACTGACAGCATCCTTCATGATCACTGAAAGAACTGTTCTCCTTTCTCCTGCCCCACACTGATCTATCTGATCGGTGCAGTGCAGGGGAGAAAGTCACCAGGACTTGCACGGATGTTGCGCATCCTGTGTAGCTGAAAAAACTTCTGCAAGACTAGCCCTTGGACCTCTTTATGAAAAGAAGAACGACACTCCTGATATGTGAGGTGGCATGGATAGGGTCCCAATCAAACAAAGTTGTTGATTAGCCATTGAACCTTTCAGGTCATGTGATCAGTCACATTCCTGGAAGGAATTTCAAGATGTGGTAATGTATACGATGGATGAGTGTACATATATATATATATATATATATATATATATATAAGTGTTTGTGTGTGTGGAGCTGCATGAGTATATAAGAGAGCTGTTGGTGTATGTAAGAAAGCTGTGTACAAGTATGTAGCAAAACAGTGCGTGTATGTAACAGAGGTGTGAGTGCATACTTCAAAGCTGTAGAAAAGCTATATGTGTTAGAACTGTGTTTGTGTATGGAGGAGAGTTGTGTGTGTATTTCGGAAAATTGCGTGTGTGATAGTAGTAGAGTTGTGTGTATGCAGGAGAGATGTGTGTATGTAGGAAAGAGGGTGGAAACTTATCAATGCTATAGGACCTATGCAAGAACCTAACATGATCAAATTTGACTCATGACAATACAGCTTTAAAAAATGCATTGGCAACAATTGTACCGATCATCTACTTTCAATGAATTATCAGCAAATTGGTGAAAGTACACCTATTAAAAAAAAAATAACAGCCTCCTCCATATCCCCTCTAGCTGTCCTGTCCATCACCAAGATAGGTGCATTTTCTGCCATTTTAGGTAGAAGTAATGTTCAACCAATTTGCTTCTAATTTAGACAAAGTAGTAGGAAAGTTTATCAAACAAACTCTACATATGAGCTCTATCTATTTTACAATACGTGTAATATGTATTCACAAAATGTCCATTTTCTATATGTGTGAACTTCACATCTTTTTTTTTTTTAGTAAGTTTTAGTGCATGATGAGGTGGTGTTTACCTATAGGATCCACCATCTCTTGGACTGGGCACCATTGATGGTATTTATTGGGCCCCACGTTCTTAAGTAAATCTCAATATTGCTTCAAAAAGGTAGCTATGCATATACAGTTTACAGACAGAATGTTAACATATTAAGCAAGAGTGTGACAACTTATCAGTGCTAAATGTGCCATAAAAAAACCCAGCATGTAAAATTCTTAGCTTTGACAAGTGACAACATATCTGGCAAAATGCATTGTAAACCAAATGTAATTTTTAGCTGCAGTAAATTTTAGACAATCAAAATGATGTTAAAATGTGTGTGTTTCTTACAGTCTAGAGGCTGCTTATTCTGATGGAGGAAAACACTGACAGCATCCTTCATGATCACTGAAAGAACTGTTCTCCTTTCTCCTGCCCCACACTGATCTATCTGATCGGTGCAGTGCAGGGGAGAAAGTCACCAGGACTTGCACGGATGTTGCGCATCCTGTGTAGCTGAAAAAACTTCTGCAAGACTAGCCCTTGGACCTCTTTATGAAAAGAAGAACGACACTCCTGATATGTGAGGTGGCATGGATAGGGTCCCAATCAAACAAAGTTGTTGATTAGCCATTGAACCTTTCAGGTCATGTGATCAGTCACATTCCTGGAAGGAATTTCAAGATGTGGTAATGTATACGATGGATGAGTGTACATATATATATATATATATATATATATATAAGTGTTTGTGTGTGTGGAGCTGCATGAGTATATAAGAGAGCTGTTGGTGTATGTAAGAAAGCTGTGTACAAGTATGTAGCAAAACAGTGCGTGTATGTAACAGAGGTGTGAGTGCATACTTCAAAGCTGTAGAAAAGCTATATGTGTTAGAACTGTGTTTGTGTATGGAGGAGAGTTGTGTGTGTATTTCGGAAAATTGCGTGTGTGATAGTAGTAGAGTTGTGTGTATGCAGGAGAGATGTGTGTATGTAGGAAAGAGGGTGGAAACTTATCAATGCTATAGGACCTATGCAAGAACCTAACATGATCAAATTTGACTCATGACAATACAGCTTTAAAAAATGCATTGGCAGCAATTGTACCGATCATCTACTTTCAATGAATTATCAGCAAATTGGTGAAAGTACACCTATTAAAAAAAAAATAACAGCCTCCTCCATATCCCCTCTAGCTGTCCTGTCCATCACCAAGATAGGTGCATTTTCTGCCATTTTAGGTAGAAGTAATGTTCAACCAATTTGCTTCTAATTTAGACAAAGTAGTAGGAAAGTTTATCAAACAAACTCTACATATGAGCTCTATCTATTTTACAATACGTGTAATATGTATTCACAAAATGTCCATTTTCTATATGTGTGAACTTCACATCTTTTTTTTTTTTAGTAAGTTTTAGTGCATGATGAGGTGGTGTTTACCTATAGGATCCACCATCTCTTGGACTGGGCACCATTGATGGTATTTATTGGGCCCCACGTTCTTAAGTAAATCTCAATATTGCTTCAAAAAGGTAGCTATGCATATACAGTTTACAGACAGAATGTTAACATATTAAGCAAGAGTGTGACAACTTATCAGTGCTAAATGTGCCATAAAAAAACCCAGCATGTAAAATTCTTAGCTTTGACAAGTGACAACATATCTGGCAAAATGCATTGTAAACCAAATGTAATTTTTAGCTGCAGTAAATTTTAGACAATCAAAATGATGTTAAAATGTGTGTGTTTCTTACAGTCTAGAGGCTGCTTATTCTGATGGAGGAAAACACTGACAGCATCCTTCATGATCACTGAAAGAACTGTTCTCCTTTCTCCTGCCCCACACTGATCTATCTGATCGGTGCAGTGCAGGGGAGAAAGTCACCAGGACTTGCACGGATGTTGCGCATCCTGTGTAGCTGAAAAAACTTCTGCAAGACTAGCCCTTGGACCTCTTTATGAAAAGAAGAACGACACTCCTGATATGTGAGGTGGCATGGATAGGGTCCCAATCAAACAAAGTTGTTGATTAGCCATTGAACCTTTCAGGTCATGTGATCAGTCACATTCCTGGAAGGAATTTCAAGATGTGGTAATGTATACGATGGATGAGTGTACATATATATATATATATATATATATATATATAAGTGTTTGTGTGTGTGGAGCTGCATGAGTATATAAGAGAGCTGTTGGTGTATGTAAGAAAGCTGTGTACAAGTATGTAGCAAAACAGTGCGTGTATGTAACAGAGGTGTGAGTGCATACTTCAAAGCTGTAGAAAAGCTATATGTGTTAGAACTGTGTTTGTGTATGGAGGAGAGTTGTGTGTGTATTTCGGAAAATTGCGTGTGTGATAGTAGTAGAGTTGTGTGTATGCAGGAGAGATGTGTGTATGTAGGAAAGAGGGTGGAAACTTATCAATGCTATAGGACCTATGCAAGAACCTAACATGATCAAATTTGACTCATGACAATACAGCTTTAAAAGATGCATTGGCAGCAATTGTACCGATCATCTACTTTCAATGAATTATCAGCAAATTGGTGAAAGTACACCTATTAAAAAAAAAATAACAGCCTCCTCCATATCCCCTCTAGCTGTCCTGTCCATCACCAAGATAGGTGCATTTTCTGCCATTTTAGGTAGAAGTAATGTTCAACCAATTTGCTTCTAATTTAGACAAAGTAGTAGGAAAGTTTATCAAACAAACTCTACATATGAGCTCTATCTATTTTACAATACGTGTAATATGTATTCACAAAATGTCCATTTTCTATATGTGTGAACTTCACATCTTTTTTTTTTTTAGTAAGTTTTAGTGCATGATGAGGTGGTGTTTACCTATAGGATCCACCATCTCTTGGACTGGGCACCATTGATGGTATTTATTGGGCCCCACGTTCTTAAGTAAATCTCAATATTGCTTCAAAAAGGTAGCTATGCATATACAGTTTACAGACAGAATGTTAACATATTAAGCAAGAGTGTGACAACTTATCAGTGCTAAATGTGCCATAAAAAAACCCAGCATGTAAAATTCTTAGCTTTGACAAGTGACAACATATCTGGCAAAATGCATTGTAAACCAAATGTAATTTTTAGCTGCAGTAAATTTTAGACAATCAAAATGATGTTAAAATGTGTGTGTTTCTTACAGTCTAGAGGCTGCTTATTCTGATGGAGGAAAACACTGACAGCATCCTTCATGATCACTGAAAGAACTGTTCTCCTTTCTCCTGCCCCACACTGATCTATCTGATCGGTGCAGTGCAGGGGAGAAAGTCACCAGGACTTGCACGGATGTTGCGCATCCTGTGTAGCTGAAAAAACTTCTGCAAGACTAGCCCTTGGACCTCTTTATGAAAAGAAGAACGACACTCCTGATATGTGAGGTGGCATGGATAGGGTCCCAATCAAACAAAGTTGTTGATTAGCCATTGAACCTTTCAGGTCATGTGATCAGTCACATTCCTGGAAGGAATTTCAAGATGTGGTAATGTATACGATGGATGAGTGTACATATATATATATATATATATATATATATAAGTGTTTGTGTGTGTGGAGCTGCATGAGTATATAAGAGAGCTGTTGGTGTATGTAAGAAAGCTGTGTACAAGTATGTAGCAAAACAGTGCGTGTATGTAACAGAGGTGTGAGTGCATACTTCAAAGCTGTAGAAAAGCTATATGTGTTAGAACTGTGTTTGTGTATGGAGGAGAGTTGTGTGTGTATTTCGGAAAATTGCGTGTGTGATAGTAGTAGAGTTGTGTGTATGCAGGAGAGATGTGTGTATGTAGGAAAGAGGGTGGAAACTTATCGATGCTATAGGACCTATGCAAGAACCTAACATGATCAAATTTGACTCATGACAATACAGCTTTAAAAATTGCATTGGCAGCAATTGTACCGATCATCTACTTTCAATGAATTATCAGCAAATTGGTGAAAGTACACCTATTAAAAAAAAAATAACAGCCTCCTCCATATCCCCTCTAGCTGTCCTGTCCATCACCAAGATAGGTGCATCTTCTGCCATTTTAGGTAGAAGTAATGTTCAACCAATTTGCTTCTAATTTAGACAAAGTAGTAGGAAAGTTTATCAAACAAACTCTACATATGAGCTCTATCTATTTTACAATACGTGTAATATGTATTCACAAAATGTCCATTTTCTATATGTGTGAACTTCACATCTTTTTTTTTTTTAGTAAGTTTTAGTGCATGATGAGGTGGTGTTTACCTATAGGATCCACCATCTCTTGGACTGGGCACCATTGATGGTATTTATTGGGCCCCACGTTCTTAAGTAAATCTCAATATTGCTTCAAAAAGGTAGCTATGCATATACAGTTTACAGACAGAATGTTAACATATTAAGCAAGAGTGTGACAACTTATCAGTGCTAAATGTGCCATAAAAAAACCCAGCATGTAAAATTCTTAGCTTTGACAAGTGACAACATATCTGGCAAAATGCATTGTAAACCAAATGTAATTTTTAGCTGCAGTAAATTTTAGACAATCAAAATGATGTTAAAATGTGTGTGTTTCTTACAGTCTAGAGGCTGCTTATTCTGATGGAGGAAAACACTGACAGCATCCTTCATGATCACTGAAAGAACTGTTCTCCTTTCTCCTGCCCCACACTGATCTATCTGATCGGTGCAGTGCAGGGGAGAAAGTCACCAGGACTTGCACGGATGTTGCGCATCCTGTGTAGCTGAAAAAACTTCTGCAAGACTAGCCCTTGGACCTCTTTATGAAAAGAAGAACGACACTCCTGATATGTGAGGTGGCATGGATAGGGTCCCAATCAAACAAAGTTGTTGATTAGCCATTGAACCTTTCAGGTCATGTGATCAGTCACATTCCTGGAAGGAATTTCAAGATGTGGTAATGTATACGATGGATGAGTGTACATATATATATATATATATATATATATATATATAAGTGTTTGTGTGTGTGGAGCTGCATGAGTATATAAGAGAGCTGTTGGTGTATGTAAGAAAGCTGTGTACAAGTATGTAGCAAAACAGTGCGTGTATGTAACAGAGGTGTGAGTGCATACTTCAAAGCTGTAGAAAAGCTATATGTGTTAGAACTGTGTTTGTGTATGGAGGAGAGTTGTGTGTGTATTTCGGAAAATTGCGTGTGTGATAGTAGTAGAGTTGTGTGTATGCAGGAGAGATGTGTGTATGTAGGAAAGAGGGTGGAAACTTATCAATGCTATAGGACCTATGCAAGAACCTAACATGATCAAATTTGACTCATGACAATACAGCTTTAAAAAATGCATTGGCAGCAATTGTACCGATCATCTACTTTCAATGAATTATCAGCAAATTGGTGAAAGTACACCTATTAAAAAAAAAATAACAGCCTCCTCCATATCCCCTCTAGCTGTCCTGTCCATCACCAAGATAGGTGCATTTTCTGCCATTTTAGGTAGAAGTAATGTTCAACCAATTTGCTTCTAATTTAGACAAAGTAGTAGGAAAGTTTATCAAACAAACTCTACATATGAGCTCTATCTATTTTACAATACGTGTAATATGTATTCACAAAATGTCCATTTTCTATATGTGTGAACTTCACATCTTTTTTTTTTTTAGTAAGTTTTAGTGCATGATGAGGTGGTGTTTACCTATAGGATCCACCATCTCTTGGACTGGGCACCATTGATGGTATTTATTGGGCCCCACGTTCTTAAGTAAATCTCAATATTGCTTCAAAAAGGTAGCTATGCATATACAGTTTACAGACAGAATGTTAACATATTAAGCAAGAGTGTGACAACTTATCAGTGCTAAATGTGCCATAAAAAAACCCAGCATGTAAAATTCTTAGCTTTGACAAGTGACAACATATCTGGCAAAATGCATTGTAAACCAAATGTAATTTTTAGCTGCAGTAAATTTTAGACAATCAAAATGATGTTAAAATGTGTGTGTTTCTTACAGTCTAGAGGCTGCTTATTCTGATGGAGGAAAACACTGACAGCATCCTTCATGATCACTGAAAGAACTGTTCTCCTTTCTCCTGCCCCACACTGATCTATCTGATCGGTGCAGTGCAGGGGAGAAAGTCACCAGGACTTGCACGGATGTTGCGCATCCTGTGTAGCTGAAAAAACTTCTGCAAGACTAGCCCTTGGACCTCTTTATGAAAAGAAGAACGACACTCCTGATATGTGAGGTGGCATGGATAGGGTCCCAATCAAACAAAGTTGTTGATTAGCCATTGAACCTTTCAGGTCATGTGATCAGTCACATTCCTGGAAGGAATTTCAAGATGTGGTAATGTATACGATGGATGAGTGTACATATATATATATATATATATATATATATATATAAGTGTTTGTGTGTGTGGAGCTGCATGAGTATATAAGAGAGCTGTTGGTGTATGTAAGAAAGCTGTGTACAAGTATGTAGCAAAACAGTGCGTGTATGTAACAGAGGTGTGAGTGCATACTTCAAAGCTGTAGAAAAGCTATATGTGTTAGAACTGTGTTTGTGTATGGAGGAGAGTTGTGTGTGTATTTCGGAAAATTGCGTGTGTGATAGTAGTAGAGTTGTGTGTATGCAGGAGAGATGTGTGTATGTAGGAAAGAGGGTGGAAACTTATCGATGCTATAGGACCTATGCAAGAACCTAACATGATCAAATTTGACTCATGACAATACAGCTTTAAAAATTGCATTGGCAGCAATTGTACCGATCATCTACTTTCAATGAATTATCAGCAAATTGGTGAAAGTACACCTATTAAAAAAAAAATAACAGCCTCCTCCATATCCCCTCTAGCTGTCCTGTCCATCACCAAGATAGGTGCATCTTCTGCCATTTTAGGTAGAAGTAATGTTCAACCAATTTGCTTCTAATTTAGACAAAGTAGTAGGAAAGTTTATCAAACAAACTCTACATATGAGCTCTATCTATTTTACAATACGTGTAATATGTATTCACAAAATGTCCATTTTCTATATGTGTGAACTTCACATCTTTTTTTTTTTTAGTAAGTTTTAGTGCATGATGAGGTGGTGTTTACCTATAGGATCCACCATCTCTTGGACTGGGCACCATTGATGGTATTTATTGGGCCCCACGTTCTTAAGTAAATCTCAATATTGCTTCAAAAAGGTAGCTATGCATATACAGTTTACAGACAGAATGTTAACATATTAAGCAAGAGTGTGACAACTTATCAGTGCTAAATGTGCCATAAAAAAACCCAGCATGTAAAATTCTTAGCTTTGACAAGTGACAACATATCTGGCAAAATGCATTGTAAACCAAATGTAATTTTTAGCTGCAGTAAATTTTAGACAA
This sequence comes from Phyllobates terribilis, assembly GCF_046119375.1. NCBI lineage: Eukaryota > Metazoa > Chordata > Amphibia > Anura > Dendrobatidae > Phyllobates > Phyllobates terribilis. The sequence goes on along the minus strand of NW_027363897.1, from coordinate 345,475 downwards.
TCAAAATGATGTTAAAATGTGTGTGTTTCTTACAGTCTAGAGGCTGCTTATTCTGATGGAGGAAAACACTGACAGCATCCTTCATGATCACTGAAAGAACTGTTCTCCTTTCTCCTGCCCCACACTGATCTATCTGATCGGTGCAGTGCAGGGGAGAAAGTCACCAGGACTTGCACGGATGTTGCGCATCCTGTGTAGCTGAAAAAACTTCTGCAAGACTAGCCCTTGGACCTCTTTATGAAAAGAAGAACGACACTCCTGATATGTGAGGTGGCATGGATAGGGTCCCAATCAAACAAAGTTGTTGATTAGCCATTGAACCTTTCAGGTCATGTGATCAGTCACATTCCTGGAAGGAATTTCAAGATGTGGTAATGTATACGATGGATGAGTGTACATATATATATATATATATATATATATATAAGTGTTTGTGTGTGTGGAGCTGCATGAGTATATAAGAGAGCTGTTGGTGTATGTAAGAAAGCTGTGTACAAGTATGTAGCAAAACAGTGCGTGTATGTAACAGAGGTGTGAGTGCATACTTCAAAGCTGTAGAAAAGCTATATGTGTTAGAACTGTGTTTGTGTATGGAGGAGAGTTGTGTGTGTATTTCGGAAAATTGCGTGTGTGATAGTAGTAGAGTTGTGTGTATGCAGGAGAGATGTGTGTATGTAGGAAAGAGGGTGGAAACTTATCAATGCTATAGGACCTATGCAAGAACCTAACATGATCAAATTTGACTCATGACAATACAGCTTTAAAAAATGCATTGGCAGCAATTGTACCGATCATCTACTTTCAATGAATTATCAGCAAATTGGTGAAAGTACACCTATTAAAAAAAAAATAACAGCCTCCTCCATATCCCCTCTAGCTGTCCTGTCCATCACCAAGATAGGTGCATTTTCTGCCATTTTAGGTAGAAGTAATGTTCAACCAATTTGCTTCTAATTTAGACAAAGTAGTAGGAAAGTTTATCAAACAAACTCTACATATGAGCTCTATCTATTTTACAATACGTGTAATATGTATTCACAAAATGTCCATTTTCTATATGTGTGAACTTCACATCTTTTTTTTTTTTAGTAAGTTTTAGTGCATGATGAGGTGGTGTTTACCTATAGGATCCACCATCTCTTGGACTGGGCACCATTGATGGTATTTATTGGGCCCCACGTTCTTAAGTAAATCTCAATATTGCTTCAAAAAGGTAGCTATGCATATACAGTTTACAGACAGAATGTTAACATATTAAGCAAGAGTGTGACAACTTATCAGTGCTAAATGTGCCATAAAAAAACCCAGCATGTAAAATTCTTAGCTTTGACAAGTGACAACATATCTGGCAAAATGCATTGTAAACCAAATGTAATTTTTAGCTGCAGTAAATTTTAGACAATCAAAATGATGTTAAAATGTGTGTGTTTCTTACAGTCTAGAGGCTGCTTATTCTGATGGAGGAAAACACTGACAGCATCCTTCATGATCACTGAAAGAACTGTTCTCCTTTCTCCTGCCCCACACTGATCTATCTGATCGGTGCAGTGCAGGGGAGAAAGTCACCAGGACTTGCACGGATGTTGCGCATCCTGTGTAGCTGAAAAAACTTCTGCAAGACTAGCCCTTGGACCTCTTTATGAAAAGAAGAACGACACTCCTGATATGTGAGGTGGCATGGATAGGGTCCCAATCAAACAAAGTTGTTGATTAGCCATTGAACCTTTCAGGTCATGTGATCAGTCACATTCCTGGAAGGAATTTCAAGATGTGGTAATGTATACGATGGATGAGTGTACATATATATATATATATATATATATATATATATATAAGTGTTTGTGTGTGTGGAGCTGCATGAGTATATAAGAGAGCTGTTGGTGTATGTAAGAAAGCTGTGTACAAGTATGTAGCAAAACAGTGCGTGTATGTAACAGAGGTGTGAGTGCATACTTCAAAGCTGTAGAAAAGCTATATGTGTTAGAACTGTGTTTGTGTATGGAGGAGAGTTGTGTGTGTATTTCGGAAAATTGCGTGTGTGATAGTAGTAGAGTTGTGTGTATGCAGGAGAGATGTGTGTATGTAGGAAAGAGGGTGGAAACTTATCGATGCTATAGGACCTATGCAAGAACCTAACATGATCAAATTTGACTCATGACAATACAGCTTTAAAAATTGCATTGGCAGCAATTGTACCGATCATCTACTTTCAATGAATTATCAGCAAATTGGTGAAAGTACACCTATTAAAAAAAAAATAACAGCCTCCTCCATATCCCCTCTAGCTGTCCTGTCCATCACCAAGATAGGTGCATCTTCTGCCATTTTAGGTAGAAGTAATGTTCAACCAATTTGCTTCTAATTTAGACAAAGTAGTAGGAAAGTTTATCAAACAAACTCTACATATGAGCTCTATCTATTTTACAATACGTGTAATATGTATTCACAAAATGTCCATTTTCTATATGTGTGAACTTCACATCTTTTTTTTTTTTAGTAAGTTTTAGTGCATGATGAGGTGGTGTTTACCTATAGGATCCACCATCTCTTGGACTGGGCACCATTGATGGTATTTATTGGGCCCCACGTTCTTAAGTAAATCTCAATATTGCTTCAAAAAGGTAGCTATGCATATACAGTTTACAGACAGAATGTTAACATATTAAGCAAGAGTGTGACAACTTATCAGTGCTAAATGTGCCATAAAAAAACCCAGCATGTAAAATTCTTAGCTTTGACAAGTGACAACATATCTGGCAAAATGCATTGTAAACCAAATGTAATTTTTAGCTGCAGTAAATTTTAGACAATCAAAATGATGTTAAAATGTGTGTGTTTCTTACAGTCTAGAGGCTGCTTATTCTGATGGAGGAAAACACTGACAGCATCCTTCATGATCACTGAAAGAACTGTTCTCCTTTCTCCTGCCCCACACTGATCTATCTGATCGGTGCAGTGCAGGGGAGAAAGTCACCAGGACTTGCACGGATGTTGCGCATCCTGTGTAGCTGAAAAAACTTCTGCAAGACTAGCCCTTGGACCTCTTTATGAAAAGAAGAACGACACTCCTGATATGTGAGGTGGCATGGATAGGGTCCCAATCAAACAAAGTTGTTGATTAGCCATTGAACCTTTCAGGTCATGTGATCAGTCACATTCCTGGAAGGAATTTCAAGATGTGGTAATGTATACGATGGATGAGTGTACATATATATATATATATATATATATATATATATATAAGTGTTTGTGTGTGTGGAGCTGCATGAGTATATAAGAGAGCTGTTGGTGTATGTAAGAAAGCTGTGTACAAGTATGTAGCAAAACAGTGCGTGTATGTAACAGAGGTGTGAGTGCATACTTCAAAGCTGTAGAAAAGCTATATGTGTTAGAACTGTGTTTGTGTATGGAGGAGAGTTGTGTGTGTATTTCGGAAAATTGCGTGTGTGATAGTAGTAGAGTTGTGTGTATGCAGGAGAGATGTGTGTATGTAGGAAAGAGGGTGGAAACTTATCAATGCTATAGGACCTATGCAAGAACCTAACATGATCAAATTTGACTCATGACAATACAGCTTTAAAAGATGCATTGGCAGCAATTGTACCGATCATCTACTTTCAATGAATTATCAGCAAATTGGTGAAAGTACACCTATTAAAAAAAAAATAACAGCCTCCTCCATATCCCCTCTAGCTGTCCTGTCCATCACCAAGATAGGTGCATTTTCTGCCATTTTAGGTAGAAGTAATGTTCAACCAATTTGCTTCTAATTTAGACAAAGTAGTAGGAAAGTTTATCAAACAAACTCTACATATGAGCTCTATCTATTTTACAATACGTGTAATATGTATTCACAAAATGTCCATTTTCTATATGTGTGAACTTCACATCTTTTTTTTTTTTAGTAAGTTTTAGTGCATGATGAGGTGGTGTTTACCTATAGGATCCACCATCTCTTGGACTGGGCACCATTGATGGTATTTATTGGGCCCCACGTTCTTAAGTAAATCTCAATATTGCTTCAAAAAGGTAGCTATGCATATACAGTTTACAGACAGAATGTTAACATATTAAGCAAGAGTGTGACAACTTATCAGTGCTAAATGTGCCATAAAAAAACCCAGCATGTAAAATTCTTAGCTTTGACAAGTGACAACATATCTGGCAAAATGCATTGTAAACCAAATGTAATTTTTAGCTGCAGTAAATTTTAGACAATCAAAATGATGTTAAAATGTGTGTGTTTCTTACAGTCTAGAGGCTGCTTATTCTGATGGAGGAAAACACTGACAGCATCCTTCATGATCACTGAAAGAACTGTTCTCCTTTCTCCTGCCCCACACTGATCTATCTGATCGGTGCAGTGCAGGGGAGAAAGTCACCAGGACTTGCACGGATGTTGCGCATCCTGTGTAGCTGAAAAAACTTCTGCAAGACTAGCCCTTGGACCTCTTTATGAAAAGAAGAACGACACTCCTGATATGTGAGGTGGCATGGATAGGGTCCCAATCAAACAAAGTTGTTGATTAGCCATTGAACCTTTCAGGTCATGTGATCAGTCACATTCCTGGAAGGAATTTCAAGATGTGGTAATGTATACGATGGATGAGTGTACATATATATATATATATATATATATATATATATATAAGTGTTTGTGTGTGTGGAGCTGCATGAGTATATAAGAGAGCTGTTGGTGTATGTAAGAAAGCTGTGTACAAGTATGTAGCAAAACAGTGCGTGTATGTAACAGAGGTGTGAGTGCATACTTCAAAGCTGTAGAAAAGCTATATGTGTTAGAACTGTGTTTGTGTATGGAGGAGAGTTGTGTGTGTATTTCGGAAAATTGCGTGTGTGATAGTAGTAGAGTTGTGTGTATGCAGGAGAGATGTGTGTATGTAGGAAAGAGGGTGGAAACTTATCAATGCTATAGGACCTATGCAAGAACCTAACATGATCAAATTTGACTCATGACAATACAGCTTTAAAAGATGCATTGGCAGCAATTGTACCGATCATCTACTTTCAATGAATTATCAGCAAATTGGTGAAAGTACACCTATTAAAAAAAAAATAACAGCCTCCTCCATATCCCCTCTAGCTGTCCTGTCCATCACCAAGATAGGTGCATTTTCTGCCATTTTAGGTAGAAGTAATGTTCAACCAATTTGCTTCTAATTTAGACAAAGTAGTAGGAAAGTTTATCAAACAAACTCTACATATGAGCTCTATCTATTTTACAATACGTGTAATATGTATTCACAAAATGTCCATTTTCTATATGTGTGAACTTCACATCTTTTTTTTTTTTAGTAAGTTTTAGTGCATGATGAGGTGGTGTTTACCTATAGGATCCACCATCTCTTGGACTGGGCACCATTGATGGTATTTATTGGGCCCCACGTTCTTAAGTAAATCTCAATATTGCTTCAAAAAGGTAGCTATGCATATACAGTTTACAGACAGAATGTTAACATATTAAGCAAGAGTGTGACAACTTATCAGTGCTAAATGTGCCATAAAAAAACCCAGCATGTAAAATTCTTAGCTTTGACAAGTGACAACATATCTGGCAAAATGCATTGTAAACCAAATGTAATTTTTAGCTGCAGTAAATTTTAGACAATCAAAATGATGTTAAAATGTGTGTGTTTCTTACAGTCTAGAGGCTGCTTATTCTGATGGAGGAAAACACTGACAGCATCCTTCATGATCACTGAAAGAACTGTTCTCCTTTCTCCTGCCCCACACTGATCTATCTGATCGGTGCAGTGCAGGGGAGAAAGTCACCAGGACTTGCACGGATGTTGCGCATCCTGTGTAGCTGAAAAAACTTCTGCAAGACTAGCCCTTGGACCTCTTTATGAAAAGAAGAACGACACTCCTGATATGTGAGGTGGCATGGATAGGGTCCCAATCAAACAAAGTTGTTGATTAGCCATTGAACCTTTCAGGTCATGTGATCAGTCACATTCCTGGAAGGAATTTCAAGATGTGGTAATGTATACGATGGATGAGTGTACATATATATATATATATATATATATATATATATAAGTGTTTGTGTGTGTGGAGCTGCATGAGTATATAAGAGAGCTGTTGGTGTATGTAAGAAAGCTGTGTACAAGTATGTAGCAAAACAGTGCGTGTATGTAACAGAGGTGTGAGTGCATACTTCAAAGCTGTAGAAAAGCTATATGTGTTAGAACTGTGTTTGTGTATGGAGGAGAGTTGTGTGTGTATTTCGGAAAATTGCGTGTGTGATAGTAGTAGAGTTGTGTGTATGCAGGAGAGATGTGTGTATGTAGGAAAGAGGGTGGAAACTTATCAATGCTATAGGACCTATGCAAGAACCTAACATGATCAAATTTGACTCATGACAATACAGCTTTAAAAAATGCATTGGCAGCAATTGTACCGATCATCTACTTTCAATGAATTATCAGCAAATTGGTGAAAGTACACCTATTAAAAAAAAAATAACAGCCTCCTCCATATCCCCTCTAGCTGTCCTGTCCATCACCAAGATAGGTGCATTTTCTGCCATTTTAGGTAGAAGTAATGTTCAACCAATTTGCTTCTAATTTAGACAAAGTAGTAGGAAAGTTTATCAAACAAACTCTACATATGAGCTCTATCTATTTTACAATACGTGTAATATGTATTCACAAAATGTCCATTTTCTATATGTGTGAACTTCACATCTTTTTTTTTTTTAGTAAGTTTTAGTGCATGATGAGGTGGTGTTTACCTATAGGATCCACCATCTCTTGGACTGGGCACCATTGATGGTATTTATTGGGCCCCACGTTCTTAAGTAAATCTCAATATTGCTTCAAAAAGGTAGCTATGCATATACAGTTTACAGACAGAATGTTAACATATTAAGCAAGAGTGTGACAACTTATCAGTGCTAAATGTGCCATAAAAAAACCCAGCATGTAAAATTCTTAGCTTTGACAAGTGACAACATATCTGGCAAAATGCATTGTAAACCAAATGTAATTTTTAGCTGCAGTAAATTTTAGACAATCAAAATGATGTTAAAATGTGTGTGTTTCTTACAGTCTAGAGGCTGCTTATTCTGATGGAGGAAAACACTGACAGCATCCTTCATGATCACTGAAAGAACTGTTCTCCTTTCTCCTGCCCCACACTGATCTATCTGATCGGTGCAGTGCAGGGGAGAAAGTCACCAGGACTTGCACGGATGTTGCGCATCCTGTGTAGCTGAAAAAACTTCTGCAAGACTAGCCCTTGGACCTCTTTATGAAAAGAAGAACGACACTCCTGATATGTGAGGTGGCATGGATAGGGTCCCAATCAAACAAAGTTGTTGATTAGCCATTGAACCTTTCAGGTCATGTGATCAGTCACATTCCTGGAAGGAATTTCAAGATGTGGTAATGTATACGATGGATGAGTGTACATATATATATATATATATATATATATATATATAAGTGTTTGTGTGTGTGGAGCTGCATGAGTATATAAGAGAGCTGTTGGTGTATGTAAGAAAGCTGTGTACAAGTATGTAGCAAAACAGTGCGTGTATGTAACAGAGGTGTGAGTGCATACTTCAAAGCTGTAGAAAAGCTATATGTGTTAGAACTGTGTTTGTGTATGGAGGAGAGTTGTGTGTGTATTTCGGAAAATTGCGTGTGTGATAGTAGTAGAGTTGTGTGTATGCAGGAGAGATGTGTGTATGTAGGAAAGAGGGTGGAAACTTATCGATGCTATAGGACCTATGCAAGAACCTAACATGATCAAATTTGACTCATGACAATACAGCTTTAAAAATTGCATTGGCAGCAATTGTACCGATCATCTACTTTCAATGAATTATCAGCAAATTGGTGAAAGTACACCTATTAAAAAAAAAATAACAGCCTCCTCCATATCCCCTCTAGCTGTCCTGTCCATCACCAAGATAGGTGCATCTTCTGCCATTTTAGGTAGAAGTAATGTTCAACCAATTTGCTTCTAATTTAGACAAAGTAGTAGGAAAGTTTATCAAACAAACTCTACATATGAGCTCTATCTATTTTACAATACGTGTAATATGTATTCACAAAATGTCCATTTTCTATATGTGTGAACTTCACATCTTTTTTTTTTTTAGTAAGTTTTAGTGCATGATGAGGTGGTGTTTACCTATAGGATCCACCATCTCTTGGACTGGGCACCATTGATGGTATTTATTGGGCCCCACGTTCTTAAGTAAATCTCAATATTGCTTCAAAAAGGTAGCTATGCATATACAGTTTACAGACAGAATGTTAACATATTAAGCAAGAGTGTGACAACTTATCAGTGCTAAATGTGCCATAAAAAAACCCAGCATGTAAAATTCTTAGCTTTGACAAGTGACAACATATCTGGCAAAATGCATTGTAAACCAAATGTAATTTTTAGCTGCAGTAAATTTTAGACAATCAAAATGATGTTAAAATGTGTGTGTTTCTTACAGTCTAGAGGCTGCTTATTCTGATGGAGGAAAACACTGACAGCATCCTTCATGATCACTGAAAGAACTGTTCTCCTTTCTCCTGCCCCACACTGATCTATCTGATCGGTGCAGTGCAGGGGAGAAAGTCACCAGGACTTGCACGGATGTTGCGCATCCTGTGTAGCTGAAAAAACTTCTGCAAGACTAGCCCTTGGACCTCTTTATGAAAAGAAGAACGACACTCCTGATATGTGAGGTGGCATGGATAGGGTCCCAATCAAACAAAGTTGTTGATTAGCCATTGAACCTTTCAGGTCATGTGATCAGTCACATTCCTGGAAGGAATTTCAAGATGTGGTAATGTATACGATGGATGAGTGTACATATATATATATATATATATATATATATAAGTGTTTGTGTGTGTGGAGCTGCATGAGTATATAAGAGAGCTGTTGGTGTATGTAAGAAAGCTGTGTACAAGTATGTAGCAAAACAGTGCGTGTATGTAACAGAGGTGTGAGTGCATACTTCAAAGCTGTAGAAAAGCTATATGTGTTAGAACTGTGTTTGTGTATGGAGGAGAGTTGTGTGTGTATTTCGGAAAATTGCGTGTGTGATAGTAGTAGAGTTGTGTGTATGCAGGAGAGATGTGTGTATGTAGGAAAGAGGGTGGAAACTTATCAATGCTATAGGACCTATGCAAGAACCTAACATGATCAAATTTGACTCATGACAATACAGCTTTAAAAAATGCATTGGCAGCAATTGTACCGATCATCTACTTTCAATGAATTATCAGCAAATTGGTGAAAGTACACCTATTAAAAAAAAAATAACAGCCTCCTCCATATCCCCTCTAGCTGTCCTGTCCATCACCAAGATAGGTGCATTTTCTGCCATTTTAGGTAGAAGTAATGTTCAACCAATTTGCTTCTAATTTAGACAAAGTAGTAGGAAAGTTTATCAAACAAACTCTACATATGAGCTCTATCTATTTTACAATACGTGTAATATGTATTCACAAAATGTCCATTTTCTATATGTGTGAACTTCACATCTTTTTTTTTTTTAGTAAGTTTTAGTGCATGATGAGGTGGTGTTTACCTATAGGATCCACCATCTCTTGGACTGGGCACCATTGATGGTATTTATTGGGCCCCACGTTCTTAAGTAAATCTCAATATTGCTTCAAAAAGGTAGCTATGCATATACAGTTTACAGACAGAATGTTAACATATTAAGCAAGAGTGTGACAACTTATCAGTGCTAAATGTGCCATAAAAAAACCCAGCATGTAAAATTCTTAGCTTTGACAAGTGACAACATATCTGGCAAAATGCATTGTAAACCAAATGTAATTTTTAGCTGCAGTAAATTTTAGACAATCAAAATGATGTTAAAATGTGTGTGTTTCTTACAGTCTAGAGGCTGCTTATTCTGATGGAGGAAAACACTGACAGCATCCTTCATGATCACTGAAAGAACTGTTCTCCTTTCTCCTGCCCCACACTGATCTATCTGATCGGTGCAGTGCAGGGGAGAAAGTCACCAGGACTTGCACGGATGTTGCGCATCCTGTGTAGCTGAAAAAACTTCTGCAAGACTAGCCCTTGGACCTCTTTATGAAAAGAAGAACGACACTCCTGATATGTGAGGTGGCATGGATAGGGTCCCAATCAAACAAAGTTGTTGATTAGCCATTGAACCTTTCAGGTCATGTGATCAGTCACATTCCTGGAAGGAATTTCAAGATGTGGTAATGTATACGATGGATGAGTGTACATATATATATATATATATATATATATATATATATAAGTGTTTGTGTGTGTGGAGCTGCATGAGTATATAAGAGAGCTGTTGGTGTATGTAAGAAAGCTGTGTACAAGTATGTAGCAAAACAGTGCGTGTATGTAACAGAGGTGTGAGTGCATACTTCAAAGCTGTAGAAAAGCTATATGTGTTAGAACTGTGTTTGTGTATGGAGGAGAGTTGTGTGTGTATTTCGGAAAATTGCGTGTGTGATAGTAGTAGAGTTGTGTGTATGCAGGAGAGATGTGTGTATGTAGGAAAGAGGGTGGAAACTTATCGATGCTATAGGACCTATGCAAGAACCTAACATGATCAAATTTGACTCATGACAATACAGCTTTAAAAATTGCATTGGCAGCAATTGTACCGATCATCTACTTTCAATGAATTATCAGCAAATTGGTGAAAGTACACCTATTAAAAAAAAAATAACAGCCTCCTCCATATCCCCTCTAGCTGTCCTGTCCATCACCAAGATAGGTGCATCTTCTGCCATTTTAGGTAGAAGTAATGTTCAACCAATTTGCTTCTAATTTAGACAAAGTAGTAGGAAAGTTTATCAAACAAACTCTACATATGAGCTCTATCTATTTTACAATACGTGTAATATGTATTCACAAAATGTCCATTTTCTATATGTGTGAACTTCACATCTTTTTTTTTTTTAGTAAGTTTTAGTGCATGATGAGGTGGTGTTTACCTATAGGATCCACCATCTCTTGGACTGGGCACCATTGATGGTATTTATTGGGCCCCACGTTCTTAAGTAAATCTCAATATTGCTTCAAAAAGGTAGCTATGCATATACAGTTTACAGACAGAATGTTAACATATTAAGCAAGAGTGTGACAACTTATCAGTGCTAAATGTGCCATAAAAAAACCCAGCATGTAAAATTCTTAGCTTTGACAAGTGACAACATATCTGGCAAAATGCATTGTAAACCAAATGTAATTTTTAGCTGCAGTAAATTTTAGACAATCAAAATGATGTTAAAATGTGTGTGTTTCTTACAGTCTAGAGGCTGCTTATTCTGATGGAGGAAAACACTGACAGCATCCTTCATGATCACTGAAAGAACTGTTCTCCTTTCTCCTGCCCCACACTGATCTATCTGATCGGTGCAGTGCAGGGGAGAAAGTCACCAGGACTTGCACGGATGTTGCGCATCCTGTGTAGCTGAAAAAACTTCTGCAAGACTAGCCCTTGGACCTCTTTATGAAAAGAAGAACGACACTCCTGATATGTGAGGTGGCATGGATAGGGTCCCAATCAAACAAAGTTGTTGATTAGCCATTGAACCTTTCAGGTCATGTGATCAGTCACATTCCTGGAAGGAATTTCAAGATGTGGTAATGTATACGATGGATGAGTGTACATATATATATATATATATATATATATATATATATAAGTGTTTGTGTGTGTGGAGCTGCATGAGTATATAAGAGAGCTGTTGGTGTATGTAAGAAAGCTGTGTACAAGTATGTAGCAAAACAGTGCGTGTATGTAACAGAGGTGTGAGTGCATACTTCAAAGCTGTAGAAAAGCTATATGTGTTAGAACTGTGTTTGTGTATGGAGGAGAGTTGTGTGTGTATTTCGGAAAATTGCGTGTGTGATAGTAGTAGAGTTGTGTGTATGCAGGAGAGATGTGTGTATGTAGGAAAGAGGGTGGAAACTTATCAATGCTATAGGACCTATGCAAGAACCTAACATGATCAAATTTGACTCATGACAATACAGCTTTAAAAGATGCATTGGCAGCAATTGTACCGATCATCTACTTTCAATGAATTATCAGCAAATTGGTGAAAGTACACCTATTAAAAAAAAAATAACAGCCTCCTCCATATCCCCTCTAGCTGTCCTGTCCATCACCAAGATAGGTGCATTTTCTGCCATTTTAGGTAGAAGTAATGTTCAACCAATTTGCTTCTAATTTAGACAAAGTAGTAGGAAAGTTTATCAAACAAACTCTACATATGAGCTCTATCTATTTTACAATACGTGTAATATGTATTCACAAAATGTCCATTTTCTATATGTGTGAACTTCACATCTTTTTTTTTTTTAGTAAGTTTTAGTGCATGATGAGGTGGTGTTTACCTATAGGATCCACCATCTCTTGGACTGGGCACCATTGATGGTATTTATTGGGCCCCACGTTCTTAAGTAAATCTCAATATTGCTTCAAAAAGGTAGCTATGCATATACAGTTTACAGACAGAATGTTAACATATTAAGCAAGAGTGTGACAACTTATCAGTGCTAAATGTGCCATAAAAAAACCCAGCATGTAAAATTCTTAGCTTTGACAAGTGACAACATATCTGGCAAAATGCATTGTAAACCAAATGTAATTTTTAGCTGCAGTAAATTTTAGACAATCAAAATGATGTTAAAATGTGTGTGTTTCTTACAGTCTAGAGGCTGCTTATTCTGATGGAGGAAAACACTGACAGCATCCTTCATGATCACTGAAAGAACTGTTCTCCTTTCTCCTGCCCCACACTGATCTATCTGATCGGTGCAGTGCAGGGGAGAAAGTCACCAGGACTTGCACGGATGTTGCGCATCCTGTGTAGCTGAAAAAACTTCTGCAAGACTAGCCCTTGGACCTCTTTATGAAAAGAAGAACGACACTCCTGATATGTGAGGTGGCATGGATAGGGTCCCAATCAAACAAAGTTGTTGATTAGCCATTGAACCTTTCAGGTCATGTGATCAGTCACATTCCTGGAAGGAATTTCAAGATGTGGTAATGTATACGATGGATGAGTGTACATATATATATATATATATATATATATATATATATAAGTGTTTGTGTGTGTGGAGCTGCATGAGTATATAAGAGAGCTGTTGGTGTATGTAAGAAAGCTGTGTACAAGTATGTAGCAAAACAGTGCGTGTATGTAACAGAGGTGTGAGTGCATACTTCAAAGCTGTAGAAAAGCTATATGTGTTAGAACTGTGTTTGTGTATGGAGGAGAGTTGTGTGTGTATTTCGGAAAATTGCGTGTGTGATAGTAGTAGAGTTGTGTGTATGCAGGAGAGATGTGTGTATGTAGGAAAGAGGGTGGAAACTTATCAATGCTATAGGACCTATGCAAGAACCTAACATGATCAAATTTGACTCATGACAATACAGCTTTAAAAGATGCATTGGCAGCAATTGTACCGATCATCTACTTTCAATGAATTATCAGCAAATTGGTGAAAGTACACCTATTAAAAAAAAAATAACAGCCTCCTCCATATCCCCTCTAGCTGTCCTGTCCATCACCAAGATAGGTGCATTTTCTGCCATTTTAGGTAGAAGTAATGTTCAACCAATTTGCTTCTAATTTAGACAAAGTAGTAGGAAAGTTTATCAAACAAACTCTACATATGAGCTCTATCTATTTTACAATACGTGTAATATGTATTCACAAAATGTCCATTTTCTATATGTGTGAACTTCACATCTTTTTTTTTTTTAGTAAGTTTTAGTGCATGATGAGGTGGTGTTTACCTATAGGATCCACCATCTCTTGGACTGGGCACCATTGATGGTATTTATTGGGCCCCACGTTCTTAAGTAAATCTCAATATTGCTTCAAAAAGGTAGCTATGCATATACAGTTTACAGACAGAATGTTAACATATTAAGCAAGAGTGTGACAACTTATCAGTGCTAAATGTGCCATAAAAAAACCCAGCATGTAAAATTCTTAGCTTTGACAAGTGACAACATATCTGGCAAAATGCATTGTAAACCAAATGTAATTTTTAGCTGCAGTAAATTTTAGACAATCAAAATGATGTTAAAATGTGTGTGTTTCTTACAGTCTAGAGGCTGCTTATTCTGATGGAGGAAAACACTGACAGCATCCTTCATGATCACTGAAAGAACTGTTCTCCTTTCTCCTGCCCCACACTGATCTATCTGATCGGTGCAGTGCAGGGGAGAAAGTCACCAGGACTTGCACGGATGTTGCGCATCCTGTGTAGCTGAAAAAACTTCTGCAAGACTAGCCCTTGGACCTCTTTATGAAAAGAAGAACGACACTCCTGATATGTGAGGTGGCATGGATAGGGTCCCAATCAAACAAAGTTGTTGATTAGCCATTGAACCTTTCAGGTCATGTGATCAGTCACATTCCTGGAAGGAATTTCAAGATGTGGTAATGTATACGATGGATGAGTGTACATATATATATATATATATATATATATATAAGTGTTTGTGTGTGTGGAGCTGCATGAGTATATAAGAGAGCTGTTGGTGTATGTAAGAAAGCTGTGTACAAGTATGTAGCAAAACAGTGCGTGTATGTAACAGAGGTGTGAGTGCATACTTCAAAGCTGTAGAAAAGCTATATGTGTTAGAACTGTGTTTGTGTATGGAGGAGAGTTGTGTGTGTATTTCGGAAAATTGCGTGTGTGATAGTAGTAGAGTTGTGTGTATGCAGGAGAGATGTGTGTATGTAGGAAAGAGGGTGGAAACTTATCGATGCTATAGGACCTATGCAAGAACCTAACATGATCAAATTTGACTCATGACAATACAGCTTTAAAAATTGCATTGGCAGCAATTGTACCGATCATCTACTTTCAATGAATTATCAGCAAATTGGTGAAAGTACACCTATTAAAAAAAAAATAACAGCCTCCTCCATATCCCCTCTAGCTGTCCTGTCCATCACCAAGATAGGTGCATCTTCTGCCATTTTAGGTAGAAGTAATGTTCAACCAATTTGCTTCTAATTTAGACAAAGTAGTAGGAAAGTTTATCAAACAAACTCTACATATGAGCTCTATCTATTTTACAATACGTGTAATATGTATTCACAAAATGTCCATTTTCTATATGTGTGAACTTCACATCTTTTTTTTTTTTAGTAAGTTTTAGTGCATGATGAGGTGGTGTTTACCTATAGGATCCACCATCTCTTGGACTGGGCACCATTGATGGTATTTATTGGGCCCCACGTTCTTAAGTAAATCTCAATATTGCTTCAAAAAGGTAGCTATGCATATACAGTTTACAGACAGAATGTTAACATATTAAGCAAGAGTGTGACAACTTATCAGTGCTAAATGTGCCATAAAAAAACCCAGCATGTAAAATTCTTAGCTTTGACAAGTGACAACATATCTGGCAAAATGCATTGTAAACCAAATGTAATTTTTAGCTGCAGTAAATTTTAGACAATCAAAATGATGTTAAAATGTGTGTGTTTCTTACAGTCTAGAGGCTGCTTATTCTGATGGAGGAAAACACTGACAGCATCCTTCATGATCACTGAAAGAACTGTTCTCCTTTCTCCTGCCCCACACTGATCTATCTGATCGGTGCAGTGCAGGGGAGAAAGTCACCAGGACTTGCACGGATGTTGCGCATCCTGTGTAGCTGAAAAAACTTCTGCAAGACTAGCCCTTGGACCTCTTTATGAAAAGAAGAACGACACTCCTGATATGTGAGGTGGCATGGATAGGGTCCCAATCAAACAAAGTTGTTGATTAGCCATTGAACCTTTCAGGTCATGTGATCAGTCACATTCCTGGAAGGAATTTCAAGATGTGGTAATGTATACGATGGATGAGTGTACATATATATATATATATATATATATATATATATAAGTGTTTGTGTGTGTGGAGCTGCATGAGTATATAAGAGAGCTGTTGGTGTATGTAAGAAAGCTGTGTACAAGTATGTAGCAAAACAGTGCGTGTATGTAACAGAGGTGTGAGTGCATACTTCAAAGCTGTAGAAAAGCTATATGTGTTAGAACTGTGTTTGTGTATGGAGGAGAGTTGTGTGTGTATTTCGGAAAATTGCGTGTGTGATAGTAGTAGAGTTGTGTGTATGCAGGAGAGATGTGTGTATGTAGGAAAGAGGGTGGAAACTTATCAATGCTATAGGACCTATGCAAGAACCTAACATGATCAAATTTG
This sequence comes from Phyllobates terribilis, assembly GCF_046119375.1. NCBI lineage: Eukaryota > Metazoa > Chordata > Amphibia > Anura > Dendrobatidae > Phyllobates > Phyllobates terribilis. The sequence goes on along the minus strand of NW_027363897.1, from coordinate 329,263 downwards.
ACTCATGACAATACAGCTTTAAAAAATGCATTGGCAGCAATTGTACCGATCATCTACTTTCAATGAATTATCAGCAAATTGGTGAAAGTACACCTATTAAAAAAAAAATAACAGCCTCCTCCATATCCCCTCTAGCTGTCCTGTCCATCACCAAGATAGGTGCATTTTCTGCCATTTTAGGTAGAAGTAATGTTCAACCAATTTGCTTCTAATTTAGACAAAGTAGTAGGAAAGTTTATCAAACAAACTCTACATATGAGCTCTATCTATTTTACAATACGTGTAATATGTATTCACAAAATGTCCATTTTCTATATGTGTGAACTTCACATCTTTTTTTTTTTTAGTAAGTTTTAGTGCATGATGAGGTGGTGTTTACCTATAGGATCCACCATCTCTTGGACTGGGCACCATTGATGGTATTTATTGGGCCCCACGTTCTTAAGTAAATCTCAATATTGCTTCAAAAAGGTAGCTATGCATATACAGTTTACAGACAGAATGTTAACATATTAAGCAAGAGTGTGACAACTTATCAGTGCTAAATGTGCCATAAAAAAACCCAGCATGTAAAATTCTTAGCTTTGACAAGTGACAACATATCTGGCAAAATGCATTGTAAACCAAATGTAATTTTTAGCTGCAGTAAATTTTAGACAATCAAAATGATGTTAAAATGTGTGTGTTTCTTACAGTCTAGAGGCTGCTTATTCTGATGGAGGAAAACACTGACAGCATCCTTCATGATCACTGAAAGAACTGTTCTCCTTTCTCCTGCCCCACACTGATCTATCTGATCGGTGCAGTGCAGGGGAGAAAGTCACCAGGACTTGCACGGATGTTGCGCATCCTGTGTAGCTGAAAAAACTTCTGCAAGACTAGCCCTTGGACCTCTTTATGAAAAGAAGAACGACACTCCTGATATGTGAGGTGGCATGGATAGGGTCCCAATCAAACAAAGTTGTTGATTAGCCATTGAACCTTTCAGGTCATGTGATCAGTCACATTCCTGGAAGGAATTTCAAGATGTGGTAATGTATACGATGGATGAGTGTACATATATATATATATATATATATATATATATATAAGTGTTTGTGTGTGTGGAGCTGCATGAGTATATAAGAGAGCTGTTGGTGTATGTAAGAAAGCTGTGTACAAGTATGTAGCAAAACAGTGCGTGTATGTAACAGAGGTGTGAGTGCATACTTCAAAGCTGTAGAAAAGCTATATGTGTTAGAACTGTGTTTGTGTATGGAGGAGAGTTGTGTGTGTATTTCGGAAAATTGCGTGTGTGATAGTAGTAGAGTTGTGTGTATGCAGGAGAGATGTGTGTATGTAGGAAAGAGGGTGGAAACTTATCGATGCTATAGGACCTATGCAAGAACCTAACATGATCAAATTTGACTCATGACAATACAGCTTTAAAAATTGCATTGGCAGCAATTGTACCGATCATCTACTTTCAATGAATTATCAGCAAATTGGTGAAAGTACACCTATTAAAAAAAAAATAACAGCCTCCTCCATATCCCCTCTAGCTGTCCTGTCCATCACCAAGATAGGTGCATCTTCTGCCATTTTAGGTAGAAGTAATGTTCAACCAATTTGCTTCTAATTTAGACAAAGTAGTAGGAAAGTTTATCAAACAAACTCTACATATGAGCTCTATCTATTTTACAATACGTGTAATATGTATTCACAAAATGTCCATTTTCTATATGTGTGAACTTCACATCTTTTTTTTTTTTAGTAAGTTTTAGTGCATGATGAGGTGGTGTTTACCTATAGGATCCACCATCTCTTGGACTGGGCACCATTGATGGTATTTATTGGGCCCCACGTTCTTAAGTAAATCTCAATATTGCTTCAAAAAGGTAGCTATGCATATACAGTTTACAGACAGAATGTTAACATATTAAGCAAGAGTGTGACAACTTATCAGTGCTAAATGTGCCATAAAAAAACCCAGCATGTAAAATTCTTAGCTTTGACAAGTGACAACATATCTGGCAAAATGCATTGTAAACCAAATGTAATTTTTAGCTGCAGTAAATTTTAGACAATCAAAATGATGTTAAAATGTGTGTGTTTCTTACAGTCTAGAGGCTGCTTATTCTGATGGAGGAAAACACTGACAGCATCCTTCATGATCACTGAAAGAACTGTTCTCCTTTCTCCTGCCCCACACTGATCTATCTGATCGGTGCAGTGCAGGGGAGAAAGTCACCAGGACTTGCACGGATGTTGCGCATCCTGTGTAGCTGAAAAAACTTCTGCAAGACTAGCCCTTGGACCTCTTTATGAAAAGAAGAACGACACTCCTGATATGTGAGGTGGCATGGATAGGGTCCCAATCAAACAAAGTTGTTGATTAGCCATTGAACCTTTCAGGTCATGTGATCAGTCACATTCCTGGAAGGAATTTCAAGATGTGGTAATGTATACGATGGATGAGTGTACATATATATATATATATATATATATAAGTGTTTGTGTGTGTGGAGCTGCATGAGTATATAAGAGAGCTGTTGGTGTATGTAAGAAAGCTGTGTACAAGTATGTAGCAAAACAGTGCGTGTATGTAACAGAGGTGTGAGTGCATACTTCAAAGCTGTAGAAAAGCTATATGTGTTAGAACTGTGTTTGTGTATGGAGGAGAGTTGTGTGTGTATTTCGGAAAATTGCGTGTGTGATAGTAGTAGAGTTGTGTGTATGCAGGAGAGATGTGTGTATGTAGGAAAGAGGGTGGAAACTTATCAATGCTATAGGACCTATGCAAGAACCTAACATGATCAAATTTGACTCATGACAATACAGCTTTAAAAATTGCATTGGCAGCAATTGTACCGATCATCTACTTTCAATGAATTATCAGCAAATTGGTGAAAGTACACCTATTAAAAAAAAAATAACAGCCTCCTCCATATCCCCTCTAGCTGTCCTGTCCATCACCAAGATAGGTGCATCTTCTGCCATTTTAGGTAGAAGTAATGTTCAACCAATTTGCTTCTAATTTAGACAAAGTAGTAGGAAAGTTTATCAAACAAACTCTACATATGAGCTCTATCTATTTTACAATACGTGTAATATGTATTCACAAAATGTCCATTTTCTATATGTGTGAACTTCACATCTTTTTTTTTTTTAGTAAGTTTTAGTGCATGATGAGGTGGTGTTTACCTATAGGATCCACCATCTCTTGGACTGGGCACCATTGATGGTATTTATTGGGCCCCACGTTCTTAAGTAAATCTCAATATTGCTTCAAAAAGGTAGCTATGCATATACAGTTTACAGACAGAATGTTAACATATTAAGCAAGAGTGTGACAACTTATCAGTGCTAAATGTGCCATAAAAAAACCCAGCATGTAAAATTCTTAGCTTTGACAAGTGACAACATATCTGGCAAAATGCATTGTAAACCAAATGTAATTTTTAGCTGCAGTAAATTTTAGACAATCAAAATGATGTTAAAATGTGTGTGTTTCTTACAGTCTAGAGGCTGCTTATTCTGATGGAGGAAAACACTGACAGCATCCTTCATGATCACTGAAAGAACTGTTCTCCTTTCTCCTGCCCCACACTGATCTATCTGATCGGTGCAGTGCAGGGGAGAAAGTCACCAGGACTTGCACGGATGTTGCGCATCCTGTGTAGCTGAAAAAACTTCTGCAAGACTAGCCCTTGGACCTCTTTATGAAAAGAAGAACGACACTCCTGATATGTGAGGTGGCATGGATAGGGTCCCAATCAAACAAAGTTGTTGATTAGCCATTGAACCTTTCAGGTCATGTGATCAGTCACATTCCTGGAAGGAATTTCAAGATGTGGTAATGTATACGATGGATGAGTGTACATATATATATATATATATATATATAAGTGTTTGTGTGTGTGGAGCTGCATGAGTATATAAGAGAGCTGTTGGTGTATGTAAGAAAGCTGTGTACAAGTATGTAGCAAAACAGTGCGTGTATGTAACAGAGGTGTGAGTGCATACTTCAAAGCTGTAGAAAAGCTATATGTGTTAGAACTGTGTTTGTGTATGGAGGAGAGTTGTGTGTGTATTTCGGAAAATTGCGTGTGTGATAGTAGTAGAGTTGTGTGTATGCAGGAGAGATGTGTGTATGTAGGAAAGAGGGTGGAAACTTATCAATGCTATAGGACCTATGCAAGAACCTAACATGATCAAATTTGACTCATGACAATACAGCTTTAAAAAATGCATTGGCAGCAATTGTACCGATCATCTACTTTCAATGAATTATCAGCAAATTGGTGAAAGTACACCTATTAAAAAAAAAATAACAGCCTCCTCCATATCCCCTCTAGCTGTCCTGTCCATCACCAAGATAGGTGCATTTTCTGCCATTTTAGGTAGAAGTAATGTTCAACCAATTTGCTTCTAATTTAGACAAAGTAGTAGGAAAGTTTATCAAACAAACTCTACATATGAGCTCTATCTATTTTACAATACGTGTAATATGTATTCACAAAATGTCCATTTTCTATATGTGTGAACTTCACATCTTTTTTTTTTTTAGTAAGTTTTAGTGCATGATGAGGTGGTGTTTTCCTATAGGATCCACCATCTCTTGGACTGGGCACCATTGATGGTATTTATTGGGCCCCACGTTCTTAAGTAAATCTCAATATTGCTTCAAAAAGGTAGCTATGCATATACAGTTTACAGACAGAATGTTAACATATTAAGCAAGAGTGTGACAACTTATCAGTGCTAAATGTGCCATAAAAAAACCCAGCATGTAAAATTCTTAGCTTTGACAAGTGACAACATATCTGGCAAAATGCATTGTAAACCAAATGTAATTTTTAGCTGCAGTAAATTTTAGACAATCAAAATGATGTTAAAATGTGTGTGTTTCTTACAGTCTAGAGGCTGCTTATTCTGATGGAGGAAAACACTGACAGCATCCTTCATGATCACTGAAAGAACTGTTCTCCTTTCTCCTGCCCCACACTGATCTATCTGATCGGTGCAGTGCAGGGGAGAAAGTCACCAGGACTTGCACGGATGTTGCGCATCCTGTGTAGCTGAAAAAACTTCTGCAAGACTAGCCCTTGGACCTCTTTATGAAAAGAAGAACGACACTCCTGATATGTGAGGTGGCATGGATAGGGTCCCAATCAAACAAAGTTGTTGATTAGCCATTGAACCTTTCAGGTCATGTGATCAGTCACATTCCTGGAAGGAATTTCAAGATGTGGTAATGTATACGATGGATGAGTGTACATATATATATATATATATATATATATAAGTGTTTTGTGTGTGTGGAGCTGCATGAGTATATAAGAGAGCTGTTGGTGTATGTAAGAAAGCTGTGTACAAGTATGTAGCAAAACAGTGCGTGTATGTAACAGAGGTGTGAGTGCATACTTCAAAGCTGTAGAAAAGCTATATGTGTTAGAACTGTGTTTGTGTATGGAGGAGAGTTGTGTGTGTATTTCGGAAAATTGCGTGTGTGATAGTAGTAGAGTTGTGTGTATGCAGGAGAGATGTGTGTATGTAGGAAAGAGGGTGGAAACTTATCAATGCTATAGGACCTATGCAAGAACCTAACATGATCAAATTTGACTCATGACAATACAGCTTTAAAAAATGCATTGGCAGCAATTGTACCGATCATCTACTTTCAATGAATTATCAGCAAATTGGTGAAAGTACACCTATTAAAAAAAAAATAACAGCCTCCTCCATATCCCCTCTAGCTGTCCTGTCCATCACCAAGATAGGTGCATTTTCTGCCATTTTAGGTAGAAGTAATGTTCAACCAATTTGCTTCTAATTTAGACAAAGTAGTAGGAAAGTTTATCAAACAAACTCTACATATGAGCTCTATCTATTTTACAATACGTGTAATATGTATTCACAAAATGTCCATTTTCTATATGTGTGAACTTCACATCTTTTTTTTTTTTTAGTAAGTTTTAGTGCATGATGAGGTGGTGTTTACCTATAGGATCCACCATCTCTTGGACTGGGCACCATTGATGGTATTTATTGGGCCCCACGTTCTTAAGTAAATCTCAATATTGCTTCAAAAAGGTAGCTATGCATATACAGTTTACAGACAGAATGTTAACATATTAAGCAAGAGTGTGACAACTTATCAGTGCTAAATGTGCCATAAAAAAACCCAGCATGTAAAATTCTTAGCTTTGACAAGTGACAACATATCTGGCAAAATGCATTGTAAACCAAATGTAATTTTTAGCTGCAGTAAATTTTAGACAATCAAAATGATGTTAAAATGTGTGTGTTTCTTACAGTCTAGAGGCTGCTTATTCTGATGGAGGAAAACACTGACAGCATCCTTCATGATCACTGAAAGAACTGTTCTCCTTTCTCCTGCCCCACACTGATCTATCTGATCGGTGCAGTGCAGGGGAGAAAGTCACCAGGACTTGCACGGATGTTGCGCATCCTGTGTAGCTGAAAAAACTTCTGCAAGACTAGCCCTTGGACCTCTTTATGAAAAGAAGAACGACACTCCTGATATGTGAGGTGGCATGGATAGGGTCCCAATCAAACAAAGTTGTTGATTAGCCATTGAACCTTTCAGGTCATGTGATCAGTCACATTCCTGGAAGGAATTTCAAGATGTGGTAATGTATACGATGGATGAGTGTACATATATATATATATATATATATATATATAAGTGTTTGTGTGTGTGGAGCTGCATGAGTATATAAGAGAGCTGTTGGTGTATGTAAGAAAGCTGTGTACAAGTATGTAGCAAAACAGTGCGTGTATGTAACAGAGGTGTGAGTGCATACTTCAAAGCTGTAGAAAAGCTATATGTGTTAGAACTGTGTTTGTGTATGGAGGAGAGTTGTGTGTGTATTTCGGAAAATTGCGTGTGTGATAGTAGTAGAGTTGTGTGTATGCAGGAGAGATGTGTGTATGTAGGAAAGAGGGTGGAAACTTATCAATGCTATAGGACCTATGCAAGAACCTAACATGATCAAATTTGACTCATGACAATACAGCTTTAAAAAATGCATTGGCAGCAATTGTACCGATCATCTACTTTCAATGAATTATCAGCAAATTGGTGAAAGTACACCTATTAAAAAAAAAATAACAGCCTCCTCCATATCCCCTCTAGCTGTCCTGTCCATCACCAAGATAGGTGCATTTTCTGCCATTTTAGGTAGAAGTAATGTTCAACCAATTTGCTTCTAATTTAGACAAAGTAGTAGGAAAGTTTATCAAACAAACTCTACATATGAGCTCTATCTATTTTACAATACGTGTAATATGTATTCACAAAATGTCCATTTTCTATATGTGTGAACTTCACATCTTTTTTTTTTTTAGTAAGTTTTAGTGCATGATGAGGTGGTGTTTACCTATAGGATCCACCATCTCTTGGACTGGGCACCATTGATGGTATTTATTGGGCCCCACGTTCTTAAGTAAATCTCAATATTGCTTCAAAAAGGTAGCTATGCATATACAGTTTACAGACAGAATGTTAACATATTAAGCAAGAGTGTGACAACTTATCAGTGCTAAATGTGCCATAAAAAACCCAGCATGTAAAATTCTTAGCTTTGACAAGTGACAACATATCTGGCAAAATGCATTGTAAACCAAATGTAATTTTTAGCTGCAGTAAATTTTAGACAATCAAAATGATGTTAAAATGTGTGTGTTTCTTACAGTCTAGAGGCTGCTTATTCTGATGGAGGAAAACACTGACAGCATCCTTCATGATCACTGAAAGAACTGTTCTCCTTTCTCCTGCCCCACACTGATCTATCTGATCGGTGCAGTGCAGGGGAGAAAGTCACCAGGACTTGCACGGATGTTGCGCATCCTGTGTAGCTGAGAAAACTTCTGCAAGACTAGCCCTTGGACCTCTTTATGAAAAGAAGAACGACACTCCTGATATGTGAGGTGGCATGGATAGGGTCCCAATCAAACAAAGTTGTTGATTAGCCATTGAACCTTTCAGGTCATGTGATCAGTCACATTCCTGGAAGGAATTTCAAGATGTGGTAATGTATACGATGGATGAGTGTACATATATATATATATATATATAAGTGTTTGTGTGTGTGGAGCTGCATGAGTATATAAGAGAGCTGTTGGTGTATGTAAGAAAGCTGTGTACAAGTATGTAGCAAAACAGTGCGTGTATGTAACAGAGGTGTGAGTGCATACTTCAAAGCTGTAGAAAAGCTATATGTGTTAGAACTGTGTTTGTGTATGGAGGAGAGTTGTGTGTGTATTTCGGAAAATTGCGTGTGTGATAGTAGTAGAGTTGTGTGTATGCAGGAGAGATGTGTGTATGTAGGAAAGAGGGTGGAAACTTATCAATGCTATAGGACCTATGCAAGAACTTAACATGATCAAATTTGACTCATGACAATACAGCTTTAAAAAATGCATTGGCAGCAATTGTACCGATCATCTACTTTCAATGAATTATCAGCAAATTGGTGAAAGTACACCTATTAAAAAAAAAATAACAGCCTCCTCCATATCCCCTCTAGCTGTCCTGTCCATCACCAAGATAGGTGCATTTTCTGCCATTTTAGGTAGAAGTAATGTTCAACCAATTTGCTTCTAATTTAGACAAAGTAGTAGGAAAGTTTATCAAACAAACTCTACATATGAGCTCTATCTATTTTACAATACGTGTAATATGTATTCACAAAATGTCCATTTTCTATATGTGTGAACTTCACATCTTTTTTTTTTTTAGTAAGTTTTAGTGCATGATGAGGTGGTGTTTACCTATAGGATCTACCATCTCTTGGACTGGGCACCATTGATGGTATTTATTGGGCCCCACGTTCTTAAGTAAATCTCAATATTGCTTCAAAAAGGTAGCTATGCATATACAGTTTACAGACAGAATGTTAACATATTAAGCAAGAGTGTGACAACTTATCAGTGCAAAATGTGCCATAAAAAAACCCAGCATGTAAAATTCTTAGCTTTGACAAGTGACAACATATCTGGCAAAATGCATTGTAAACCAAATGTAATTTTTAGCTGCAGTAAATTTTAGACAATCAAAATGATGTTAAAATGTGTGTGTTTCTTACAGTCTAGAGGCTGCTTATTCTGATGGAGGAAAACACTGACAGCATCCTTCATGATCACTGAAAGAACTGTTCTCCTTTCTCCTGCCCCACACTGATCTATCTGATCGGTGCAGTGCAGGGGAGAAAGTCACCAGGACTTGCACGGATGTTGCGCATCCTGTGTAGCTGAAAAAACTTCTGCAAGACTAGCCCTTGGACCTCTTTATGAAAAGAAGAACGACACTCCTGATATGTGAGGTGGCATGGATAGGGTCCCAATCAAACAAAGTTGTTGATTAGCCATTGAACCTTTCAGGTCATGTGATCAGTCACATTCCTGGAAGGAATTTCAAGATGTGGTAATGTATACGATGGATGAGTGTACATATATATATATATATATATATAAGTGTTTGTGTGTGTGGAGCTGCATGAGTATATAAGAGAGCTGTTGGTGTATGTAAGAAAGCTGTGTACAAGTATGTAGCAAAACAGTGCGTGTATGTAACAGAGGTGTGAGTGCATACTTCAAAGCTGTAGAAAAGCTATATGTGTTAGAACTGTGTTTGTGTATGGAGGAGAGTTGTGTGTGTATTTCGGAAAATTGCGTGTGTGATAGTAGTAGAGTTGTGTGTATGCAGGAGAGATGTGTGTATGTAGGAAAGAGGGTGGAAACTTATCAATGCTATAGGACCTATGCAAGAACCTAACATGATCAAATTTGACTCATGACAATACAGCTTTAAAAAATGCATTGGCAGCAATTGTACCGATCATCTACTTTCAATGAATTATCAGCAAATTGGTGAAAGTACACCTATTAAAAAAAAAATAACAGCCTCCTCCATATCCCCTCTAGCTGTCCTGTCCATCACCAAGATAGGTGCATTTTCTGCCATTTTAGGTAGAAGTAATGTTCAACCAATTTGCTTCTAATTTAGACAAAGTAGTAGGAAAGTTTATCAAACAAACTCTACATATGAGCTCTATCTATTTTACAATACGTGTAATACGTATTCACAAAATGTCCATTTTCTATATGTGTGAACTTCACATCTTTTTTTTTTTTAGTAAGTTTTAGTGCATGATGAGGTGGTGTTTACCTATAGGATCCACCATCTCTTGGACTGGGCACCATTGATGGTATTTATTGGGCCCCACGTTCTTAAGTAAATCTCAATATTGCTTCAAAAAGGTAGCTATGCATATACAGTTTACAGACAGAATGTTAACATATTAAGCAAGAGTGTGACAACTTATCAGTGCTAAATGTGCCATAAAAAAACCCAGCATGTAAAATTCTTAGCTTTGACAAGTGACAACATATCTGGCAAAATGCATTGTAAACCAAATGTAATTTTTAGCTGCAGTAAATTTTAGACAATCAAAATGATGTTAAAATGTGTGTGTTTCTTACAGTCTAGAGGCTGCTTATTCTGATGGAGGAAAACACTGACAGCATCCTTCATGATCACTGAAAGAACTGTTCTCCTTTCTCCTGCCCCACACTGATCTATCTGATCGGTGCAGTGCAGGGGAGAAAGTCACCAGGACTTGCACGGATGTTGCGCATCCTGTGTAGCTGAAAAAACTTCTGCAAGACTAGCCCTTGGACCTCTTTATGAAAAGAAGAACGACACTCCTGATATGTGAGGTGGCATGGATAGGGTCCCAATCAAACAAAGTTGTTGATTAGCCATTGAACCTTTCAGGTCATGTGATCAGTCACATTCCTGGAAGGAATTTCAAGATGTGGTAATGTATACGATGGATGAGTGTACATATATATATATATATATATAAGTGTTTGTGTGTGTGGAGCTGCATGAGTATATAAGAGAGCTGTTGGTGTATGTAAGAAAGCTGTGTACAAGTATGTAGCAAAACAGTGCGTGTATGTAACAGAGGTGTGAGTGCATACTTCAAAGCTGTAGAAAAGCTATATGTGTTAGAACTGTGTTTGTGTATGGAGGAGAGTTGTGTGTGTATTTCGGAAAATTGCGTGTGTGATAGTAGTAGAGTTGTGTGTATGCAGGAGAGATGTGTGTATGTAGGAAAGAGGGTGGAAACTTATCAATGCTATAGGACCTATGCAAGAACCTAACATGATCAAATTTGACTCATGACAATACAGCTTTAAAAAATGCATTGGCAGCAATTGTACCGATCATCTACTTTCAATGAATTATCAGCAAATTAGTGAAAGTACACCTATTAAAAAAAAAATAACAGCCTCCTCCATATCCCCTCTAGCTGTCCTGTCCATCACCAAGATAGGTGCATTTTCTGCCATTTTAGGTAGAAGTAATGTTCAACCAATTTGCTTCTAATTTAGACAAAGTAGTAGGAAAGTTTATCAAACAAACTCTACATATGAGCTCTATCTATTTTACAATACGTGTAATATGTATTCACAAAATGTCCATTTTCTATATGTGTGAACTTCACATCTTTTTTTTTTTTAGTAAGTTTTAGTGCATGATGAGGTGGTGTTTACCTATAGGATCCACCATCTCTTGGACTGGGCACCATTGATGGTATTTATTGGGCCCCACGTTCTTAAGTAAATCTCAATATTGCTTCAAAAAGGTAGCTATGCATATACAGTTTACAGACAGAATGTTAACATATTAAGCAAGAGTGTGACAACTTATCAGTGCTAAATGTGCCATAAAAAAACCCAGCATGTAAAATTCTTAGCTTTGACAAGTGACAACATATCTGGCAAAATGCATTGTAAACCAAATGTAATTTTTAGCTGCAGTAAATTTTAGACAATCAAAATGATGTTAAAATGTGTGTGTTTCTTACAGTCTAGAGGCTGCTTATTCTGATGGAGGAAAACACTGACAGCATCCTTCATGATCACTGAAAGAACTGTTCTCCTTTCTCCTGCCCCACACTGATCTATCTGATCGGTGCAGTGCAGGGGAGAAAGTCACCAGGACTTGCACGGATGTTGCGCATCCTGTGTAGCTGAAAAAACTTCTGCAAGACTAGCCCTTGGACCTCTTTATGAAAAGAAGAACGACACTCCTGATATGTGAGGTGGCATGGATAGGGTCCCAATCAAACAAAGTTGTTGATTAGCCATTGAACCTTTCAGGTCATGTGATCAGTCACATTCCTGGAAGGAATTTCAAGATGTGGTAATGTATACGATGGATGAGTGTACATATATATATATATATATATATAAGTGTTTGTGTGTGTGGAGCTGCATGAGTATATAAGAGAGCTGTTGGTGTATGTAAGAAAGCTGTGTACAAGTATGTAGCAAAACAGTGCGTGTATGTAACAGAGGTGTGAGTGCATACTTCAAAGCTGTAGAAAAGCTATATGTGTTAGAACTGTGTTTGTGTATGGAGGAGAGTTGTGTGTGTATTTCGGAAAATTGCGTGTGTGATAGTAGTAGAGTTGTGTGTATGCAGGAGAGATGTGTGTATGTAGGAAAGAGGGTGGAAACTTATCAATGCTATAGGACCTATGCAAGAACCTAACATGATCAAATTTGACTCATGACAATACAGCTTTAAAAAATGCATTGGCAGCAATTGTACCGATCATCTACTTTCAATGAATTATCAGCAAATTGGTGAAAGTACACCTATTAAAAAAAAAATAACAGCCTCCTCCATATCCCCTCTAGCTGTCCTGTCCATCACCAAGATAGGTGCATTTTCTGCCATTTTAGGTAGAAGTAATGTTCAACCAATTTGCTTCTAATTTAGACAAAGTAGTAGGAAAGTTTATCAAACAAACTCTACATATGAGCTCTATCTATTTTACAATACGTGTAATATGTATTCACAAAATGTCCATTTTCTATATGTGTGAACTTCACATCTTTTTTTTTTTTAGTAAGTTTTAGTGCATGATGAGGTGGTGTTTACCTATAGGATCCACCATCTCTTGGACTGGGCACCATTGATGGTATTTATTGGGCCCCACGTTCTTAAGTAAATCTCAATATTGCTTCAAAAAGGTAGCTATGCATATACAGTTTACAGACAGAATGTTAACATATTAAGCAAGAGTGTGACAACTTATCAGTGCTAAATGTGCCATAAAAAAACCCAGCATGTAAAATTCTTAGCTTTGACAAGTGACAACATATCTGGCAAAATGCATTGTAAACCAAATGTAATTTTTAGCTGCAGTAAATTTTAGACAATCAAAATGATGTTAAAATGTGTGTGTTTCTTACAGTCTAGAGGCTGCTTATTCTGATGGAGGAAAACACTGACAGCATCCTTCATGATCACTGAAAGAACTGTTCTCCTTTCTCCTGCCCCACACTGATCTATCTGATCGGTGCAGTGCAGGGGAGAAAGTCACCAGGACTTGCACGGATGTTGCGCATCCTGTGTAGCTGAAAAAACTTCTGCAAGACTAGCCCTTGGACCTCTTTATGAAAAGAAGAACGACACTCCTGATATGTCAGGTGGCATGGATAGGGTCCCAATCAAACAAAGTTGTTGATTAGCCATTGAACCTTTCAGGTCATGTGATCAGTCACATTCCTGGAAGGAATTTCAAGATGTGGTAATGTATACGATGGATGAGTGTACATATATATATATATATATATAAGTGTTTGTGTGTGTGGAGCTGCATGAGTATATAAGAGAGCTGTTGGTGTATGTAAGAAAGCTGTGTACAAGTATGTAGCAAAACAGTGCGTGTATGTAACAGAGGTGTGAGTGCATACTTCAAAGCTGTAGAAAAGCTATATGTGTTAGAACTGTGTTTGTGTATGGAGGAGAGTTGTGTGTGTATTTCGGAAAATTGCGTGTGTGATAGTAGTAGAGTTGTGTGTATGCAGGAGAGATGTGTGTATGTAGGAAAGAGGGTGGAAACTTATCAATGCTATAGGACCTATGCAAGAACCTAACATGATCAAATTTGACTCATGACAATACAGCTTTAAAAAATGCATTGGCAGCAATTGTACCGATCATCTACTTTCAATGAATTATCAGCAAATTGGTGAAAGTACACCTATTAAAAAAAAAATAACAGCCTCCTCCATATCCCCTCTAGCTGTCCTGTCCATCACCAAGATAGGTGCATTTTCTGCCATTTTAGGTAGAAGTAATGTTCAACCAATTTGCTTCTAATTTAGACAAAGTAGTAGGAAAGTTTATCAAACAAACTCTACATATGAGCTCTATCTATTTTACAATACGTGTAATATGTATTCACAAAATGTCCATTTTCTATATGTGTGAACTTCACATCTTTTTTTTTTTTAGTAAGTTTTAGTGCATGATGAGGTGGTGTTTACCTATAGGATCCACCATCTCTTGGACTGGGCACCATTGATGGTATTTATTGGGCCCCACGTTCTTAAGTAAATCTCAATATTGCTTCAAAAAGGTAGCTATGCATATACAGTTTACAGACAGAATGTTAACATATTAAGCAAGAGTGTGACAACTTATCAGTGCTAAATGTGCCATAAAAAAACCCAGCATGTAAAATTCTTAGCTTTGACAAGTGACAACATATCTGGCAAAATGCATTGTAAACCAAATGTAATTTTTAGCTGCAGTAAATTTTAGACAATCAAAATGATGTTAAAATGTGTGTGTTTCTTACAGTCTAGAGGCTGCTTATTCTGATGGAGGAAAACACTGACAGCATCCTTCATGATCACTGAAAGAACTGTTCTCCTTTCTCCTGCCCCACACTGATCTATCTGATCGGTGCAGTGCAGGGGAGAAAGTCACCAGGACTTGCACGGATGTTGCGCATCCTGTGTAGCTGAAAAAACTTCTGCAAGACTAGCCCTTGGACCTCTTTATGAAAAGAAGAACGACACTCCTGATATGTGAGGTGGCATGGATAGGGTCCCAATCAAACAAAGTTGTTGATTAGCCATTGAACCTTTCAGGTCATGTGATCAGTCACATTCCTGGAAGGAATTTCAAGATGTGGTAATGTATACGATGGATGAGTGTACATATATATATATATATATATATAAGTGTTTGTGTGTGTGGAGCTGCATGAGTATATAAGAGAGCTGTTGGTGTATGTAAGAAAGCTGTGTACAAGTATGTAGCAAAACAGTGCGTGTATGTAACAGAGGTGTGAGTGCATACTTCAAAGCTGTAGAAAAGCTATATGTGTTAGAACTGTGTTTGTGTATGGAGGAGAGTTGTGTGTGTATTTCGGAAAATTGCGTGTGTGATAGTAGTAGAGTTGTGTGTATGCAGGAGAGATGTGTGTATGTAGGAAAGAGGGTGGAAACTTATCAATGCTATAGGACCTATGCAAGAACCTAACATGATCAAATTTGACTCATGACAATACAGCTTTAAAAAATGCATTGGCAGCAATTGTACCGATCATCTACTTTCAATGAATTATCAGCAAATTGGTGAAAGTACACCTATTAAAAAAAAAATAACAGCCTCCTCCATATCCCCTCTAGCTGTCCTGTCCATCACCAAGATAGGTGCATTTTCTGCCATTTTAGGTAGAAGTAATGTTCAACCAATTTGCTTCTAATTTAGACAAAGTAGTAGGAAAGTTTATCAAACAAACTCTACATATGAGCTCTATCTATTTTACAATACGTGTAATATGTATTCACAAAATGTCCATTTTCTATATGTGTGAACTTCACATCTTTTTTTTTTTTAGTAAGTTTTAGTGCATGATGAGGTGGTGTTTACCTATAGGATCCACCATCTCTTGGACTGGGCACCATTGATGGTATTTATTGGGCCCCACGTTCTTAAGTAAATCTCAATATTGCTTCAAAAAGGTAGCTATGCATATACAGTTTACAGACAGAATGTTAACATATTAAGCAAGAGTGTGACAACTTATCAGTGCTAAATGTGCCATAAAAAAACCCAGCATGTAAAATTCTTAGCTTTGACAAGTGACAACATATCTGGCAAAATGCATTGTAAACCAAATGTAATTTTTAGCTGCAGTAAATTTTAGACAATCAAAATGATGTTAAAATGTGTGTGTTTCTTACAGTCTAGAGGCTGCTTATTCTGATGGAGGAAAACACTGACAGCATCCTTCATGATCACTGAAAGAACTGTTCTCCTTTCTCCTGCCCCACACTGATCTATCTGATCGGTGCAGTGCAGGGGAGAAAGTCACCAGGACTTGCACGGATGTTGCGCATCCTGTGTAGCTGAAAAAACTTCTGCAAGACTAGCCCTTGGACCTCTTTATGAAAAGAAGAACGACACTCCTGATATGTGAGGTGGCATGGATAGGGTCCCAATCAAACAAAGTTGTTGATTAGCCATTGAACCTTTCAGGTCATGTGATCAGTCACATTCCTGGAAGGAATTTCAAGATGTGGTAATGTATACGATGGATGAGTGTACATATATATATATATATATAAGTGTTTGTGTGTGTGGAGCTGCATGAGTATATAAGAGAGCTGTTGGTGTATGTAAGAAAGCTGTGTACAAGTATGTAGCAAAACAGTGCGTGTATGTAACAGAGGTGTGAGTGCATACTTCAAAGCTGTAGAAAAGCTATATGTGTTAGAACTGTGTTTGTGTATGGAGGAGAGTTGTGTGTGTATTTCGGAAAATTGCGTGTGTGATAGTAGTAGAGTTGTGTGTATGCAGGAGAGATGTGTGTATGTAGGAAAGAGGGTGGAAACTTATCAATGCTATAGGACCTATGCAAGAACCTAACATGATCAAATTTGACTCATGACAATACAGCTTTAAAAAATGCATTGGCAGCAATTGTACCGATCATCTACTTTCAATGAATTATCAGCAAATTGGTGAAAGTACACCTATTAAAAAAAAAATAACAGCCTCCTCCATATCCCCTCTAGCTGTCCTGTCCATCACCAAGATAGGTGCATTTTCTGCCATTTTAGGTAGAAGTAATGTTCAACCAATTTGCTTCTAATTTAGACAAAGTAGTAGGAAAGTTTATCAAACAAACTCTACATATGAGCTCTATCTATTTTACAATACGTGTAATATGTATTCACAAAATGTCCATTTTCTATATGTGTGAACTTCACATCTTTTTTTTTTTTAGTAAGTTTTAGTGCATGATGAGGTGGTGTTTACCTATAGGATCCACCATCTCTTGGACTGGGCACCATTGATGGTATTTATTGGGCCCCACGTTCTTAAGTAAATCTCAATATTGCTTCAAAAAGGTAGCTATGCATATACAGTTTACAGACAGAATGTTAACATATTAAGCAAGAGTGTGACAACTTATCAGTGCTAAATGTGCCATAAAAAAACCCAGCATGTAAAATTCTTAGCTTTGACAAGTGACAACATATCTGGCAAAATGCATTGTAAACCAAATGTAATTTTTAGCTGCAGTAAATTTTAGACAATCAAAATGATGTTAAAATGTGTGTGTTTCTTACAGTCTAGAGGCTGCTTATTCTGATGGAGGAAAACACTGACAGCATCCTTCATGATCACTGAAAGAACTGTTCTCCTTTCTCCTGCCCCACACTGATCTATCTGATCGGTGCAGTGCAGGGGAGAAAGTCACCAGGACTTGCACGGATGTTGCGCATCCTGTGTAGCTGAAAAAACTTCTGCAAGACTAGCCCTTGGACCTCTTTATGAAAAGAAGAACGACACTCCTGATATGTGAGGTGGCATGGATAGGGTCCCAATCAAACAAAGTTGTTGATTAGCCATTGAACCTTTCAGGTCATGTGATCAGTCACATTCCTGGAAGGAATTTCAAGATGTGGTAATGTATACGATGGATGAGTGTACATATATATATATATATATAAGTGTTTGTGTGTGTGGAGCTGCATGAGTATATAAGAGAGCTGTTGGTGTATGTAAGAAAGCTGTGTACAAGTATGTAGCAAAACAGTGCGTGTATGTAACAGAGGTGTGAGTGCATACTTCAAAGCTGTAGAAAAGCTATATGTGTTAGAACTGTGTTTGTGTATGGAGGAGAGTTGTGTGTGTATTTCGGAAAATTGCGTGTGTGATAGTAGTAGAGTTGTGTGTATGCAGGAGAGATGTGTGTATGTAGGAAAGAGGGTGGAAACTTATCAATGCTATAGGACCTATGCAAGAACCTAACATGATCAAATTTGACTCATGACAATACAGCTTTAAAAAATGCATTGGCAGCAATTGTACCGATCATCTACTTTCAATGAATTATCAGCAAATTGGTGAAAGTACACCTATTAAAAAAAAAATAACAGCCTCCTCCATATCCCCTCTAGCTGTCCTGTCCATCACCAAGATAGGTGCATTTTCTGCCATTTTAGGTAGAAGTAATGTTCAACCAATTTGCTTCTAATTTAGACAAAGTAGTAGGAAAGTTTATCAAACAAACTCTACATATGAGCTCTATCTATTTTACAATACGTGTAATATGTATTCACAAAATGTCCATTTTCTATATGTGTGAACTTCACATCTTTTTTTTTTTTAGTAAGTTTTAGTGCATGATGAGGTGGTGTTTACCTATAGGATCCACCATCTCTTGGACTGGGCACCATTGATGGTATTTATTGGGCCCCACGTTCTTAAGTAAATCTCAATATTGCTTCAAAAAGGTAGCTATGCATATACAGTTTACAGACAGAATGTTAACATATTAAGCAAGAGTGTGACAACTTATCAGTGCTAAATGTGCCATAAAAAAACCCAGCATGTAAAATTCTTAGCTTTGACAAGTGACAACATATCTGGCAAAATGCATTGTAAACCAAATGTAATTTTTAGCTGCAGTAAATTTTAGACAATCAAAATGATGTTAAAATGTGTGTGTTTCTTACAGTCTAGAGGCTGCTTATTCTGATGGAGGAAAACACTGACAGCATCCTTCATGATCACTGAAAGAACTGTTCTCCTTTCTCCTGCCCCACACTGATCTATCTGATCGGTGCAGTGCAGGGGAGAAAGTCACCAGGACTTGCACGGATGTTGCGCATCCTGTGTAGCTGAAAAAACTTCTGCAAGACTAGCCCTTGGACCTCTTTATGAAAAGAAGAACGACACTCCTGATATGTGAGGTGGCATGGATAGGGTCCCAATCAAACAAAGTTGTTGATTAGCCATTGAACCTTTCAGGTCATGTGATCAGTCACATTCCTGGAAGGAATTTCAAGATGTGGTAATGTATACGATGGATGAGTGTACATATATATATATATATATATATATATAAGTGTTTGTGTGTGTGGAGCTGCATGAGTATATAAGAGAGCTGTTGGTGTATGTAAGAAAGCTGTGTACAAGTATGTAGCAAAACAGTGCGTGTATGTAACAGAGGTGTGAGTGCATACTTCAAAGCTGTAGAAAAGCTATATGTGTTAGAACTGTGTTTGTGTATGGAGGAGAGTTGTGTGTGTATTTCGGAAAATTGCGTGTGTGATAGTAGTAGAGTTGTGTGTATGCAGGAGAGATGTGTGTATGTAGGAAAGAGGGTGGAAACTTATCAATGCTATAGGACCTATGCAAGAACCTAACATGATCAAATTTGACTCATGACAATACAGCTTTAAAAAATGCATTGGCAGCAATTGTACCGATCATCTACTTTCAATGAATTATCAGCAAATTGGTGAAAGTACACCTATTAAAAAAAAAATAACAGCCTCCTCCATATCCCCTCTAGCTGTCCTGTCCATCACCAAGATAGGTGCATTTTCTGCCATTTTAGGTAGAAGTAATGTTCAACCAATTTGCTTCTAATTTAGACAAAGTAGTAGGAAAGTTTATTAAACAAACTCTACATATGAGCTCTATCTATTTTACAATACGTGTAATATGTATTCACAAAATGTCCATTTTCTATATGTGTGAACTTCACATCTTTTTTTTTTTTAGTAAGTTTTAGTGCATGATGAGGTGGTGTTTACCTATAGGATCTACCATCTCTTGGACTGGGCACCATTGATGGTATTTATTGGGCCCCACGTTCTTAAGTAAATCTCAATATTGCTTCAAAAAGGTAGCTATGCATATACAGTTTACAGACAGAATGTTAACATATTAAGCAAGAGTGTGACAACTTATCAGTGCTAAATGTGCCATAAAAAAACCCAGCATGTAAAATTCTTAGCTTTGACAAGTGACAACATATCTGGCAAAATGCATTGTAAACCAAATGTAATTTTTAGCTGCAGTAAATTTTAGACAATCAAAATGATGTTAAAATGTGTGTGTTTCTTACAGTCTAGAGGCTGCTTATTCTGATGGAGGAAAACACTGACAGCATCCTTCATGATCACTGAAAGAACTGTTCTCCTTTCTCCTGCCCCACACTGATCTATCTGATCGGTGCAGTGCAGGGGAGAAAGTCACCAGGACTTGCACGGATGTTGCGCATCCTGTGTAGCTGAAAAAACTTCTGCAAGACTAGCCCTTGGACCTCTTTATGAAAAGAAGAACGACACTCCTGATATGTGAGGTGGCATGGATAGGGTCCCAATCAAACAAAGTTGTTGATTAGCCATTGAACCTTTCAGGTCATGTGATCAGTCACATTCCTGGAAGGAATTTCAAGATGTGGTAATGTATACGATGGATGAGTGTACATATATATATATATATATATATATATATATATATATATATATATATAAGTGTTTGTGTGTGTGGAGCTGCATGAGTATATAAGAGAGCTGTTGGTGTATGTAAGAAAGCTGTGTACAAGTATGTAGCAAAACAGTGCGTGTATGTAACAGAGGTGTAAGTGCATACTTCAAAGCTGTAGAAAAGCTATATGTGTTAGAACTGTGTTTGTGTATGGAGGAGAGTTGTGTGTGTATTTTGGAAAATTGCGTGTGTGATAGTAGTAGAGTTGTGTGTATGCAGGAGAGATGTGTGTATGTAGGAAAGAGGGTGGAAACTTATCAATGCTATAGGACCTATGCAAGAACCTAACATGATCAAATTTGACTCATGACAATACAGCTTTAAAAAATGCATTGGCAGCAATTGTACCGATCATCTACTTTCAATGAATTATCAGCAAATTGGTGAAAGTACACCTATTAAAAAAAAAATAACAGCCTCCTCCATATCCCCTCTAGCTGTCCTGTCCATCACCAAGATAGGTGCGTTTTCTGCCATTTTAGGTAGAAGTAATGTTCAACCAATTTGCTTCTAATTTAGACAAAGTAGTAGGAAAGTTAATCAAACAAACTCTACATATGAGCTCTATCTATTTTACAATACGTGTAATATGTATTCACAAAATGTCCATTTTCTATATGTGTGAACTTCACATCTTTTTTTTTTTTAGTAAGTTTTAGTGCATGATGAGGTGGTGTTTACCTATAGGATCCACCATCTCTTGGACTGGGCACCATTGATGGTATTTATTGGGCCCCACGTTCTTAAGTAAATCTCATTATTGCTTCAAAAAGGTAGCTATGCATATACAGTTTACAGACAGAATGTTAACATATTAAGCAAGAGTGTGACAACTTATCAGTGCTAAATGTGCCATAAAAAACCCAGCATGTAAAATTCTTAGCTTTGACAAGTGACAACATATCTGGCAAAATGCATTGTAAACCAAATGTAATTTTTAGCTGCAGTAAATTTTAGACAATCAAAATGATGTTAAAATGTGTGTGTTTCTTACAGTCTAGAGGCTGCTTATTCTGATGGAGGAAAACACTGACAGCATCCTTCATGATCACTGAAAGAACTGTTCTCCTTTCTCCTGCCGCACACTGATCTATCTGATCGGTGCAGTGCAGGGGAGAAAGTCACCAGGACTTGCACGGATGTTGCGCATCCTGTGTAGCTGAAAAAACTTCTGCAAGACCAGCCCTTGGACCTCTGTATGAAAAGAAGAACGACACTCCTGATATGTGAGGTGGCATGGATAAGGTCCCAATCAAACAAAGTTGTTGATTAGCCATTGAACCTTTCAGGTCATGTGATCAGTCACATTCCTGGAAGGAATTTCAAGATGTGGTAATGTATACGATGGTTGAGTGTACATATATATACATATATATATATATAAGTGTTTGTGTGTGTGGAGCTGCATGAGTATATAAGAGAGCTGTTGGTGTATGTAAGAAAGCTGTGTACAAGTATGTAGCAAAACAGTGCGTGTATGTAACAGGTGTAAGTGCATACTTCAAAGCTGTAGAAAAGCTATATGTGTTAGAACTGTGTTTGTGTATGGAGGAGAGTTGTGTGTGTATTTTGGAAAATTGCGTGTGTGATAGTAGTAGAGTTGTGTGTATGCAGGAGAGATGTGTGTATGTAGGAAAGAGGGTGGAAACTTATCAATGCTATAGGACCTATGCAAGAACCTAACATGATCAAATTTGACTCATGACAATACAGCTTTAAAAAATGCATTGGCAGCAATTGTACCGATCATCTACTTTCAATGAATTATCAGCAAATTGGTGAAAGTACACCTATTAAAAAAAAAATAACAGCCTCCTCCATATCCCCTCTAGCTGTCCTGTCCATCACCAAGATAGGTGCGTTTTCTGCCATTTTAGGTAGAAGTAATGTTCAACCAATTTGCTTCTAATTTAGACAAAGTAGTAGGAAAGTTTATCAAACAAACTCTACATATGAGCTCTATCTATTTTACAATACGTGTAATATGTATTCACAAAATGTCCATTTTCTATATGTGTGAACTTCACATCTTTTTTTTTTTTAGTAAGTTTTAGTGCATGATGAGGTGGTGTTTACCTATAGGATCCACCATCTCTTGGACTGGGCACCATTGATGGTATTTATTGGGCCCCACGTTCTTAAGTAAATCTCAATATTGCTTCAAAAAGGTAGCTATGCATATACAGTTTACAGACAGAATGTTAACATATTAAGCAAGAGTGTGACAACTTATCAGTGCTAAATGTGCCATAAAAAAACCCAGCATGTAAAATTCTTAGCTTTGACAAGTGACAACATATCTGGCAAAATGCATTGTAAACCAAATGTAATTTTTAGCTGCAGTAAATTTTAGACAATCAAAATGATGTTAAAATGTGTGTGTTTCTTACAGTCTAGAGGCTGCTTATTCTGATGGAGGAAAACACTGACAGCATCCTTCATGATCACTGAAAGAACTGTTCTCCTTTCTCCTGCCCCACACTGATCTATCTGATCGGTGCAGTGCAGGGGAGAAAGTCACCAGGACTTGCACGGATGTTGCGCATCCTGTGTAGCTGAAAAAACTTCTGCAAGACTAGCCCTTGGACCTCTTTATGAAAAGAAGAACGACACTCCTGATATGTGAGGTGGCATGGATAGGGTCCCAATCAAACAAAGTTGTTGATTAGCCATTGAACCTTTCAGGTCATGTGATCAGTCACATTCCTGGAAGGAATTTCAAGATGTGGTAATGTATACGATGGATGAGTGTACATATATATATATATATATATATAAGTGTTTGTGTGTGTGGAGCTGCATGAGTATATAAGAGAGCTGTTGGTGTATGTAAGAAAGCTGTGTACAAGTATGTAGCAAAACAGTGCGTGTATGTAACAGAGGTGTAAGTGCATACTTCAAAGCTGTAGAAAAGCTATATGTGTTAGAACTGTGTTTGTGTATGGAGGAGAGTTGTGTGTGTATTTTGGAAAATTGCGTGTGTGATAGTAGTAGAGTTGTGTGTATGCAGGAGAGATGTGTGTATGTAGGAAAGAGGGTGGAAACTTATCAATGCTATAGGACCTATGCAAGAACCTAACATGATCAAATTTGACTCATGACAATACAGCTTTAAAAAATGCATTGGCAGCAATTGTACCGATCATCTACTTTCAATGAATTATCAGCAAATTGGTGAAAGTACACCTATTAAAAAAAAAATAACAGCCTCCTCCATATCCCCTCTAGCTGTCCTGTCCATCACCAAGATAGGTGCGTTTTCTGCCATTTTAGGTAGAAGTAATGTTCAACCAATTTGCTTCTAATTTAGACAAAGTAGTAGGAAAGTTAATCAAACAAACTCTACATATGAGCTCTATCTATTTTACAATACGTGTAATATGTATTCACAAAATGTCCATTTTCTATATGTGTGAACTTCACATCTTTTTTTTTTTTAGTAAGTTTTAGTGCATGATGAGGTGGTGTTTACCTATAGGATCCACCATCTCTTGGACTGGGCACCATTGATGGTATTTATTGGGCCCCACGATCTTAAGTAAATCTCATTATTGCTTCAAAAAGGTAGCTATGCATATACAGTTTACAGACAGAATGTTAACATATTAAGCAAGAGTGTGACAACTTATCAGTGCTAAATGTGCCATAAAAAACCCAGCATGTAAAATTCTTAGCTTTGACAAGTGACAACATATCTGGCAAAATGCATTGTAAACCAAATGTAATTTTTAGCTGCAGTAAATTTTAGACAATCAAAATGATGTTAAAATGTGTGTGTTTCTTACAGTCTAGAGGCTGCTTATTCTGATGGAGGAAAACACTGACAGCATCCTTCATGATCACTGAAAGAACTGTTCTCCTTTCTCCTGCCGCACACTGATCTATCTGATCGGTGCAGTGCAGGGGAGAAAGTCACCAGGACTTGCACGGATGTTGCGCATCCTGTGTAGCTGAAAAAACTTCTGCAAGACTAGCCCTTGGACCTCTGTATGAAAAGAAGAACGACACTCCTGATATGTGAGGTGGCATGGATAAGGTCCCAATCAAACAAAGTTGTTGATTAGCCATTGAACCTTTCAGGTCATGTGATCAGTCACATTCCTGGAAGGAATTTCAAGATGTGGTAATGTATACGATGGTTGAGTGTACATATATATACATATATATATATATATAAGTGTTTGTGTGTGTGGAGCTGCATGAGTATATAAGAGAGCTGTTGGTGTATGTAAGAAAGCTGTGTACAAGTATGTAGCAAAACAGTGCGTGTATGTAACAGGTGTAAGTGCATACTTCAAAGCTGTAGAAAAGCTATATGTGTTAGAACTGTGTTTGTGTATGGAGGAGAGTTGTGTGTGTATTTTGGAAAATTGCGTGTGTGATAGTAGTAGAGTTGTGTGTATGCAGGAGAGATGTGTGTATGTAGGAAAGAGGGTGGAAACTTATCAATGCTATAGGACCTATGCAAGAACCTAACATGATCAAATTTGACTCATGACAATACAGCTTTAAAAAATGCATTGGCAGCAATTGTACCGATCATCTACTTTCAATGAATTATCAGCAAATTGGTGAAAGTACACCTATTAAAAAAAAAATAACAGCCTCCTCCATATCCCCTCTAGCTGTCCTGTCCATCACCAAGATAGGTGCGTTTTCTGCCATTTTAGGTAGAAGTAATGTTCAACCAATTTGCTTCTAATTTAGACAAAGTAGTAGGAAAGTTTATCAAACAAACTCTACATATGAGCTCTATCTATTTTACAATACGTGTAATATGTATTCACAAAATGTCCATTTTCTATATGTGTGAACTTCACATCTTTTTTTTTTTTAGTAAGTTTTAGTGCATGATGAGGTGGTGTTTACCTATAGGATCCACCATCTCTTGGACTGGGCACCATTGATGGTATTTATTGGGCCCCACGTTCTTAAGTAAATCTCAATATTGCTTAAAAAAGGTAGCTATGCATATACAGTTTACAGACAGAATGTTAACATATTAAGCAAGAGTGTGACAACTTATCAGTGCTAAATGTGCCATAAAAAAACCCAGCATGTAAAATTCTTAGCTTTGACAAGTGACAACATATCTGGCAAAATGCATTGTAAACCAAATGTAATTTTTAGCTGCAGTAAATTTTAGACAATCAAAATGATGTTAAAATGTGTGTGTTTCTTACAGTCTAGAGGCTGCTTATTCTGATGGAGGAAAACACTGACAGCATCCTTCATGATCACTGAAAGAACTGTTCTCCTTTCTCCTGCCCCACACTGATCTATCTGATCGGTGCAGTGCAGGGGAGAAAGTCACCAGGACTTGCACGGATGTTGCGCATCCTGTGTAGCTGAAAAAACTTCTGCAAGACTAGCCCTTGGACCTCTTTATGAAAAGAAGAACGACACTCCTGATATGTGAGGTGGCATGGATAGGGTCCCAATCAAACAAAGTTGTTGATTAGCCATTGAACCTTTCAGGTCATGTGATCAGTCACATTCCTGGAAGGAATTTCAAGATGAGGTAATGTATACGATGGATGAGTGTACATATATATATATGTATATATATATATATAAGTGTTTGTGTGTGTGGAGCTGCATGAGTATATAAGAGAGCTGTTGGTGTATGTAAGAAAGCTGTGTACAAGTATGTAGCAAAACAGTGCGTGTATGTAACAGAGGTGTGAGTGCATACTTCAAAGCTGTAGAAAAGCTATATGTGTTAGAACTGTGTTTGTGTATGGAGGAGAGTTGTGTGTGTATTTCGGAAAATTGCGTGTGTGATAGTAGTAGAGTTGTGTGTATGCAGGAGAGATGTGTGTATGTAGGAAAGAGGGTGGAAACTTATCAATGCTATAGGACCTATGCAAGAACCTAACATGATCAAATTTGACTCATGACAATACAGCTTTAAAAAATGCATTGGCAGCAATTGTACCGATCATCTACTTTCAATGAATTATCAGCAAATTGGTGAAAGTACACCTATTAAAAAAAAAATAACAGCCTCCTCCATATCCCCTCTAGCTGTCCTGTCCATCACCAAGATAGGTGCATTTTCTGCCATTTTAGGTAGAAGTAATGTTCAACCAATTTGCTTCTAATTTAGACAAAGTAGTAGGAAAGTTTATCAAACAAACTCTACATATGAGCTCTATCTATTTTACAATACGTGTAATATGTATTCACAAAATGTCCATTTTCTATATGTGTGAACTTCACATCTTTTTTTTTTTTAGTAAGTTTTAGTGCATGATGAGGTGGTGTTTACCTATAGGATCCACCATCTCTTGGACTGGGCACCATTGATGGTATTTATTGGGCCCCACGTTCTTAAGTAAATCTCAATATTGCTTCAAAAAGGTAGCTATGCATATACAGTTTACAGACAGAATGTTAACATATTAAGCAAGAGTGTGACAACTTATCAGTGCTAAATGTGCCATAAAAAAACCCAGCATGTAAAATTCTTAGCTTTGACAAGTGACAACATATCTGGCAAAATGCATTGTAAACCAAATGTAATTTTTAGCTGCAGTAAATTTTAGACAATCAAAATGATGTTAAAATGTGTGTGTTTCTTACAGTCTAGAGGCTGCTTATTCTGATGGAGGAAAACACTGACAGCATCCTTCATGATCACTGAAAGAACTGTTCTCCTTTCTCCTGCCCCACACTGATCTATCTGATCGGTGCAGTGCAGGGGAGAAAGTCACCAGGACTTGCACGGATGTTGCGCATCCTGTGTAGCTGAAAAAACTTCTGCAAGACTAGCCCTTGGACCTCTTTATGAAAAGAAGAACGACACTCCTGATATGTGAGGTGGCATGGATAGGGTCCCAATCAAACAAAGTTGTTGATTAGCCATTGAACCTTTCAGGTCATGTGATCAGTCACATTCCTGGAAGGAATTTCAAGATGTGGTAATGTATACGATGGATGAGTGTACATATATATATATATATATATAAGTGTTTGTGTGTGTGGAGCTGCATGAGTATATAAGAGAGCTGTTGGTGTATGTAAGAAAGCTGTGTACAAGTATGTAGCAAAACAGTGCGTGTATGTAACAGAGGTGTGAGTGCATACTTCAAAGCTGTAGAAAAGCTATATGTGTTAGAACTGTGTTTGTGTATGGAGGAGAGTTGTGTGTGTATTTCGGAAAATTGCGTGTGTGATAGTAGTAGAGTTGTGTGTATGCAGGAGAGATGTGTGTATGTAGGAAAGAGGGTGGAAACTTATCAATGCTATAGGACCTATGCAAGAACCTAACATGATCAAATTTGACTCATGACAATACAGCTTTAAAAAATGCATTGGCAGCAATTGTACCGATCATCTACTTTCAATGAATTATCAGCAAATTGGTGAAAGTACACCTATTAAAAAAAAAATAACAGCCTCCTCCATATCCCCTCTAGCTGTCCTGTCCATCACCAAGATAGGTGCATTTTCTGCCATTTTAGGTAGAAGTAATGTTCAACCAATTTGCTTCTAATTTAGACAAAGTAGTAGGAAAGTTTATCAAGCAAACTCTACATATGAGCTCTATCTATTTTACAATACGTGTAATATGTATTCACAAAATGTCCATTTTCTATATGTGTGAACTTCACATCTTTTTTTTTTTTAGTAAGTTTTAGTGCATGATGAGGTGGTGTTTACCTATAGGATCTACCATCTCTTGGACTGGGCACCATTGATGGTATTTATTGGGCCCCACGTTCTTAAGTAAATCTCAATATTGCTTCAAAAAGGTAGCTATGCATATACAGTTTACAGACAGAATGTTAACATATTAAGCAAGAGTGTGACAACTTATCAGTGCTAAATGTGCCATAAAAAAACCCAGCATGTAAAATTCTTAGCTTTGACAAGTGACAACATATCTGGCAAAATGCATTGTAAACCAAATGTAATTTTTAGCTGCAGTAAATTTTAGACAATCAAAATGATGTTAAAATGTGTGTGTTTCTTACAGTCTAGAGGCTGCTTATTCTGATGGAGGAAAACACTGACAGCATCCTTCATGATCACTGAAAGAACTGTTCTCCTTTCTCCTGCCCCACACTGATCTATCTGATCGGTGCAGTGCAGGGGAGAAAGTCACCAGGACTTGCACGGATGTTGCGCATCCTGTGTAGCTGAAAAAACTTCTGCAAGACTAGCCCTTGGACCTCTTTATGAAAAGAAGAACGACACTCCTGATATGTGAGGTGGCATGGATAGGGTCCCAATCAAACAAAGTTGTTGATTAGCCATTGAACCTTTCAGGTCATGTGATCAGTCACATTCCTGGAAGGAATTTCAAGATGTGGTAATGTATACGATGGATGAGTGTACATATATATATATATATATATATATAAGTGTTTGTGTGTGTGGAGCTGCATGAGTATATAAGAGAGCTGTTGGTGTATGTAAGAAAGCTGTGTACAAGTATGTAGCAAAACAGTGCGTGTATGTAACAGAGGTGTGAGTGCATACTTCAAAGCTGTAGAAAAGCTATATGTGTTAGAACTGTGTTTGTGTATGGAGGAGAGTTGTGTGTGTATTTCGGAAAATTGCGTGTGTGATAGTAGTAGAGTTGTGTGTATGCAGGAGAGATGTGTGTATGTAGGAAAGAGGGTGGAAACTTATCAATGCTATAGGACCTATGCAAGAACCTAACATGATCAAATTTGACTCATGACAATACAGCTTTAAAAAATGCATTGGCAGCAATTGTACCGATCATCTACTTTCAATGAATTATCAGCAAATTGGTGAAAGTACACCTATTAAAAAAAAAATAACAGCCTCCTCCATATCCCCTCTAGCTGTCCTGTCCATCACCAAGATAGGTGCGTTTTCTGCCATTTTAGGTAGAAGTAATGTTCAACCAATTTGCTTCTAATTTAGACAAAGTAGTAGGAAAGTTTATCAAACAAACTCTACATATGAGCTCTATCTATTTTACAATACGTGTAATATGTATTCACAAAATGTCCATTTTCTATATGTGTGAACTTCACATCTTTTTTTTTTTTAGTAAGTTTTAGTGCATGATGAGGTGGTGTTTACCTATAGGATCCACCATCTCTTGGACTGGGCACCATTGATGGTATTTATTGGGCCCCACGTTCTTAAGTAAATCTCAATATTGCTTCAAAAAGGTAGCTATGCATATACAGTTTACAGACAGAATGTTAACATATTAAGCAAGAGTGTGACAACTTATCAGTGCTAAATGTGCCATAAAAAAACCCAGCATGTAAAATTCTTAGCTTTGACAAGTGACAACATATCTGGCAAAATGCATTGTAAACCAAATGTAATTTTTAGCTGCAGTAAATTTTAGACAATCAAAATGATGTTAAAATGTGTGTGTTTCTTACAGTCTAGAGGCTGCTTATTCTGATGGAGGAAAACACTGACAGCATCCTTCATGATCACTGAAAGAACTGTTCTCCTTTCTCCTGCCCCACACTGATCTATCTGATCGGTGCAGTGCAGGGGAGAAAGTCACCAGGACTTGCACGGATGTTGCGCATCCTGTGTAGCTGAAAAAACTTCTGCAAGACTAGCCCTTGGACCTCTTTATGAAAAGAAGAACGACACTCCTGATATGTGAGGTGGCATGGATAGGGTCCCAATCAAACAAAGTTGTTGATTAGCCATTGAACCTTTCAGGTCATGTGATCAGTCACATTCCTGGAAGGAATTTCAAGATGAGGTAATGTATACGATGGATGAGTGTACATATATATATATGTATATATATATATATAAGTGTTTGTGTGTGTGGAGCTGCATGAGTATATAAGAGAGCTGTTGGTGTATGTAAGAAAGCTGTGTACAAGTATGTAGCAAAACAGTGCGTGTATGTAACAGAGGTGTGAGTGCATACTTCAAAGCTGTAGAAAAGCTATATGTGTTAGAACTGTGTTTGTGTATGGAGGAGAGTTGTGTGTGTATTTCGGAAAATTGCGTGTGTGATAGTAGTAGAGTTGTGTGTATGCAGGAGAGATGTGTGTATGTAGGAAAGAGGGTGGAAACTTATCAATGCTATAGGACCTATGCAAGAACCTAACATGATCAAATTTGACTCATGACAATACAGCTTTAAAAAATGCATTGGCAGCAATTGTACCGATCATCTACTTTCAATGAATTATCAGCAAATTGGTGAAAGTACACCTATTAAAAAAAAAATAACAGCCTCCTCCATATCCCCTCTAGCTGTCCTGTCCATCACCAAGATAGGTGCATTTTCTGCCATTTTAGGTAGAAGTAATGTTCAACCAATTTGCTTCTAATTTAGACAAAGTAGTAGGAAAGTTTATCAAACAAACTCTACATATGAGCTCTATCTATTTTACAATACGTGTAATATGTATTCACAAAATGTCCATTTTCTATATGTGTGAACTTCACATCTTTTTTTTTTTTAGTAAGTTTTAGTGCATGATGAGGTGGTGTTTACCTATAGGATCCACCATCTCTTGGACTGGGCACCATTGATGGTATTTATTGGGCCCCACGTTCTTAAGTAAATCTCAATATTGCTTCAAAAAGGTAGCTATGCATATACAGTTTACAGACAGAATGTTAACATATTAAGCAAGAGTGTGACAACTTATCAGTGCTAAATGTGCCATAAAAAAACCCAGCATGTAAAATTCTTAGCTTTGACAAGTGACAACATATCTGGCAAAATGCATTGTAAACCAAATGTAATTTTTAGCTGCAGTAAATTTTAGACAATCAAAATGATGTTAAAATGTGTGTGTTTCTTACAGTCTAGAGGCTGCTTATTCTGATGGAGGAAAACACTGACAGCATCCTTCATGATCACTGAAAGAACTGTTCTCCTTTCTCCTGCCCCACACTGATCTATCTGATCGGTGCAGTGCAGGGGAGAAAGTCACCAGGACTTGCACGGATGTTGCGCATCCTGTGTAGCTGAAAAAACTTCTGCAAGACTAGCCCTTGGACCTCTTTATGAAAAGAAGAACGACACTCCTGATATGTGAGGTGGCATGGATAGGGTCCCAATCAAACAAAGTTGTTGATTAGCCATTGAACCTTTCAGGTCATGTGATCAGTCACATTCCTGGAAGGAGTTTCAAGATGAGGTAATGTATACGATGGATGAGTGTACATATATATATATGTATATATATATATATATAAGTGTTTGTGTGTGTGGAGCTGCATGAGTATATAAGAGAGCTGTTGGTGTATGTAAGAAAGCTGTGTACAAGTATGTAGCAAAACAGTGCGTGTATGTAACAGAGGTGTGAGTGCATACTTCAAAGCTGTAGAAAAGCTATATGTGTTAGAACTGTGTTTGTGTATGGAGGAGAGTTGTGTGTGTATTTCGGAAAATTGCGTGTGTGATAGTAGTAGAGTTGTGTGTATGCAGGAGAGATGTGTGTATGTAGGAAAGAGGGTGGAAACTTATCAATGCTATAGGACCTATGCAAGAACCTAACATGATCAAATTTGACTCATGACAATACAGCTTTAAAAAATGCATTGGCAGCAATTGTACCGATCATCTACTTTCAATGAATTATCAGCAAATTGGTGAAAGTACACCTATTAAAAAAAAAATAACAGCCTCCTCCATATCCCCTCTAGCTGTCCTGTCCATCACCAAGATAGGTGCATTTTCTGCCATTTTAGGTAGAAGTAATGTTCAACCAATTTGCTTCTAATTTAGACAAAGTAGTAGGAAAGTTTATCAAACAAACTCTACATATGAGCTCTATCTATTTTACAATACGTGTAATATGTATTCACAAAATGTCCATTTTCTATATGTGTGAACTTCACATCTTTTTTTTTTTTAGTAAGTTTTAGTGCATGATGAGGTGGTGTTTACCTATAGGATCCACCATCTCTTGGACTGGGCACCATTGATGGTATTTATTGGGCCCCACGTTCTTAAGTAAATCTCAATATTGCTTCAAAAAGGTAGCTATGCATATACAGTTTACAGACAGAATGTTAACATATTAAGCAAGAGTGTGACAACTTATCAGTGCTAAATGTGCCATAAAAAAACCCAGCATGTAAAATTCTTAGCTTTGACAAGTGACAACATATCTGGCAAAATGCATTGTAAACCAAATGTAATTTTTAGCTGCAGTAAATTTTAGACAATCAAAATGATGTTAAAATGTGTGTGTTTCTTACAGTCTAGAGGCTGCTTATTCTGATGGAGGAAAACACTGACAGCATCCTTCATGATCACTGAAAGAACTGTTCTCCTTTCTCCTGCCCCACACTGATCTATCTGATCGGTGCAGTGCAGGGGAGAAAGTCACCAGGACTTGCACGGATGTTGCGCATCCTGTGTAGCTGAAAAAACTTCTGCAAGACTAGCCCTTGGACCTCTTTATGAAAAGAAGAACGACACTCCTGATATGTGAGGTGGCATGGATAGGGTCCCAATCAAACAAAGTTGTTGATTAGCCATTGAACCTTTCAGGTCATGTGATCAGTCACATTCCTGGAAGGAATTTCAAGATGAGGTAATGTATACGATGGATGAGTGTACATATATATATATGTATATATATATATATAAGTGTTTGTGTGTGTGGAGCTGCATGAGTATATAAGAGAGCTGTTGGTGTATGTAAGAAAGCTGTGTACAAGTATGTAGCAAAACAGTGCGTGTATGTAACAGAGGTGTGAGTGCATACTTCAAAGCTGTAGAAAAGCTATATGTGTTAGAACTGTGTTTGTGTATGGAGGAGAGTTGTGTGTGTATTTCGGAAAATTGCGTGTGTGATAGTAGTAGAGTTGTGTGTATGCAGGAGAGATGTGTGTATGTAGGAAAGAGGGTGGAAACTTATCAATGCTATAGGACCTATGCAAGAACCTAACATGATCAAATTTGACTCATGACAATACAGCTTTAAAAAATGCATTGGCAGCAATTGTACCGATCATCTACTTTCAATGAATTATCAGCAAATTGGTGAAAGTACACCTATTAAAAAAAAAATAACAGCCTCCTCCATATCCCCTCTAGCTGTCCTGTCCATCACCAAGATAGGTGCGTTTTCTGCCATTTTAGGTAGAAGTAATGTTCAACCAATTTGCTTCTAATTTAGACAAAGTAGTAGGAAAGTTTATCAAACAAACTCTACATATGAGCTCTATCTATTTTACAATACGTGTAATATGTATTCACAAAATGTCCATTTTCTATATGTGTGAACTTCACATCTTTTTTTTTTTTAGTAAGTTTTAGTGCATGATGAGGTGGTGTTTACCTATAGGATCCACCATCTCTTGGACTGGGCACCATTGATGGTATTTATTGGGCCCCACGTTCTTAAGTAAATCTCAATATTGCTTCAAAAAGGTAGCTATGCATATACAGTTTACAGACAGAATGTTAACATATTAAGCAAGAGTGTGACAACTTATCAGTGCTAAATGTGCCATAAAAAAACCCAGCATGTAAAATTCTTAGCTTTGACAAGTGACAACATATCTGGCAAAATGCATTGTAAACCAAATGTAATTTTTAGCTGCAGTAAATTTTAGACAATCAAAATGATGTTAAAATGTGTGTGTTTCTTACAGTCTAGAGGCTGCTTATTCTGATGGAGGAAAACACTGACAGCATCCTTCATGATCACTGAAAGAACTGTTCTCCTTTCTCCTGCCCCACACTGATCTATCTGATCGGTGCAGTGCAGGGGAGAAAGTCACCAGGACTTGCACGGATGTTGCGCATCCTGTGTAGCTGAAAAAACTTCTGCAAGACTAGCCCTTGGACCTCTTTATGAAAAGAAGAACGACACTCCTGATATGTGAGGTGGCATGGATAGGGTCCCAATCAAACAAAGTTGTTGATTAGCCATTGAACCTTTCAGGTCATGTGATCAGTCACATTCCTGGAAGGAATTTCAAGATGTGGTAATGTATACGATGGATGAGTGTACATATATATATATATATATATATAAGTGTTTGTGTGTGTGGAGCTGCATGAGTATATAAGAGAGCTGTTGGTGTATGTAAGAAAGCTGTGTACAAGTATGTAGCAAAACAGTGCGTGTATGTAACAGAGGTGTGAGTGCATACTTCAAAGCTGTAGAAAAGCTATATGTGTTAGAACTGTGTTTGTGTATGGAGGAGAGTTGTGTGTGTATTTCGGAAAATTGCGTGTGTGATAGTAGTAGAGTTGTGTGTATGCAGGAGAGATGTGTGTATGTAGGAAAGAGGGTGGAAACTTATCAATGCTATAGGACCTATGCAAGAACCTAACATGATCAAATTTGACTCATGACAATACAGCTTTAAAAAATGCATTGGCAGCAATTGTACCGATCATCTACTTTCAATGAATTATCAGCAAATTGGTGAAAGTACACCTATTAAAAAAAAAATAACAGCCTCCTCCATATCCCCTCTAGCTGTCCTGTCCATCACCAAGATAGGTGCATTTTCTGCCATTTTAGGTAGAAGTAATGTTCAACCAATTTGCTTCTAATTTAGACAAAGTAGTAGGAAAGTTTATCAAACAAACTCTACATATGAGCTCTATCTATTTTACAATACGTGTAATATGTATTCACAAAATGTCCATTTTCTATATGTGTGAACTTCACATCTTTTTTTTTTTTAGTAAGTTTTAGTGCATGATGAGGTGGTGTTTACCTATAGGATCTACCATCTCTTGGACTGGGCACCATTGATGGTATTTATTGGGCCCCACGTTCTTAAGTAAATCTCAATATTGCTTCAAAAAGGTAGCTATGCATATACAGTTTACAGACAGAATGTTAACATATTAAGCAAGAGTGTGACAACTTATCAGTGCTAAATGTGCCATAAAAAAACCCAGCATGTAAAATTCTTAGCTTTGACAAGTGACAACATATCTGGCAAAATGCATTGTAAACCAAATGTAATTTTTAGCTGCAGTAAATTTTAGACAATCAAAATGATGTTAAAATGTGTGTGTTTCTTACAGTCTAGAGGCTGCTTATTCTGATGGAGGAAAACACTGACAGCATCCTTCATGATCACTGAAAGAACTGTTCTCCTTTCTCCTGCCCCACACTGATCTATCTGATCGGTGCAGTGCAGGGGAGAAAGTCACCAGGACTTGCACGGATGTTGCGCATCCTGTGTAGCTGAAAAAACTTCTGCAAGACTAGCCCTTGGACCTCTTTATGAAAAGAAGAACGACACTCCTGATATGTGAGGTGGCATGGATAGGGTCCCAATCAAACAAAGTTGTTGATTAGCCATTGAACCTTTCAGGTCATGTGATCAGTCACATTCCTGGAAGGAATTTCAAGATGAGGTAATGTATACGATGGATGAGTGTACATATATATATATGTATATATATATATATAAGTGTTTGTGTGTGTGGAGCTGCATGAGTATATAAGAGAGCTGTTGGTGTATGTAAGAAAGCTGTGTACAAGTATGTAGCAAAACAGTGCGTGTATGTAACAGAGGTGTGAGTGCATACTTCAAAGCTGTAGAAAAGCTATATGTGTTAGAAATGTGTTTGTGTATGGAGGAGAGTTGTGTGTGTATTTCGGAAAATTGCGTGTGTGATAGTAGTAGAGTTGTGTGTATGCAGGAGAGATGTGTGTATGTAGGAAAGAGGGTGGAAACTTATCAATGCTATAGGACCTATGCAAGAACCTAACATGATCAAATTTGACTCATGACAATACAGCTTTAAAAAATGCATTGGCAGCAATTGTACCGATCATCTACTTTCAATGAATTATCAGCAAATTGGTGAAAGTACACCTATTAAAAAAAAAATAACAGCCTCCTCCATATCCCCTCTAGCTGTCCTGTCCATCACCAAGATAGGTGCATTTTCTGCCATTTTAGGTAGAAGTAATGTTCAACCAATTTGCTTCTAATTTAGACAAAGTAGTAGGAAAGTTTATCAAACAAACCCTACATATGAGCTCTATCTATTTTACAATACGTGTAATATGTATTCACAAAATGTCCATTTTCTATATGTGTGAACTTCACATCTTTTTTTTTTTTAGTAAGTTTTAGTGCATGATGAGGTGGTGTTTACCTATAGGATCCACTATCTCTTGGACTGGGCACCATTGATGGTATTTATTGGGCCCCACGTTCTTAAGTAAATCTCAATATTGCTTCAAAAAGGTAGCTATGCATATACAGTTTACAGACAGAATGTTAACATATTAAGCAAGAGTGTGACAACTTATCAGTGCTAAATGTGCCATAAAAAAACCCAGCATGTAAAATTCTTAGCTTTGACAAGTGACAACATATCTGGCAAAATGCATTGTAAACCAAATGTAATTTTTAGCTGCAGTAAATTTTAGACAATCAAAATGATGTTAAAATGTGTGTGTTTCTTACAGTCTAGAGGCTGCTTATTCTGATGGAGGAAAACACTGACAGCATCCTTCATGATCACTGAAAGAACTGTTCTCCTTTCTCCTGCCCCACACTGATCTATCTGATCGGTGCAGTGCAGGGGAGAAAGTCACCAGGACTTGCACGGATGTTGCGCATCCTGTGTAGCTGAAAAAACTTCTGCAAGACTAGCCCTTGGACCTCTTTATGAAAAGAAGAACGACACTCCTGATATGTGAGGTGGCATGGATAGGGTCCCAATCAAACAAAGTTGTTGATTAGCCATTGAACCTTTCAGGTCATGTGATCAGTCACATTCCTGGAAGGAATTTCAAGATGAGGTAATGTATACGATGGATGAGTGTACATATATATATATATATATATATAAGTGTTTGTGTGTGTGGAGCTGCATGAGTATATAAGAGAGCTGTTGGTGTATGTAAGAAAGCTGTGTACAAGTATGTAGCAAAACAGTGCGTGTATGTAACAGAGGTGTGAGTGCATACTTCAAAGCTGTAGAAAAGCTATATGTGTTAGAACTGTGTTTGTGTATGGAGGAGAGTTGTGTGTGTATTTCGGAAAATTGCGTGTGTGATAGTAGTAGAGTTGTGTGTATGCAGGAGAGATGTGTGTATGTAGGAAAGAGGGTGGAAACTTATCAATGCTATAGGACCTATGCAAGAACCTAACATGATCAAATTTGACTCATGACAATACAGCTTTAAAAAATGCATTGGCAGCAATTGTACCGATCATCTACTTTCAATGAATTATCAGCAAATTGGTGAAAGTACACCTATTAAAAAAAAAATAACAGCCTCCTCCATATCCCCTCTAGCTGTCCTGTCCATCACCAAGATAGGTGCATTTTCTGCCATTTTAGGTAGAAGTAATGTTCAACCAATTTGCTTCTAATTTAGACAAAGTAGTAGGAAAGTTTATCAAAAAACTCTACATATGAGCTCTATCTATTTTACAATACGTGTAATATGTATTCACAAAATGTCCATTTTCTATATGTGTGAACTTCACATCTTTTTTTTTTTTAGTAAGTTTTAGTGCATGATGAGGTGGTGTTTACCTATAGGATCTACCATCTCTTGGACTGGGCACCATTGATGGTATTTATTGGGCCCCACGTTCTTAAGTAAATCTCAATATTGCTTCAAAAAGGTAGCTATGCATATACAGTTTACAGACAGAATGTTAACATATTAAGCAAGAGTGTGACAACTTATCAGTGCTAAATGTGCCATAAAAAAACCCAGCATGTAAAATTCTTAGCTTTGACAAGTGACAACATATCTGGCAAAATGCATTGTAAACCAAATGTAATTTTTAGCTGCAGTAAATTTTAGACAATCAAAATGATGTTAAAATGTGTGTGTTTCTTACAGTCTAGAGGCTGCTTATTCTGATGGAGGAAAACACTGACAGCATCCTTCATGATCACTGAAAGAACTGTTCTCCTTTCTCCTGCCCCACACTGATCTATCTGATCGGTGCAGTGCAGGGGAGAAAGTCACCAGGACTTGCACGGATGTTGCGCATCCTGTGTAGCTGAAAAAACTTCTGCAAGACTAGCCCTTGGACCTCTTTATGAAAAGAAGAACGACACTCCTGATATGTGAGGTGGCATGGATAGGGTCCCAATCAAACAAAGTTGTTGATTAGCCATTGAACCTTTCAGGTCATGTGATCAGTCACATTCCTGGAAGGAATTTCAAGATGAGGTAATGTATACAATGGATGAGTGTACATATATATATATGTATATATATATATATAAGTGTTTGTGTGTGTGGAGCTGCATGAGTATATAAGAGAGCTGTTGGTGTATGTAAGAAAGCTGTGTACAAGTATGTAGCAAAACAGTGCGTGTATGTAACAGAGGTGTGAGTGCATACTTCAAAGCTGTAGAAAAGCTATATGTGTTAGAACTGTGTTTGTGTATGGAGGAGAGTTGTGTGTGTATTTCGGAAAATTGCGTGTGTGATAGTAGTAGAGTTGTGTGTATGCAGGAGAGATGTGTGTATGTAGGAAAGAGGGTGGAAACTTATCAATGCTATAGGACCTATGCAAGAACCTAACATGATCAAATTTGACTCATGACAATACAGCTTTAAAAAATGCATTGGCAGCAATTGTACCGATCATCTACTTTCAATGAATTATCAGCAAATTGGTGAAAGTACACCTATTAAAAAAAAAATAACAGCCTCCTCCATATCCCCTCTAGCTGTCCTGTCCATCACCAAGATAGGTGCGTTTTCTGCCATTTTAGGTAGAAGTAATGTTCAACCAATTTGCTTCTAATTTAGACAAAGTAGTAGGAAAGTTTATCAAACAAACTCTACATATGAGCTCTATCTATTTTACAATACGTGTAATATGTATTCACAAAATGTCCATTTTCTATATGTGTGAACTTCACATCTTTTTTTTTTTTAGTAAGTTTTAGTGCATGATGAGGTGGTGTTTACCTATAGGATCCACCATCTCTTGGACTGGGCACCATTGATGGTATTTATTGGGCCCCACGTTCTTAAGTAAATCTCAATATTGCTTCAAAAAGGTAGCTATGCATATACAGTTTACAGACAGAATGTTAACATATTAAGCAAGAGTGTGACAACTTATCAGTGCTAAATGTGCCATAAAAAAACCCAGCATGTAAAATTCTTAGCTTTGACAAGTGACAACATATCTGGCAAAATGCATTGTAAACCAAATGTAATTTTTAGCTGCAGTAAATTTTAGACAATCAAAATGATGTTAAAATGTGTGTGTTTCTTACAGTCTAGAGGCTGCTTATTCTGATGGAGGAAAACACTGACAGCATCCTTCATGATCACTGAAAGAACTGTTCTCCTTTCTCCTGCCCCACACTGATCTATCTGATCGGTGCAGTGCAGGGGAGAAAGTCACCAGGACTTGCACGGATGTTGCGCATCCTGTGTAGCTGAAAAAACTTCTGCAAGACTAGCCCTTGGACCTCTTTATGAAAAGAAGAACGACACTCCTGATATGTGAGGTGGCATGGATAGGGTCCCAATCAAACAAAGTTGTTGATTAGCCATTGAACCTTTCAGGTCATGTGATCAGTCACATTCCTGGAAGGAATTTCAAGATGAGGTAATGTATACGATGGATGAGTGTACATATATATATATATATATATATAAGTGTTTGTGTGTGTGGAGCTGCATGAGTATATAAGAGAGCTGTTGGTGTATGTAAGAAAGCTGTGTACAAGTATGTAGCAAAACAGTGCGTGTATGTAACAGAGGTGTGAGTGCATACTTCAAAGCTGTAGAAAAGCTATATGTGTTAGAACTGTGTTTGTGTATGGAGGAGAGTTGTGTGTGTATTTCGGAAAATTGCGTGTGTGATAGTAGTAGAGTTGTGTGTATGCAGGAGAGATGTGTGTATGTAGGAAAGAGGGTGGAAACTTATCAATGCTATAGGACCTATGCAAGAACCTAACATGATCAAATTTGACTCATGACAATACAGCTTTAAAAAATGCATTGGCAGCAATTGTACCGATCATCTACTTTCAATGAATTATCAGCAAATTGGTGAAAGTACACCTATTAAAAAAAAAATAACAGCCTCCTCCATATCCCCTCTAGCTGTCCTGTCCATCACCAAGATAGGTGCATTTTCTGCCATTTTAGGTAGAAGTAATGTTCAACCAATTTGCTTCTAATTTAGACAAAGTAGTAGGAAAGTTTATCAAAAAACTCTACATATGAGCTCTATCTATTTTACAATACGTGTAATATGTATTCACAAAATGTCCATTTTCTATATGTGTGAACTTCACATCTTTTTTTTTTTTAGTAAGTTTTAGTGCATGATGAGGTGGTGTTTACCTATAGGATCTACCATCTCTTGGACTGGGCACCATTGATGGTATTTATTGGGCCCCACGTTCTTAAGTAAATCTCAATATTGCTTCAAAAAGGTAGCTATGCATATACAGTTTACAGACAGAATGTTAACATATTAAGCAAGAGTGTGACAACTTATCAGTGCTAAATGTGCCATAAAAAAACCCAGCATGTAAAATTCTTAGCTTTGACAAGTGACAACATATCTGGCAAAATGCATTGTAAACCAAATGTAATTTTTAGCTGCAGTAAATTTTAGACAATCAAAATGATGTTAAAATGTGTGTGTTTCTTACAGTCTAGAGGCTGCTTATTCTGATGGAGGAAAACACTGACAGCATCCTTCATGATCACTGAAAGAACTGTTCTCCTTTCTCCTGCCCCACACTGATCTATCTGATCGGTGCAGTGCAGGGGAGAAAGTCACCAGGACTTGCACGGATGTTGCGCATCCTGTGTAGCTGAAAAAACTTCTGCAAGACTAGCCCTTGGACCTCTTTATGAAAAGAAGAACGACACTCCTGATATGTGAGGTGGCATGGATAGGGTCCCAATCAAACAAAGTTGTTGATTAGCCATTGAACCTTTCAGGTCATGTGATCAGTCACATTCCTGGAAGGAATTTCAAGATGAGGTAATGTATACAATGGATGAGTGTACATATATATATATGTATATATATATATATAAGTGTTTGTG
This sequence comes from Phyllobates terribilis, assembly GCF_046119375.1. Classification (NCBI taxonomy): domain Eukaryota; kingdom Metazoa; phylum Chordata; class Amphibia; order Anura; family Dendrobatidae; genus Phyllobates; species Phyllobates terribilis. Next base: position 287,608 of record NW_027363897.1, on the reverse strand, counting down.
TGTGTGGAGCTGCATGAGTATATAAGAGAGCTGTTGGTGTATGTAAGAAAGCTGTGTACAAGTATGTAGCAAAACAGTGCGTGTATGTAACAGAGGTGTGAGTGCATACTTCAAAGCTGTAGAAAAGCTATATGTGTTAGAACTGTGTTTGTGTATGGAGGAGAGTTGTGTGTGTATTTCGGAAAATTGCGTGTGTGATAGTAGTAGAGTTGTGTGTATGCAGGAGAGATGTGTGTATGTAGGAAAGAGGGTGGAAACTTATCAATGCTATAGGACCTATGCAAGAACCTAACATGATCAAATTTGACTCATGACAATACAGCTTTAAAAAATGCATTGGCAGCAATTGTACCGATCATCTACTTTCAATGAATTATCAGCAAATTGGTGAAAGTACACCTATTAAAAAAAAAATAACAGCCTCCTCCATATCCCCTCTAGCTGTCCTGTCCATCACCAAGATAGGTGCGTTTTCTGCCATTTTAGGTAGAAGTAATGTTCAACCAATTTGCTTCTAATTTAGACAAAGTAGTAGGAAAGTTTATCAAACAAACTCTACATATGAGCTCTATCTATTTTACAATACGTGTAATATGTATTCACAAAATGTCCATTTTCTATATGTGTGAACTTCACATCTTTTTTTTTTTTAGTAAGTTTTAGTGCATGATGAGGTGGTGTTTACCTATAGGATCCACCATCTCTTGGACTGGGCACCATTGATGGTATTTATTGGGCCCCACGTTCTTAAGTAAATCTCAATATTGCTTCAAAAAGGTAGCTATGCATATACAGTTTACAGACAGAATGTTAACATATTAAGCAAGAGTGTGACAACTTATCAGTGCTAAATGTGCCATAAAAAAACCCAGCATGTAAAATTCTTAGCTTTGACAAGTGACAACATATCTGGCAAAATGCATTGTAAACCAAATGTAATTTTTAGCTGCAGTAAATTTTAGACAATCAAAATGATGTTAAAATGTGTGTGTTTCTTACAGTCTAGAGGCTGCTTATTCTGATGGAGGAAAACACTGACAGCATCCTTCATGATCACTGAAAGAACTGTTCTCCTTTCTCCTGCCCCACACTGATCTATCTGATCGGTGCAGTGCAGGGGAGAAAGTCACCAGGACTTGCACGGATGTTGCGCATCCTGTGTAGCTGAAAAAACTTCTGCAAGACTAGCCCTTGGACCTCTTTATGAAAAGAAGAACGACACTCCTGATATGTGAGGTGGCATGGATAGGGTCCCAATCAAACAAAGTTGTTGATTAGCCATTGAACCTTTCAGGTCATGTGATCAGTCACATTCCTGGAAGGAATTTCAAGATGTGGTAATGTATACGATGGATGAGTGTACATATATATATATATATATATATAAGTGTTTGTGTGTGTGGAGCTGCATGAGTATATAAGAGAGCTGTTGGTGTATGTAAGAAAGCTGTGTACAAGTATGTAGCAAAACAGTGCGTGTATGTAACAGAGGTGTGAGTGCATACTTCAAAGCTGTAGAAAAGCTATATGTGTTAGAACTGTGTTTGTGTATGGAGGAGAGTTGTGTGTGTATTTCGGAAAATTGCGTGTGTGATAGTAGTAGAGTTGTGTGTATGCAGGAGAGATGTGTGTATGTAGGAAAGAGGGTGGAAACTTATCAATGCTATAGGACCTATGCAAGAACCTAACATGATCAAATTTGACTCATGACAATACAGCTTTAAAAAATGCATTGGCAGCAATTGTACCGATCATCTACTTTCAATGAATTATCAGCAAATTGGTGAAAGTACACCTATTAAAAAAAAAATAACAGCCTCCTCCATATCCCCTCTAGCTGTCCTGTCCATCACCAAGATAGGTGCATTTTCTGCCATTTTAGGTAGAAGTAATGTTCAACCAATTTGCTTCTAATTTAGACAAAGTAGTAGGAAAGTTTATCAAACAAACTCTACATATGAGCTCTATCTATTTTACAATACGTGTAATATGTATTCACAAAATGTCCATTTTCTATATGTGTGAACTTCACATCTTTTTTTTTTTTAGTAAGTTTTAGTGCATGATGAGGTGGTGTTTACCTATAGGATCTACCATCTCTTGGACTGGGCACCATTGATGGTATTTATTGGGCCCCACGTTCTTAAGTAAATCTCAATATTGCTTCAAAAAGGTAGCTATGCATATACAGTTTACAGACAGAATGTTAACATATTAAGCAAGAGTGTGACAACTTATCAGTGCTAAATGTGCCATAAAAAAACCCAGCATGTAAAATTCTTAGCTTTGACAAGTGACAACATATCTGGCAAAATGCATTGTAAACCAAATGTAATTTTTAGCTGCAGTAAATTTTAGACAATCAAAATGATGTTAAAATGTGTGTGTTTCTTACAGTCTAGAGGCTGCTTATTCTGATGGAGGAAAACACTGACAGCATCCTTCATGATCACTGAAAGAACTGTTCTCCTTTCTCCTGCCCCACACTGATCTATCTGATCGGTGCAGTGCAGGGGAGAAAGTCACCAGGACTTGCACGGATGTTGCGCATCCTGTGTAGCTGAAAAAACTTCTGCAAGACTAGCCCTTGGACCTCTTTATGAAAAGAAGAACGACACTCCTGATATGTGAGGTGGCATGGATAGGGTCCCAATCAAACAAAGTTGTTGATTAGCCATTGAACCTTTCAGGTCATGTGATCAGTCACATTCCTGGAAGGAATTTCAAGATGAGGTAATGTATACGATGGATGAGTGTACATATATATATATGTATATATATATATATAAGTGTTTGTGTGTGTGGAGCTGCATGAGTATATAAGAGAGCTGTTGGTGTATGTAAGAAAGCTGTGTACAAGTATGTAGCAAAACAGTGCGTGTATGTAACAGAGGTGTGAGTGCATACTTCAAAGCTGTAGAAAAGCTATATGTGTTAGAACTGTGTTTGTGTATGGAGGAGAGTTGTGTGTGTATTTCGGAAAATTGCGTGTGTGATAGTAGTAGAGTTGTGTGTATGCAGGAGAGATGTGTGTATGTAGGAAAGAGGGTGGAAACTTATCAATGCTATAGGACCTATGCAAGAACCTAACATGATCAAATTTGACTCATGACAATACAGCTTTAAAAAATGCATTGGCAGCAATTGTACCGATCATCTACTTTCAATGAATTATCAGCAAATTGGTGAAAGTACACCTATTAAAAAAAAAATAACAGCCTCCTCCATATCCCCTCTAGCTGTCCTGTCCATCACCAAGATAGGTGCATTTTCTGCCATTTTAGGTAGAAGTAATGTTCAACCAATTTGCTTCTAATTTAGACAAAGTAGTAGGAAAGTTTATCAAACAAACTCTACATATGAGCTCTATCTATTTTACAATACGTGTAATATGTATTCACAAAATGTCCATTTTCTATATGTGTGAACTTCACATCTTTTTTTTTTTTAGTAAGTTTTAGTGCATGATGAGGTGGTGTTTACCTATAGGATCTACCATCTCTTGGACTGGGCACCATTGATGGTATTTATTGGGCCCCACGTTCTTAAGTAAATCTCAATATTGCTTCAAAAAGGTAGCTATGCATATACAGTTTACAGACAGAATGTTAACATATTAAGCAAGAGTGTGACAACTTATCAGTGCTAAATGTGCCATAAAAAAACCCAGCATGTAAAATTCTTAGCTTTGACAAGTGACAACATATCTGGCAAAATGCATTGTAAACCAAATGTAATTTTTAGCTGCAGTAAATTTTAGACAATCAAAATGATGTTAAAATGTGTGTGTTTCTTACAGTCTAGAGGCTGCTTATTCTGATGGAGGAAAACACTGACAGCATCCTTCATGATCACTGAAAGAACTGTTCTCCTTTCTCCTGCCCCACACTGATCTATCTGATCGGTGCAGTGCAGGGGAGAAAGTCACCAGGACTTGCACGGATGTTGCGCATCCTGTGTAGCTGAAAAAACTTCTGCAAGACTAGCCCTTGGACCTCTTTATGAAAAGAAGAACGACACTCCTGATATGTGAGGTGGCATGGATAGGGTCCCAATCAAACAAAGTTGTTGATTAGCCATTGAACCTTTCAGGTCATGTGATCAGTCACATTCCTGGAAGGAATTTCAAGATGAGGTAATGTATACGATGGATGAGTGTACATATATATATATGTATATATATATATATAAGTGTTTGTGTGTGTGGAGCTGCATGAGTATATAAGAGAGCTGTTGGTGTATGTAAGAAAGCTGTGTACAAGTATGTAGCAAAACAGTGCGTGTATGTAACAGAGGTGTGAGTGCATACTTCAAAGCTGTAGAAAAGCTATATGTGTTAGAACTGTGTTTGTGTATGGAGGAGAGTTGTGTGTGTATTTCGGAAAATTGCGTGTGTGATAGTAGTAGAGTTGTGTGTATGCAGGAGAGATGTGTGTATGTAGGAAAGAGGGTGGAAACTTATCAATGCTATAGGACCTATGCAAGAACCTAACATGATCAAATTTGACTCATGACAATACAGCTTTAAAAAATGCATTGGCAGCAATTGTACCGATCATCTACTTTCAATGAATTATCAGCAAATTGGTGAAAGTACACCTATTAAAAAAAAAATAACAGCCTCCTCCATATCCCCTCTAGCTGTCCTGTCCATCACCAAGATAGCTGCGTTTTCTGCCATTTTAGGTAGAAGTAATGTTCAACCAATTTGCTTCTAATTTAGACAAAGTAGTAGGAAAGTTTATCAAACAAACTCTACATATGAGCTCTATCTATTTTACAATACGTGTAATATGTATTCACAAAATGTCCATTTTCTATATGTGTGAACTTCACATCTTTTTTTTTTTTAGTAAGTTTTAGTGCATGATGAGGTGGTGTTTACCTATAGGATCTACCATCTCTTGGACTGGGCACCATTGATGGTATTTATTGGGCCCCACGTTCTTAAGTAAATCTCAATATTGCTTCAAAAAGGTAGCTATGCATATACAGTTTACAGACAGAATGTTAACATATTAAGCAAGAGTGTGACAACTTATCAGTGCTAAATGTGCCATAAAAAAACCCAGCATGTAAAATTCTTAGCTTTGACAAGTGACAACATATCTGGCAAAATGCATTGTAAACCAAATGTAATTTTTAGCTGCAGTAAATTTTAGACAATCAAAATGATGTTAAAATGTGTGTGTTTCTTACAGTCTAGAGGCTGCTTATTCTGATGGAGGAAAACACTGACAGCATCCTTCATGATCACTGAAAGAACTGTTCTCCTTTCTCCTGCCCCACACTGATCTATCTGATCGGTGCAGTGCAGGGGAGAAAGTCACCAGGACTTGCACGGATGTTGCGCATCCTGTGTAGCTGAAAAAACTTCTGCAAGACTAGCCCTTGGACCTCTTTATGAAAAGAAGAACGACACTCCTGATATGTGAGGTGGCATGGATAGGGTCCCAATCAAACAAAGTTGTTGATTAGCCATTGAACCTTTCAGGTCATGTGATCAGTCACATTCCTGGAAGGAATTTCAAGATGAGGTAATGTATACGATGGATGAGTGTACATATATATATATGTATATATATATATATAAGTGTTTGTGTGTGTGGAGCTGCATGAGTATATAAGAGAGCTGTTGGTGTATGTAAGAAAGCTGTGTACAAGTATGTAGCAAAACAGTGCGTGTATGTAACAGAGGTGTGAGTGCATACTTCAAAGCTGTAGAAAAGCTATATGTGTTAGAACTGTGTTTGTGTATGGAGGAGAGTTGTGTGTGTATTTCGGAAAATTGCGTGTGTGATAGTAGTAGAGTTGTGTGTATGCAGGAGAGATGTGTGTATGTAGGAAAGAGGGTGGAAACTTATCAATGCTATAGGACCTATGCAAGAACCTAACATGATCAAATTTGACTCATGACAATACAGCTTTAAAAAATGCATTGGCAGCAATTGTACCGATCATCTACTTTCAATGAATTATCAGCAAATTGGTGAAAGTACACCTATTAAAAAAAAAATAACAGCCTCCTCCATATCCCCTCTAGCTGTCCTGTCCATCACCAAGATAGCTGCGTTTTCTGCCATTTTAGGTAGAAGTAATGTTCAACCAATTTGCTTCTAATTTAGACAAAGTAGTAGGAAAGTTTATCAAACAAACTCTACATATGAGCTCTATCTATTTTACAATACGTGTAATATGTATTCACAAAATGTCCATTTTCTATATGTGTGAACTTCACATCTTTTTTTTTTTTAGTAAGTTTTAGTGCATGATGAGGTGGTGTTTACCTATAGGATCTACCATCTCTTGGACTGGGCACCATTGATGGTATTTATTGGGCCCCACGTTCTTAAGTAAATCTCAATATTGCTTCAAAAAGGTAGCTATGCATATACAGTTTACAGACAGAATGTTAACATATTAAGCAAGAGTGTGACAACTTATCAGTGCTAAATGTGCCATAAAAAAACCCAGCATGTAAAATTCTTAGCTTTGACAAGTGACAACATATCTGGCAAAATGCATTGTAAACCAAATGTAATTTTTAGCTGCAGTAAATTTTAGACAATCAAAATGATGTTAAAATGTGTGTGTTTCTTACAGTCTAGAGGCTGCTTATTCTGATGGAGGAAAACACTGACAGCATCCTTCATGATCACTGAAAGAACTGTTCTCCTTTCTCCTGCCCCACACTGATCTATCTGATCGGTGCAGTGCAGGGGAGAAAGTCACCAGGACTTGCACGGATGTTGCGCATCCTGTGTAGCTGAAAAAACTTCTGCAAGACTAGCCCTTGGACCTCTTTATGAAAAGAAGAACGACACTCCTGATATGTGAGGTGGCATGGATAGGGTCCCAATCAAACAAAGTTGTTGATTAGCCATTGAACCTTTCAGGTCATGTGATCAGTCACATTCCTGGAAGGAATTTCAAGATGAGGTAATGTATACGATGGATGAGTGTACATATATATATATGTATATATATATATATAAGTGTTTGTGTGTGTGGAGCTGCATGAGTATATAAGAGAGCTGTTGGTGTATGTAAGAAAGCTGTGTACAAGTATGTAGCAAAACAGTGCGTGTATGTAACAGAGGTGTGAGTGCATACTTCAAAGCTGTAGAAAAGCTATATGTGTTAGAACTGTGTTTGTGTATGGAGGAGAGTTGTGTGTGTATTTCGGAAAATTGCGTGTGTGATAGTAGTAGAGTTGTGTGTATGCAGGAGAGATGTGTGTATGTAGGAAAGAGGGTGGAAACTTATCAATGCTATAGGACCTATGCAAGAACCTAACATGATCAAATTTGACTCATGACAATACAGCTTTAAAAAATGCATTGGCAGCAATTGTACCGATCATCTACTTTCAATGAATTATCAGCAAATTGGTGAAAGTACACCTATTAAAAAAAAAATAACAGCCTCCTCCATATCCCCTCTAGCTGTCCTGTCCATCACCAAGATAGCTGCGTTTTCTGCCATTTTAGGTAGAAGTAATGTTCAACCAATTTGCTTCTAATTTAGACAAAGTAGTAGGAAAGTTTATCAAACAAACTCTACATATGAGCTCTATCTATTTTACAATACGTGTAATATGTATTCACAAAATGTCCATTTTCTATATGTGTGAACTTCACATCTTTTTTTTTTTTAGTAAGTTTTAGTGCATGATGAGGTGGTGTTTACCTATAGGATCTACCATCTCTTGGACTGGGCACCATTGATGGTATTTATTGGGCCCCACGTTCTTAAGTAAATCTCAATATTGCTTCAAAAAGGTAGCTATGCATATACAGTTTACAGACAGAATGTTAACATATTAAGCAAGAGTGTGACAACTTATCAGTGCTAAATGTGCCATAAAAAAACCCAGCATGTAAAATTCTTAGCTTTGACAAGTGACAACATATCTGGCAAAATGCATTGTAAACCAAATGTAATTTTTAGCTGCAGTAAATTTTAGACAATCAAAATGATGTTAAAATGTGTGTGTTTCTTACAGTCTAGAGGCTGCTTATTCTGATGGAGGAAAACACTGACAGCATCCTTCATGATCACTGAAAGAACTGTTCTCCTTTCTCCTGCCCCACACTGATCTATCTGATCGGTGCAGTGCAGGGGAGAAAGTCACCAGGACTTGCACGGATGTTGCGCATCCTGTGTAGCTGAAAAAACTTCTGCAAGACTAGCCCTTGGACCTCTTTATGAAAAGAAGAACGACACTCCTGATATGTGAGGTGGCATGGATAGGGTCCCAATCAAACAAAGTTGTTGATTAGCCATTGAACCTTTCAGGTCATGTGATCAGTCACATTCCTGGAAGGAATTTCAAGATGAGGTAATGTATACGATGGATGAGTGTACATATATATATATGTATATATATATATATAAGTGTTTGTGTGTGTGGAGCTGCATGAGTATATAAGAGAGCTGTTGGTGTATGTAAGAAAGCTGTGTACAAGTATGTAGCAAAACAGTGCGTGTATGTAACAGAGGTGTGAGTGCATACTTCAAAGCTGTAGAAAAGCTATATGTGTTAGAACTGTGTTTGTGTATGGAGGAGAGTTGTGTGTGTATTTCGGAAAATTGCGTGTGTGATAGTAGTAGAGTTGTGTGTATGCAGGAGAGATGTGTGTATGTAGGAAAGAGGGTGGAAACTTATCAATGCTATAGGACCTATGCAAGAACCTAACATGATCAAATTTGACTCATGACAATACAGCTTTAAAAAATGCATTGGCAGCAATTGTACCGATCATCTACTTTCAATGAATTATCAGCAAATTGGTGAAAGTACACCTATTAAAAAAAAAATAACAGCCTCCTCCATATCCCCTCTAGCTGTCCTGTCCATCACCAAGATAGCTGCGTTTTCTGCCATTTTAGGTAGAAGTAATGTTCAACCAATTTGCTTCTAATTTAGACAAAGTAGTAGGAAAGTTTATCAAACAAACTCTACATATGAGCTCTATCTATTTTACAATACGTGTAATATGTATTCACAAAATGTCCATTTTCTATATGTGTGAACTTCACATCTTTTTTTTTTTTAGTAAGTTTTAGTGCATGATGAGGTGGTGTTTACCTATAGGATCTACCATCTCTTGGACTGGGCACCATTGATGGTATTTATTGGGCCCCACGTTCTTAAGTAAATCTCAATATTGCTTCAAAAAGGTAGCTATGCATATACAGTTTACAGACAGAATGTTAACATATTAAGCAAGAGTGTGACAACTTATCAGTGCTAAATGTGCCATAAAAAAACCCAGCATGTAAAATTCTTAGCTTTGACAAGTGACAACATATCTGGCAAAATGCATTGTAAACCAAATGTAATTTTTAGCTGCAGTAAATTTTAGACAATCAAAATGATGTTAAAATGTGTGTGTTTCTTACAGTCTAGAGGCTGCTTATTCTGATGGAGGAAAACACTGACAGCATCCTTCATGATCACTGAAAGAACTGTTCTCCTTTCTCCTGCCCCACACTGATCTATCTGATCGGTGCAGTGCAGGGGAGAAAGTCACCAGGACTTGCACGGATGTTGCGCATCCTGTGTAGCTGAAAAAACTTCTGCAAGACTAGCCCTTGGACCTCTTTATGAAAAGAAGAACGACACTCCTGATATGTGAGGTGGCATGGATAGGGTCCCAATCAAACAAAGTTGTTGATTAGCCATTGAACCTTTCAGGTCATGTGATCAGTCACATTCCTGGAAGGAATTTCAAGATGTGGTAATGTATACGATGGATGAGTGTACATATATATATATATATATATATATATATAAGTGTTTGTGTGTGTGGAGCTGCATGAGTATATAAGAGAGCTGTTGGTGTATGTAAGAAAGCTGTGTACAAGTATGTAGCAAAACAGTGCGTGTATGTAACAGAGGTGTGAGTGCATACTTCAAAGCTGTAGAAAAGCTATATGTGTTAGAACTGTGTTTGTGTATGGAGGAGAGTTGTGTGTGTATTTCGGAAAATTGCGTGTGTGATAGTAGTAGAGTTGTGTGTATGCAGGAGAGATGTGTGTATGTAGGAAAGAGGGTGGAAACTTATCAATGCTATAGGACCTATGCAAGAACCTAACATGATCAAATTTGACTCATGACAATACAGCTTTAAAAAATGCATTGGCAGCAATTGTACCGATCATCTACTTTCAATGAATTATCAGCAAATTGGTGAAAGTACACCTATTAAAAAAAAAATAACAGCCTCCTCCATATCCCCTCTAGCTGTCCTGTCCATCACCAAGATAGCTGCGTTTTCTGCCATTTTAGGTAGAAGTAATGTTCAACCAATTTGCTTCTAATTTAGACAAAGTAGTAGGAAAGTTTATCAAACAAACTCTACATATGAGCTCTATCTATTTTACAATACGTGTAATATGTATTCACAAAATGTCCATTTTCTATATGTGTGAACTTCACATCTTTTTTTTTTTTAGTAAGTTTTAGTGCATGATGAGGTGGTGTTTACCTATAGGATCTACCATCTCTTGGACTGGGCACCATTGATGGTATTTATTGGGCCCCACGTTCTTAAGTAAATCTCAATATTGCTTCAAAAAGGTAGCTATGCATATACAGTTTACAGACAGAATGTTAACATATTAAGCAAGAGTGTGACAACTTATCAGTGCTAAATGTGCCATAAAAAAACCCAGCATGTAAAATTCTTAGCTTTGACAAGTGACAACATATCTGGCAAAATGCATTGTAAACCAAATGTAATTTTTAGCTGCAGTAAATTTTAGACAATCAAAATGATGTTAAAATGTGTGTGTTTCTTACAGTCTAGAGGCTGCTTATTCTGATGGAGGAAAACACTGACAGCATCCTTCATGATCACTGAAAGAACTGTTCTCCTTTCTCCTGCCCCACACTGATCTATCTGATCGGTGCAGTGCAGGGGAGAAAGTCACCAGGACTTGCACGGATGTTGCGCATCCTGTGTAGCTGAAAAAACTTCTGCAAGACTAGCCCTTGGACCTCTTTATGAAAAGAAGAACGACACTCCTGATATGTGAGGTGGCATGGATAGGGTCCCAATCAAACAAAGTTGTTGATTAGCCATTGAACCTTTCAGGTCATGTGATCAGTCACATTCCTGGAAGGAATTTCAAGATGTGGTAATGTATACGATGGATGAGTGTACATATATATATATGTATATATATATATATAAGTGTTTGTGTGTGTGGAGCTGCATGAGTATATAAGAGAGCTGTTGGTGTATGTAAGAAAGCTGTGTACAAGTATGTAGCAAAACAGTGCGTGTATGTAACAGAGGTGTGAGTGCATACTTCAAAGCTGTAGAAAAGCTATATGTGTTAGAACTGTGTTTGTGTATGGAGGAGAGTTGTGTGTGTATTTCGGAAAATTGCGTGTGTGATAGTAGTAGAGTTGTGTGTATGCAGGAGAGATGTGTGTATGTAGGAAAGAGGGTGGAAACTTATCAATGCTATAGGACCTATGCAAGAACCTAACATGATCAAATTTGACTCATGACAATACAGCTTTAAAAAATGCATTGGCAGCAATTGTACCGATCATCTACTTTCAATGAATTATCAGCAAATTGGTGAAAGTACACCTATTAAAAAAAAAATAACAGCCTCCTCCATATCCCCTCTAGCTGTCCTGTCCATCACCAAGATAGGTGCATTTTCTGCCATTTTAGGTAGAAGTAATGTTCAACCAATTTGCTTCTAATTTAGACAAAGTAGTAGGAAAGTTTATCAAACAAACTCTACATATGAGCTCTATCTATTTTACAATACGTGTAATATGTATTCACAAAATGTCCATTTTCTATATGTGTGAACTTCACATCTTTTTTTTTTTTAGTAAGTTTTAGTGCATGATGAGGTGGTGTTTACCTATAGGATCTACCATCTCTTGGACTGGGCACCATTGATGGTATTTATTGGGCCCCACGTTCTTAAGTAAATCTCAATATTGCTTCAAAAAGGTAGCTATGCATATACAGTTTACAGACAGAATGTTAACATATTAAGCAAGAGTGTGACAACTTATCAGTGCTAAATGTGCCATAAAAAAACCCAGCATGTAAAATTCTTAGCTTTGACAAGTGACAACATATCTGGCAAAATGCATTGTAAACCAAATGTAATTTTTAGCTGCAGTAAATTTTAGACAATCAAAATGATGTTAAAATGTGTGTGTTTCTTACAGTCTAGAGGCTGCTTATTCTGATGGAGGAAAACACTGACAGCATCCTTCATGATCACTGAAAGAACTGTTCTCCTTTCTCCTGCCCCACACTGATCTATCTGATCGGTGCAGTGCAGGGGAGAAAGTCACCAGGACTTGCACGGATGTTGCGCATCCTGTGTAGCTGAAAAAACTTCTGCAAGACTAGCCCTTGGACCTCTTTATGAAAAGAAGAACGACACTCCTGATATGTGAGGTGGCATGGATAGGGTCCCAATCAAACAAAGTTGTTGATTAGCCATTGAACCTTTCAGGTCATGTGATCAGTCACATTCCTGGAAGGAATTTCAAGATGTGGTAATGTATACGATGGATGAGTGTACATATATATATATATATATATATATATAAGTGTTTGTGTGTGTGGAGCTGCATGAGTATATAAGAGAGCTGTTGGTGTATGTAAGAAAGCTGTGTACAAGTATGTAGCAAAACAGTGCGTGTATGTAACAGAGGTGTGAGTGCATACTTCAAAGCTGTAGAAAAGCTATATGTGTTAGAACTGTGTTTGTGTATGGAGGAGAGTTGTGTGTGTATTTCGGAAAATTGCGTGTGTGATAGTAGTAGAGTTGTGTGTATGCAGGAGAGATGTGTGTATGTAGGAAAGAGGGTGGAAACTTATCAATGCTATAGGACCTATGCAAGAACCTAACATGATCAAATTTGACTCATGACAATACAGCTTTAAAAAATGCATTGGCAGCAATTGTACCGATCATCTACTTTCAATGAATTATCAGCAAATTGGTGAAAGTACACCTATTAAAAAAAAAATAACAGCCTCCTCCATATCCCCTCTAGCTGTCCTGTCCATCACCAAGATAGGTGCGTTTTCTGCCATTTTAGGTAGAAGTAATGTTCAACCAATTTGCTTCTAATTTAGACAAAGTAGTAGGAAAGTTTATCAAACAAACTCTACATATGAGCTCTATCTATTTTACAATACGTGTAATATGTATTCACAAAATGTCCATTTTCTATATGTGTGAACTTCACATCTTTTTTTTTTTTAGTAAGTTTTAGTGCATGATGAGGTGGTGTTTACCTATAGGATCTACCATCTCTTGGACTGGGCACCATTGATGGTATTTATTGGGCCCCACGTTCTTAAGTAAATCTCAATATTGCTTCAAAAAGGTAGCTATGCATATACAGTTTACAGACAGAATGTTAACATATTAAGCAAGAGTGTGACAACTTATCAGTGCTAAATGTGCCATAAAAAAACCCAGCATGTAAAATTCTTAGCTTTGACAAGTGACAACATATCTGGCAAAATGCATTGTAAACCAAATGTAATTTTTAGCTGCAGTAAATTTTAGACAATCAAAATGATGTTAAAATGTGTGTGTTTCTTACAGTCTAGAGGCTGCTTATTCTGATGGAGGAAAACACTGACAGCATCCTTCATGATCACTGAAAGAACTGTTCTCCTTTCTCCTGCCCCACACTGATCTATCTGATCGGTGCAGTGCAGGGGAGAAAGTCACCAGGACTTGCACGGATGTTGCGCATCCTGTGTAGCTGAAAAAACTTCTGCAAGACTAGCCCTTGGACCTCTTTATGAAAAGAAGAACGACACTCCTGATATGTGAGGTGGCATGGATAGGGTCCCAATCAAACAAAGTTGTTGATTAGCCATTGAACCTTTCAGGTCATGTGATCAGTCACATTCCTGGAAGGAATTTCAAGATGTGGTAATGTATACGATGGATGAGTGTACATATATATATATGTATATATATATATATAAGTGTTTGTGTGTGTGGAGCTGCATGAGTATATAAGAGAGCTGTTGGTGTATGTAAGAAAGCTGTGTACAAGTATGTAGCAAAACAGTGCGTGTATGTAACAGAGGTGTGAGTGCATACTTCAAAGCTGTAGAAAAGCTATATGTGTTAGAACTGTGTTTGTGTATGGAGGAGAGTTGTGTGTGTATTTCGGAAAATTGCGTGTGTGATAGTAGTAGAGTTGTGTGTATGCAGGAGAGATGTGTGTATGTAGGAAAGAGGGTGGAAACTTATCAATGCTATAGGACCTATGCAAGAACCTAACATGATCAAATTTGACTCATGACAATACAGCTTTAAAAAATGCATTGGCAGCAATTGTACCGATCATCTACTTTCAATGAATTATCAGCAAATTGGTGAAAGTACACCTATTAAAAAAAAAATAACAGCCTCCTCCATATCCCCTCTAGCTGTCCTGTCCATCACCAAGATAGGTGCATTTTCTGCCATTTTAGGTAGAAGTAATGTTCAACCAATTTGCTTCTAATTTAGACAAAGTAGTAGGAAAGTTTATCAAACAAACTCTACATATGAGCTCTATCTATTTTACAATACGTGTAATATGTATTCACAAAATGTCCATTTTCTATATGTGTGAACTTCACATCTTTTTTTTTTTTAGTAAGTTTTAGTGCATGATGAGGTGGTGTTTACCTATAGGATCTACCATCTCTTGGACTGGGCACCATTGATGGTATTTATTGGGCCCCACGTTCTTAAGTAAATCTCAATATTGCTTCAAAAAGGTAGCTATGCATATACAGTTTACAGACAGAATGTTAACATATTAAGCAAGAGTGTGACAACTTATCAGTGCTAAATGTGCCATAAAAAAACCCAGCATGTAAAATTCTTAGCTTTGACAAGTGACAACATATCTGGCAAAATGCATTGTAAACCAAATGTAATTTTTAGCTGCAGTAAATTTTAGACAATCAAAATGATGTTAAAATGTGTGTGTTTCTTACAGTCTAGAGGCTGCTTATTCTGATGGAGGAAAACACTGACAGCATCCTTCATGATCACTGAAAGAACTGTTCTCCTTTCTCCTGCCCCACACTGATCTATCTGATCGGTGCAGTGCAGGGGAGAAAGTCACCAGGACTTGCACGGATGTTGCGCATCCTGTGTAGCTGAAAAAACTTCTGCAAGACTAGCCCTTGGACCTCTTTATGAAAAGAAGAACGACACTCCTGATATGTGAGGTGGCATGGATAGGGTCCCAATCAAACAAAGTTGTTGATTAGCCATTGAACCTTTCAGGTCATGTGATCAGTCACATTCCTGGAAGGAATTTCAAGATGTGGTAATGTATACGATGGATGAGTGTACATATATATATATATATATATATATATAAGTGTTTGTGTGTGTGGAGCTGCATGAGTATATAAGAGAGCTGTTGGTGTATGTAAGAAAGCTGTGTACAAGTATGTAGCAAAACAGTGCGTGTATGTAACAGAGGTGTGAGTGCATACTTCAAAGCTGTAGAAAAGCTATATGTGTTAGAACTGTGTTTGTGTATGGAGGAGAGTTGTGTGTGTATTTCGGAAAATTGCGTGTGTGATAGTAGTAGAGTTGTGTGTATGCAGGAGAGATGTGTGTATGTAGGAAAGAGGGTGGAAACTTATCAATGCTATAGGACCTATGCAAGAACCTAACATGATCAAATTTGACTCATGACAATACAGCTTTAAAAAATGCATTGGCAGCAATTGTACCGATCATCTACTTTCAATGAATTATCAGCAAATTGGTGAAAGTACACCTATTAAAAAAAAAATAACAGCCTCCTCCATATCCCCTCTAGCTGTCCTGTCCATCACCAAGATAGGTGCGTTTTCTGCCATTTTAGGTAGAAGTAATGTTCAACCAATTTGCTTCTAATTTAGACAAAGTAGTAGGAAAGTTTATCAAACAAACTCTACATATGAGCTCTATCTATTTTACAATACGTGTAATATGTATTCACAAAATGTCCATTTTCTATATGTGTGAACTTCACATCTTTTTTTTTTTTAGTAAGTTTTAGTGCATGATGAGGTGGTGTTTACCTATAGGATCTACCATCTCTTGGACTGGGCACCATTGATGGTATTTATTGGGCCCCACGTTCTTAAGTAAATCTCAATATTGCTTCAAAAAGGTAGCTATGCATATACAGTTTACAGACAGAATGTTAACATATTAAGCAAGAGTGTGACAACTTATCAGTGCTAAATGTGCCATAAAAAAACCCAGCATGTAAAATTCTTAGCTTTGACAAGTGACAACATATCTGGCAAAATGCATTGTAAACCAAATGTAATTTTTAGCTGCAGTAAATTTTAGACAATCAAAATGATGTTAAAATGTGTGTGTTTCTTACAGTCTAGAGGCTGCTTATTCTGATGGAGGAAAACACTGACAGCATCCTTCATGATCACTGAAAGAACTGTTCTCCTTTCTCCTGCCCCACACTGATCTATCTGATCGGTGCAGTGCAGGGGAGAAAGTCACCAGGACTTGCACGGATGTTGCGCATCCTGTGTAGCTGAAAAAACTTCTGCAAGACTAGCCCTTGGACCTCTTTATGAAAAGAAGAACGACACTCCTGATATGTGAGGTGGCATGGATAGGGTCCCAATCAAACAAAGTTGTTGATTAGCCATTGAACCTTTCAGGTCATGTGATCAGTCACATTCCTGGAAGGAATTTCAAGATGTGGTAATGTATACGATGGATGAGTGTACATATATATATATGTATATATATATATATAAGTGTTTGTGTGTGTGGAGCTGCATGAGTATATAAGAGAGCTGTTGGTGTATGTAAGAAAGCTGTGTACAAGTATGTAGCAAAACAGTGCGTGTATGTAACAGAGGTGTGAGTGCATACTTCAAAGCTGTAGAAAAGCTATATGTGTTAGAACTGTGTTTGTGTATGGAGGAGAGTTGTGTGTGTATTTCGGAAAATTGCGTGTGTGATAGTAGTAGAGTTGTGTGTATGCAGGAGAGATGTGTGTATGTAGGAAAGAGGGTGGAAACTTATCAATGCTATAGGACCTATGCAAGAACCTAACATGATCAAATTTGACTCATGACAATACAGCTTTAAAAAATGCATTGGCAGCAATTGTACCGATCATCTACTTTCAATGAATTATCAGCAAATTGGTGAAAGTACACCTATTAAAAAAAAAATAACAGCCTCCTCCATATCCCCTCTAGCTGTCCTGTCCATCACCAAGATAGGTGCATTTTCTGCCATTTTAGGTAGAAGTAATGTTCAACCAATTTGCTTCTAATTTAGACAAAGTAGTAGGAAAGTTTATCAAACAAACTCTACATATGAGCTCTATCTATTTTACAATACGTGTAATATGTATTCACAAAATGTCCATTTTCTATATGTGTGAACTTCACATCTTTTTTTTTTTTAGTAAGTTTTAGTGCATGATGAGGTGGTGTTTACCTATAGGATCTACCATCTCTTGGACTGGGCACCATTGATGGTATTTATTGGGCCCCACGTTCTTAAGTAAATCTCAATATTGCTTCAAAAAGGTAGCTATGCATATACAGTTTACAGACAGAATGTTAACATATTAAGCAAGAGTGTGACAACTTATCAGTGCTAAATGTGCCATAAAAAAACCCAGCATGTAAAATTCTTAGCTTTGACAAGTGACAACATATCTGGCAAAATGCATTGTAAACCAAATGTAATTTTTAGCTGCAGTAAATTTTAGACAATCAAAATGATGTTAAAATGTGTGTGTTTCTTACAGTCTAGAGGCTGCTTATTCTGATGGAGGAAAACACTGACAGCATCCTTCATGATCACTGAAAGAACTGTTCTCCTTTCTCCTGCCCCACACTGATCTATCTGATCGGTGCAGTGCAGGGGAGAAAGTCACCAGGACTTGCACGGATGTTGCGCATCCTGTGTAGCTGAAAAAACTTCTGCAAGACTAGCCCTTGGACCTCTTTATGAAAAGAAGAACGACACTCCTGATATGTGAGGTGGCATGGATAGGGTCCCAATCAAACAAAGTTGTTGATTAGCCATTGAACCTTTCAGGTCATGTGATCAGTCACATTCCTGGAAGGAATTTCAAGATGTGGTAATGTATACGATGGATGAGTGTACATATATATATATATATATATATATATAAGTGTTTGTGTGTGTGGAGCTGCATGAGTATATAAGAGAGCTGTTGGTGTATGTAAGAAAGCTGTGTACAAGTATGTAGCAAAACAGTGCGTGTATGTAACAGAGGTGTGAGTGCATACTTCAAAGCTGTAGAAAAGCTATATGTGTTAGAACTGTGTTTGTGTATGGAGGAGAGTTGTGTGTGTATTTCGGAAAATTGCGTGTGTGATAGTAGTAGAGTTGTGTGTATGCAGGAGAGATGTGTGTATGTAGGAAAGAGGGTGGAAACTTATCAATGCTATAGGACCTATGCAAGAACCTAACATGATCAAATTTGACTCATGACAATACAGCTTTAAAAAATGCATTGGCAGCAATTGTACCGATCATCTACTTTCAATGAATTATCAGCAAATTGGTGAAAGTACACCTATTAAAAAAAAAATAACAGCCTCCTCCATATCCCCTCTAGCTGTCCTGTCCATCACCAAGATAGCTGCGTTTTCTGCCATTTTAGGTAGAAGTAATGTTCAACCAATTTGCTTCTAATTTAGACAAAGTAGTAGGAAAGTTTATCAAACAAACTCTACATATGAGCTCTATCTATTTTACAATACGTGTAATATGTATTCACAAAATGTCCATTTTCTATATGTGTGAACTTCACATCTTTTTTTTTTTTAGTAAGTTTTAGTGCATGATGAGGTGGTGTTTACCTATAGGATCTACCATCTCTTGGACTGGGCACCATTGATGGTATTTATTGGGCCCCACGTTCTTAAGTAAATCTCAATATTGCTTCAAAAAGGTAGCTATGCATATACAGTTTACAGACAGAATGTTAACATATTAAGCAAGAGTGTGACAACTTATCAGTGCTAAATGTGCCATAAAAAAACCCAGCATGTAAAATTCTTAGCTTTGACAAGTGACAACATATCTGGCAAAATGCATTGTAAACCAAATGTAATTTTTAGCTGCAGTAAATTTTAGACAATCAAAATGATGTTAAAATGTGTGTGTTTCTTACAGTCTAGAGGCTGCTTATTCTGATGGAGGAAAACACTGACAGCATCCTTCATGATCACTGAAAGAACTGTTCTCCTTTCTCCTGCCCCACACTGATCTATCTGATCGGTGCAGTGCAGGGGAGAAAGTCACCAGGACTTGCACGGATGTTGCGCATCCTGTGTAGCTGAAAAAACTTCTGCAAGACTAGCCCTTGGACCTCTTTATGAAAAGAAGAACGACACTCCTGATATGTGAGGTGGCATGGATAGGGTCCCAATCAAACAAAGTTGTTGATTAGCCATTGAACCTTTCAGGTCATGTGATCAGTCACATTCCTGGAAGGAATTTCAAGATGTGGTAATGTATACGATGGATGAGTGTACATATATATATATGTATATATATATATATAAGTGTTTGTGTGTGTGGAGCTGCATGAGTATATAAGAGAGCTGTTGGTGTATGTAAGAAAGCTGTGTACAAGTATGTAGCAAAACAGTGCGTGTATGTAACAGAGGTGTGAGTGCATACTTCAAAGCTGTAGAAAAGCTATATGTGTTGGAACTGTGTTTGTGTATGGAGGAGAGTTGTGTGTGTATTTCGGAAAATTGCGTGTGTGATAGTAGTAGAGTTGTGTGTATGCAGGAGAGATGTGTGTATGTAGGAAAGAGGGTGGAAACTTATCAATGCTATAGGACCTATGCAAGAACCTAACATGATCAAATTTGACTCATGACAATACAGCTTTAAAAAATGCATTGGCAGCAATTGTACCGATCATCTACTTTCAATGAATTATCAGCAAATTGGTGAAAGTACACCTATTAAAAAAAAAATAACAGCCTCCTCCATATCCCCTCTAGCTGTCCTGTCCATCACCAAGATAGGTGCGTTTTCTGCCATTTTAGGTAGAAGTAATGTTCAACCAATTTGCTTCTAATTTAGACAAAGTAGTAGGAAAGTTTATCAAACAAACTCTACATATGAGCTCTATCTATTTTACAATACGTGTAATATGTATTCACAAAATGTCCATTTTCTATATGTGTGAACTTCACATCTTTTTTTTTTTTAGTAAGTTTTAGTGCATGATGAGGTGGTGTTTACCTATAGGATCTACCATCTCTTGGACTGGGCACCATTGATGGTATTTATTGGGCCCCACGTTCTTAAGTAAATCTCAATATTGCTTCAAAAAGGTAGCTATGCATATACAGTTTACAGACAGAATGTTAACATATTAAGCAAGAGTGTGACAACTTATCAGTGCTAAATGTGCCATAAAAAAACCCAGCATGTAAAATTCTTAGCTTTGACAAGTGACAACATATCTGGCAAAATGCATTGTAAACCAAATGTAATTTTTAGCTGCAGTAAATTTTAGACAATCAAAATGATGTTAAAATGTGTGTGTTTCTTACAGTCTAGAGGCTGCTTATTCTGATGGAGGAAAACACTGACAGCATCCTTCATGATCACTGAAAGAACTGTTCTCCTTTCTCCTGCCCCACACTGATCTATCTGATCGGTGCAGTGCAGGGGAGAAAGTCACCAGGACTTGCACGGATGTTGCGCATCCTGTGTAGCTGAAAAAACTTCTGCAAGACTAGCCCTTGGACCTCTTTATGAAAAGAAGAACGACACTCCTGATATGTGAGGTGGCATGGATAGGGTCCCAATCAAACAAAGTTGTTGATTAGCCATTGAACCTTTCAGGTCATGTGATCAGTCACATTCCTGGAAGGAATTTCAAGATGTGGTAATGTATACGATGGATGAGTGTACATATATATATATATATATATATAAGTGTTTGTGTGTGTGGAGCTGCATGAGTATATAAGAGAGCTGTTGGTGTATGTAAGAAAGCTGTGTACAAGTATGTAGCAAAACAGTGCGTGTATGTAACAGAGGTGTGAGTGCATACTTCAAAGCTGTAGAAAAGCTATATGTGTTAGAACTGTGTTTGTGTATGGAGGAGAGTTGTGTGTGTATTTCGGAAAATTGCGTGTGTGATAGTAGTAGAGTTGTGTGTATGCAGGAGAGATGTGTGTATGTAGGAAAGAGGGTGGAAACTTATCAATGCTATAGGACCTATGCAAGAACCTAACATGATCAAATTTGACTCATGACAATACAGCTTTAAAAAATGCATT
The DNA here is from genome assembly GCF_046119375.1 of Phyllobates terribilis. Taxonomy (NCBI): domain Eukaryota; kingdom Metazoa; phylum Chordata; class Amphibia; order Anura; family Dendrobatidae; genus Phyllobates; species Phyllobates terribilis. Next base: position 266,258 of record NW_027363897.1, on the reverse strand, counting down.
GGCAGCAATTGTACCGATCATCTACTTTCAATGAATTATCAGCAAATTGGTGAAAGTACACCTATTAAAAAAAAAATAACAGCCTCCTCCATATCCCCTCTAGCTGTCCTGTCCATCACCAAGATAGGTGCATTTTCTGCCATTTTAGGTAGAAGTAATGTTCAACCAATTTGCTTCTAATTTAGACAAAGTAGTAGGAAAGTTTATCAAACAAACTCTACATATGAGCTCTATCTATTTTACAATACGTGTAATATGTATTCACAAAATGTCCATTTTCTATATGTGTGAACTTCACATCTTTTTTTTTTTTAGTAAGTTTTAGTGCATGATGAGGTGGTGTTTACCTATAGGATCTACCATCTCTTGGACTGGGCACCATTGATGGTATTTATTGGGCCCCACGTTCTTAAGTAAATCTCAATATTGCTTCAAAAAGGTAGCTATGCATATACAGTTTACAGACAGAATGTTAACATATTAAGCAAGAGTGTGACAACTTATCAGTGCTAAATGTGCCATAAAAAAACCCAGCATGTAAAATTCTTAGCTTTGACAAGTGACAACATATCTGGCAAAATGCATTGTAAACCAAATGTAATTTTTAGCTGCAGTAAATTTTAGACAATCAAAATGATGTTAAAATGTGTGTGTTTCTTACAGTCTAGAGGCTGCTTATTCTGATGGAGGAAAACACTGACAGCATCCTTCATGATCACTGAAAGAACTGTTCTCCTTTCTCCTGCCCCACACTGATCTATCTGATCGGTGCAGTGCAGGGGAGAAAGTCACCAGGACTTGCACGGATGTTGCGCATCCTGTGTAGCTGAAAAAACTTCTGCAAGACTAGCCCTTGGACCTCTTTATGAAAAGAAGAACGACACTCCTGATATGTGAGGTGGCATGGATAGGGTCCCAATCAAACAAAGTTGTTGATTAGCCATTGAACCTTTCAGGTCATGTGATCAGTCACATTCCTGGAAGGAATTTCAAGATGTGGTAATGTATACGATGGATGAGTGTACATATATATATATATATATATATAAGTGTTTGTGTGTGTGGAGCTGCATGAGTATATAAGAGAGCTGTTGGTGTATGTAAGAAAGCTGTGTACAAGTATGTAGCAAAACAGTGCGTGTATGTAACAGAGGTGTGAGTGCATACTTCAAAGCTGTAGAAAAGCTATATGTGTTAGAACTGTGTTTGTGTATGGAGGAGAGTTGTGTGTGTATTTCGGAAAATTGCGTGTGTGATAGTAGTAGAGTTGTGTGTATGCAGGAGAGATGTGTGTATGTAGGAAAGAGGGTGGAAACTTATCAATGCTATAGGACCTATGCAAGAACCTAACATGATCAAATTTGACTCATGACAATACAGCTTTAAAAAATGCATTGGCAGCAATTGTACCGATCATCTACTTTCAATGAATTATCAGCAAATTGGTGAAAGTACACCTATTAAAAAAAAAATAACAGCCTCCTCCATATCCCCTCTAGCTGTCCTGTCCATCACCAAGATAGGTGCGTTTTCTGCCATTTTAGGTAGAAGTAATGTTCAACCAATTTGCTTCTAATTTAGACAAAGTAGTAGGAAAGTTTATCAAACAAACTCTACATATGAGCTCTATCTATTTTACAATACGTGTAATATGTATTCACAAAATGTCCATTTTCTATATGTGTGAACTTCACATCTTTTTTTTTTTTAGTAAGTTTTAGTGCATGATGAGGTGGTGTTTACCTATAGGATCCACCATCTCTTGGACTGGGCACCATTGATGGTATTTATTGGGCCCCACGTTCTTAAGTAAATCTCAATATTGCTTCAAAAAGGTAGCTATGCATATACAGTTTACAGACAGAATGTTAACATATTAAGCAAGAGTGTGACAACTTATCAGTGCTAAATGTGCCATAAAAAAACCCAGCATGTAAAATTCTTAGCTTTGACAAGTGACAACATATCTGGCAAAATGCATTGTAAACCAAATGTAATTTTTAGCTGCAGTAAATTTTAGACAATCAAAATGATGTTAAAATGTGTGTGTTTCTTACAGTCTAGAGGCTGCTTATTCTGATGGAGGAAAACACTGACAGCATTCTTCATGATCACTGAAAGAACTGTTCTCCTTTCTCCTGCCCCACACTGATCTATCTGATCGGTGCAGTGCAGGGGAGAAAGTCACCAGGACTTGCACGGATGTTGCGCATCCTGTGTAGCTGAAAAAACTTCTGCAAGACTAGCCCTTGGACCTCTTTATGAAAAGAAGAACGACACTCCTGATATGTGAGGTGGCATGGATAGGGTCCCAATCAAACAAAGTTGTTGATTAGCCATTGAACCTTTCAGGTCATGTGATCAGTCACATTCCTGGAAGGAATTTCAAGATGTGGTAATGTATACGATGGATGAGTGTACATATATATATATATAAGTGTTTGTGTGTGTGGAGCTGCATGAGTATATAAGAGAGCTGTTGGTGTATGTAAGAAAGCTGTGTACAAGTATGTAGCAAAACAGTGCGTTTATGTAACAGAGGTGTGAGTGCATACTTCAAAGCTGTAGAAAAGCTATATGTGTTAGAACTGTGTTTGTGTATGGAGGAGAGTTGTGTGTGTATTTCGGAAAATTGCGTGTGTGATAGTAGTAGAGTTGTGTGTATGCAGGAGAGATGTGTGTATGTAGGAAAGAGGGTGGAAACTTATCAATGCTATAGGACCTATGCAAGAACCTAACATGATCAAATTTGACTCATGACAATACAGCTTTAAAAAATGCATTGGCAGCAATTGTACCGATCATCTACTTTCAATGAATTATCAGCAAATTGGTGAAAGTACACCTATTAAAAAAAAAATAACAGCCTCCTCCATATCCCCTCTAGCTGTCCTGTCCATCACCAAGATAGGTGCGTTTTCTGCCATTTTAGGTAGAAGTAATGTTCAACCAATTTGCTTCTAATTTAGACAAAGTAGTAGGAAAGTTTATCAAACAAACTCTACATATGAGCTCTATCTATTTTACAATACGTGTAATATGTATTCACAAAATGTCCATTTTCTATATGTGTGAACTTCACATCTTTTTTTTTTTTAGTAAGTTTTAGTGCATGATGAGGTGGTGTTTACCTATAGGATCCACCATCTCTTGGACTGGGCACCATTGATGGTATTTATTGGGCCCCACGTTCTTAAGTAAATCTCAATATTGCTTCAAAAAGGTAGCTATGCATATACAGTTTACAGACAGAATGTTAACATATTAAGCAAGAGTGTGACAACTTATCAGTGCTAAATGTGCCATAAAAAAACCCAGCATGTAAAATTCTTAGCTTTGACAAGTGACAACATATCTGGCAAAATGCATTGTAAACCAAATGTAATTTTTAGCTGCAGTAAATTTTAGACAATCAAAATGATGTTAAAATGTGTGTGTTTCTTACAGTCTAGAGGCTGCTTATTCTGATGGAGGAAAACACTGACAGCATCCTTCATGATCACTGAAAGAACTGTTCTCCTTTCTCCTGCCCCACACTGATCTATCTGATCGGTGCAGTGCAGGGGAGAAAGTCACCAGGACTTGCACGGATGTTGCGCATCCTGTGTAGCTGAAAAAACTTCTGCAAGACTAGCCCTTGGACCTCTTTATGAAAAGAAGAACGACACTCCTGATATGTGAGGTGGCATGGATAGGGTCCCAATCAAACAAAGTTGTTGATTAGCCATTGAACCTTTCAGGTCATGTGATCAGTCACATTCCTGGAAGGAATTTCAAGATGTGGTAATGTATACGATGGATGAGTGTACATATATATATATATATATAAGTGTTTGTGTGTGTGGAGCTGCATGAGTATATAAGAGAGCTGTTGGTGTATGTAAGAAAGCTGTGTACAAGTATGTAGCAAAACAGTGCGTGTATGTAACAGAGGTGTGAGTGCATACTTCAAAGCTGTAGAAAAGCTATATGTGTTAGAACTGTGTTTGTGTATGGAGGAGAGTTGTGTGTGTATTTCGGAAAATTGCGTGTGTGATAGTAGTAGAGTTGTGTGTATGCAGGAGAGATGTGTGTATGTAGGAAAGAGGGTGGAAACTTATCAATGCTATAGGACCTATGCAAGAACCTAACATGATCAAATTTGACTCATGACAATACAGCTTTAAAAAATGCATTGGCAGCAATTGTACCGATCATCTACTTTCAATGAATTATCAGCAAATTGGTGAAAGTACACCTATTAAAAAAAAAATAACAGCCTCCTCCATATCCCCTCTAGCTGTCCTGTCCATCACCAAGATAGGTGCATTTTCTGCCATTTTAGGTAGAAGTAATGTTCAACCAATTTGCTTCTAATTTAGACAAAGTAGTAGGAAAGTTTATCAAACAAACTCTACATATGAGCTCTATCTATTTTACAATACGTGTAATATGTATTCACAAAATGTCCATTTTCTATATGTGTGAACTTCACATCTTTTTTTTTTTTAGTAAGTTTTAGTGCATGATGAGGTGGTGTTTACCTATAGGATCCACCATCTCTTGGACTGGGCACCATTGATGGTATTTATTGGGCCCCACGTTCTTAAGTAAATCTCAATATTGCTTCAAAAAGGTAGCTATGCATATACAGTTTACAGACAGAATGTTAACATATTAAGCAAGAGTGTGACAACTTATCAGTGCTAAATGTGCCATAAAAAAACCCAGCATGTAAAATTCTTAGCTTTGACAAGTGACAACATATCTGGCAAAATGCATTGTAAACCAAATGTAATTTTTAGCTGCAGTAAATTTTAGACAATCAAAATGATGTTAAAATGTGTGTGTTTCTTACAGTCTAGAGGCTGCTTATTCTGATGGAGGAAAACACTGACAGCATTCTTCATGATCACTGAAAGAACTGTTCTCCTTTCTCCTGCCCCACACTGATCTATCTGATCGGTGCAGTGCAGGGGAGAAAGTCACCAGGACTTGCACGGATGTTGCGCATCCTGTGTAGCTGAAAAAACTTCTGCAAGACTAGCCCTTGGACCTCTTTATGAAAAGAAGAACGACACTCCTGATATGTGAGGTGGCATGGATAGGGTCCCAATCAAACAAAGTTGTTGATTAGCCATTGAACCTTTCAGGTCATGTGATCAGTCACATTCCTGGAAGGAATTTCAAGATGTGGTAATGTATACGATGGATGAGTGTACATATATATATATATAAGTGTTTGTGTGTGTGGAGCTGCATGAGTATATAAGAGAGCTGTTGGTGTATGTAAGAAAGCTGTGTACAAGTATGTAGCAAAACAGTGCGTTTATGTAACAGAGGTGTGAGTGCATACTTCAAAGCTGTAGAAAAGCTATATGTGTTAGAACTGTGTTTGTGTATGGAGGAGAGTTGTGTGTGTATTTCGGAAAATTGCGTGTGTGATAGTAGTAGAGTTGTGTGTATGCAGGAGAGATGTGTGTATGTAGGAAAGAGGGTGGAAACTTATCAATGCTATAGGACCTATGCAAGAACCTAACATGATCAAATTTGACTCATGACAATACAGCTTTAAAAAATGCATTGGCAGCAATTGTACCGATCATCTACTTTCAATGAATTATCAGCAAATTGGTGAAAGTACACCTATTAAAAAAAAAATAACAGCCTCCTCCATATCCCCTCTAGCTGTCCTGTCCATCACCAAGATAGGTGCGTTTTCTGCCATTTTAGGTAGAAGTAATGTTCAACCAATTTGCTTCTAATTTAGACAAAGTAGTAGGAAAGTTTATCAAACAAACTCTACATATGAGCTCTATCTATTTTACAATACGTGTAATATGTATTCACAAAATGTCCATTTTCTATATGTGTGAACTTCACATCTTTTTTTTTTTTAGTAAGTTTTAGTGCATGATGAGGTGGTGTTTACCTATAGGATCCACCATCTCTTGGACTGGGCACCATTGATGGTATTTATTGGGCCCCACGTTCTTAAGTAAATCTCAATATTGCTTCAAAAAGGTAGCTATGCATATACAGTTTACAGACAGAATGTTAACATATTAAGCAAGAGTGTGACAACTTATCAGTGCTAAATGTGCCATAAAAAAACCCAGCATGTAAAATTCTTAGCTTTGACAAGTGACAACATATCTGGCAAAATGCATTGTAAACCAAATGTAATTTTTAGCTGCAGTAAATTTTAGACAATCAAAATGATGTTAAAATGTGTGTGTTTCTTACAGTCTAGAGGCTGCTTATTCTGATGGAGGAAAACACTGACAGCATCCTTCATGATCACTGAAAGAACTGTTCTCCTTTCTCCTGCCCCACACTGATCTATCTGATCGGTGCAGTGCAGGGGAGAAAGTCACCAGGACTTGCACGGATGTTGCGCATCCTGTGTAGCTGAAAAAACTTCTGCAAGACTAGCCCTTGGACCTCTTTATGAAAAGAAGAACGACACTCCTGATATGTGAGGTGGCATGGATAGGGTCCCAATCAAACAAAGTTGTTGATTAGCCATTGAACCTTTCAGGTCATGTGATCAGTCACATTCCTGGAAGGAATTTCAAGATGTGGTAATGTATACGATGGATGAGTGTACATATATATATATATATATAAGTGTTTGTGTGTGTGGAGCTGCATGAGTATATAAGAGAGCTGTTGGTGTATGTAAGAAAGCTGTGTACAAGTATGTAGCAAAACAGTGCGTGTATGTAACAGAGGTGTGAGTGCATACTTCAAAGCTGTAGAAAAGCTATATGTGTTAGAACTGTGTTTGTGTATGGAGGAGAGTTGTGTGTGTATTTCGGAAAATTGCGTGTGTGATAGTAGTAGAGTTGTGTGTATGCAGGAGAGATGTGTGTATGTAGGAAAGAGGGTGGAAACTTATCAATGCTATAGGACCTATGCAAGAACCTAACATGATCAAATTTGACTCATGACAATACAGCTTTAAAAAATGCATTGGCAGCAATTGTACCGATCATCTACTTTCAATGAATTATCAGCAAATTGGTGAAAGTACACCTATTAAAAAAAAAATAACAGCCTCCTCCATATCCCCTCTAGCTGTCCTGTCCATCACCAAGATAGGTGCATTTTCTGCCATTTTAGGTAGAAGTAATGTTCAACCAATTTGCTTCTAATTTAGACAAAGTAGTAGGAAAGTTTATCAAACAAACTCTACATATGAGCTCTATCTATTTTACAATACGTGTAATATGTATTCACAAAATGTCCATTTTCTATATGTGTGAACTTCACATCTTTTTTTTTTTTAGTAAGTTTTAGTGCATGATGAGGTGGTGTTTACCTATAGGATCCACCATCTCTTGGACTGGGCACCATTGATGGTATTTATTGGGCCCCACGTTCTTAAGTAAATCTCAATATTGCTTCAAAAAGGTAGCTATGCATATACAGTTTACAGACAGAATGTTAACATATTAAGCAAGAGTGTGACAACTTATCAGTGCTAAATGTGCCATAAAAAAACCCAGCATGTAAAATTCTTAGCTTTGACAAGTGACAACATATCTGGCAAAATGCATTGTAAACCAAATGTAATTTTTAGCTGCAGTAAATTTTAGACAATCAAAATGATGTTAAAATGTGTGTGTTTCTTACAGTCTAGAGGCTGCTTATTCTGATGGAGGAAAACACTGACAGCATCCTTCATGATCACTGAAAGAACTGTTCTCCTTTCTCCTGCCCCACACTGATCTATCTGATCGGTGCAGTGCAGGGGAGAAAGTCACCAGGACTTGCACGGATGTTGCGCATCCTGTGTAGCTGAAAAAACTTCTGCAAGACTAGCCCTTGGATCTCTTTATGAAAAGAAGAACGACACTCCTGATATGTGAGGTGGCATGGATAGGGTCCCAATCAAACAAAGTTGTTGATTAGCCATTGAACCTTTCAGGTCATGTGATCAGTCACATTCCTGGAAGGAATTTCAAGATGTGGTAATGTATACGATGGATGAGTGTACATATATATATATATATAAGTGTTTGTGTGTGTGGAGCTGCATGAGTATATAAGAGAGCTGTTGGTGTATGTAAGAAAGCTGTGTACAAGTATGTAGCAAAACAGTGCGTTTATGTAACAGAGGTGTGAGTGCATACTTCAAAGCTGTAGAAAAGCTATATGTGTTAGAACTGTGTTTGTGTATGGAGGAGAGTTGTGTGTGTATTTCGGAAAATTGCGTGTGTGATAGTAGTAGAGTTGTGTGTATGCAGGAGAGATGTGTGTATGTAGGAAAGAGGGTGGAAACTTATCAATGCTATAGGACCTATGCAAGAACCTAACATGATCAAATTTGACTCATGACAATACAGCTTTAAAAAATGCATTGGCAGCAATTGTACCGATCATCTACTTTCAATGAATTATCAGCAAATTGGTGAAAGTACACCTATTAAAAAAAAAATAACAGCCTCCTCCATATCCCCTCTAGCTGTCCTGTCCATCACCAAGATAGGTGCGTTTTCTGCCATTTTAGGTAGAAGTAATGTTCAACCAATTTGCTTCTAATTTAGACAAAGTAGTAGGAAAGTTTATCAAACAAACTCTACATATGAGCTCTATCTATTTTACAATACGTGTAATATGTATTCACAAAATGTCCATTTTCTATATGTGTGAACTTCACATCTTTTTTTTTTTTAGTAAGTTTTAGTGCATGATGAGGTGGTGTTTACCTATAGGATCCACCATCTCTTGGACTGGGCACCATTGATGGTATTTATTGGGCCCCACGTTCTTAAGTAAATCTCAATATTGCTTCAAAAAGGTAGCTATGCATATACAGTTTACAGACAGAATGTTAACATATTAAGCAAGAGTGTGACAACTTATCAGTGCTAAATGTGCCATAAAAAAACCCAGCATGTAAAATTCTTAGCTTTGACAAGTGACAACATATCTGGCAAAATGCATTGTAAACCAAATGTAATTTTTAGCTGCAGTAAATTTTAGACAATCAAAATGATGTTAAAATGTGTGTGTTTCTTACAGTCTAGAGGCTGCTTATTCTGATGGAGGAAAACACTGACAGCATCCTTCATGATCACTGAAAGAACTGTTCTCCTTTCTCCTGCCCCACACTGATCTATCTGATCGGTGCAGTGCAGGGGAGAAAGTCACCAGGACTTGCACGGATGTTGCGCATCCTGTGTAGCTGAAAAAACTTCTGCAAGACTAGCCCTTGGACCTCTTTATGAAAAGAAGAACGACACTCCTGATATGTGAGGTGGCATGGATAGGGTCCCAATCAAACAAAGTTGTTGATTAGCCATTGAACCTTTCAGGTCATGTGATCAGTCACATTCCTGGAAGGAATTTCAAGATGTGGTAATGTATACGATGGATGAGTGTACATATATATATATATATATATAAGTGTTTGTGTGTGTGGAGCTGCATGAGTATATAAGAGAGCTGTTGGTGTATGTAAGAAAGCTGTGTACAAGTATGTAGCAAAACAGTGCGTGTATGTAACAGAGGTGTGAGTGCATACTTCAAAGCTGTAGAAAAGCTATATGTGTTAGAACTGTGTTTGTGTATGGAGGAGAGTTGTGTGTGTATTTCGGAAAATTGCGTGTGTGATAGTAGTAGAGTTGTGTGTATGCAGGAGAGATGTGTGTATGTAGGAAAGAGGGTGGAAACTTATCAATGCTATAGGACCTATGCAAGAACCTAACATGATCAAATTTGACTCATGACAATACAGCTTTAAAAAATGCATTGGCAGCAATTGTACCGATCATCTACTTTCAATGAATTATCAGCAAATTGGTGAAAGTACACCTATTAAAAAAAAAATAACAGCCTCCTCCATATCCCCTCTAGCTGTCCTGTCCATCACCAAGATAGGTGCATTTTCTGCCATTTTAGGTAGAAGTAATGTTCAACCAATTTGCTTCTAATTTAGACAAAGTAGTAGGAAAGTTTATCAAACAAACTCTACATATGAGCTCTATGTATTTTACAATACGTGTAATATGTATTCACAAAATGTCCATTTTCTATATGTGTGAACTTCACATCTTTTTTTTTTTTAGTAAGTTTTAGTGCATGATGAGGTGGTGTTTACCTATAGGATCCACCATCTCTTGGACTGGGCACCATTGATGGTATTTATTGGGCCCCACGTTCTTAAGTAAATCTCAATATTGCTTCAAAAAGGTAGCTATGCATATACAGTTTACAGACAGAATGTTAACATATTAAGCAAGAGTGTGACAACTTATCAGTGCTAAATGTGCCATAAAAAAACCCAGCATGTAAAATTCTTAGCTTTGACAAGTGACAACATATCTGGCAAAATGCATTGTAAACCAAATGTAATTTTTAGCTGCAGTAAATTTTAGACAATCAAAATGATGTTAAAATGTGTGTGTTTCTTACAGTCTAGAGGCTGCTTATTCTGATGGAGGAAAACACTGACAGCATTCTTCATGATCACTGAAAGAACTGTTCTCCTTTCTCCTGCCCCACACTGATCTATCTGATCGGTGCAGTGCAGGGGAGAAAGTCACCAGGACTTGCACGGATGTTGCGCATCCTGTGTAGCTGAAAAAACTTCTGCAAGACTAGCCCTTGGACCTCTTTATGAAAAGAAGAACGACACTCCTGATATGTGAGGTGGCATGGATAGGGTCCCAATCAATTAAAGTTGTTGATTAGCCATTGAACCTTTCAGGTCATGTGATCAGTCACATTCCTGGAAGGAATTTCAAGATGTGGTAATGTATACGATGGATGAGTGTACATATATATATATATATAAGTGTTTGTGTGTGTGGAGCTGCATGAGTATATAAGAGAGCTGTTGGTGTATGTAAGAAAGCTGTGTACAAGTATGTAGCAAAACAGTGCGTTTATGTAACAGAGGTGTGAGTGCATACTTCAAAGCTGTAGAAAAGCTATATGTGTTAGAACTGTGTTTGTGTATGGAGGAGAGTTGTGTGTGTATTTCGGAAAATTGCGTGTGTGATAGTAGTAGAGTTGTGTGTATGCAGGAGAGATGTGTGTATGTAGGAAAGAGGGTGGAAACTTATCAATGCTATAGGACCTATGCAAGAACCTAACATGATCAAATTTGACTCATGACAATACAGCTTTAAAAAATGCATTGGCAGCAATTGTACCGATCATCTACTTTCAATGAATTATCAGCAAATTGGTGAAAGTACACCTATTAAAAAAAAAATAACAGCCTCCTCCATATCCCCTCTAGCTGTCCTGTCCATCACCAAGATAGGTGCGTTTTCTGCCATTTTAGGTAGAAGTAATGTTCAACCAATTTGCTTCTAATTTAGACAAAGTAGTAGGAAAGTTTATCAAACAAACTCTACATATGAGCTCTATCTATTTTACAATACGTGTAATATGTATTCACAAAATGTCCATTTTCTATATGTGTGAACTTCACATCTTTTTTTTTTTTAGTAAGTTTTAGTGCATGATGAGGTGGTGTTTACCTATAGGATCCACCATCTCTTGGACTGGGCACCATTGATGGTATTTATTGGGCCCCACGTTCTTAAGTAAATCTCAATATTGCTTCAAAAAGGTAGCTATGCATATACAGTTTACAGACAGAATGTTAACATATTAAGCAAGAGTGTGACAACTTATCAGTGCTAAATGTGCCATAAAAAAACCCAGCATGTAAAATTCTTAGCTTTGACAAGTGACAACATATCTGGCAAAATGCATTGTAAACCAAATGTAATTTTTAGCTGCAGTAAATTTTAGACAATCAAAATGATGTTAAAATGTGTGTGTTTCTTACAGTCTAGAGGCTGCTTATTCTGATGGAGGAAAACACTGACAGCATCCTTCATGATCACTGAAAGAACTGTTCTCCTTTCTCCTGCCCCACACTGATCTATCTGATCGGTGCAGTGCAGGGGAGAAAGTCACCAGGACTTGCACGGATGTTGCGCATCCTGTGTAGCTGAAAAAACTTCTGCAAGACTAGCCCTTGGACCTCTTTATGAAAAGAAGAACGACACTCCTGATATGTGAGGTGGCATGGATAGGGTCTCAATCAAACAAAGTTGTTGATTAGCCATTGAACCTTTCAGGTCATGTGATCAGTCACATTCCTGGAAGGAATTTCAAGATGTGGTAATGTATACGATGGATGAGTGTACATATATATATATATATAAGTGTTTGTGTGTGTGGAGCTGCATGAGTATATAAGAGAGCTGTTGGTGTATGTAAGAAAGCTGTGTACAAGTATGTAGCAAAACAGTGCGTTTATGTAACAGAGGTGTGAGTGCATACTTCAAAGCTGTAGAAAAGCTATATGTGTTAGAACTGTGTTTGTGTATGGAGGAGAGTTGTGTGTGTATTTCGGAAAATTGCGTGTGTGATAGTAGTAGAGTTGTGTGTATGCAGGAGAGATGTGTGTATGTAGGAAAGAGGGTGGAAACTTATCAATGCTATAGGACCTATGCAAGAACCTAACATGATCAAATTTGACTCATGACAATACAGCTTTAAAAAATGCATTGGCAGCAATTGTACCGATCATCTACTTTCAATGAATTATCAGCAAATTGGTGAAAGTACACCTATTAAAAAAAAAATAACAGCCTCCTCCATATCCCCTCTAGCTGTCCTGTCCATCACCAAGATAGGTGCGTTTTCTGCCATTTTAGGTAGAAGTAATGTTCAACCAATTTGCTTCTAATTTAGACAAAGTAGTAGGAAAGTTTATCAAACAAACTCTACATATGAGCTCTATCTATTTTACAATACGTGTAATATGTATTCACAAAATGTCCATTTTCTATATGTGTGAACTTCACATCTTTTTTTTTTTTAGTAAGTTTTAGTGCATGATGAGGTGGTGTTTACCTATAGGATCCACCATCTCTTGGACTGGGCACCATTGATGGTATTTATTGGGCCCCACGTTCTTAAGTAAATCTCAATATTGCTTCAAAAAGGTAGCTATGCATATACAGTTTACAGACAGAATGTTAACATATTAAGCAAGAGTGTGACAACTTATCAGTGCTAAATGTGCCATAAAAAAACCCAGCATGTAAAATTCTTAGCTTTGACAAGTGACAACATATCTGGCAAAATGCATTGTAAACCAAATGTAATTTTTAGCTGCAGTAAATTTTAGACAATCAAAATGATGTTAAAATGTGTGTGTTTCTTACAGTCTAGAGGCTGCTTATTCTGATGGAGGAAAACACTGACAGCATCCTTCATGATCACTGAAAGAACTGTTCTCCTTTCTCCTGCCCCACACTGATCTATCTGATCGGTGCAGTGCAGGGGAGAAAGTCACCAGGACTTGCACGGATGTTGCGCATCCTGTGTAGCTGAAAAAACTTCTGCAAGACTAGCCCTTGGACCTCTTTATGAAAAGAAGAACGACACTCCTGATATGTGAGGTGGCATGGATAGGGTCCCAATCAAACAAAGTTGTTGATTAGCCATTGAACCTTTCAGGTCATGTGATCAGTCACATTCCTGGAAGGAATTTCAAGATGTGGTAATGTATACGATGGATGAGTGTACATATATATATATATATATATAAGTGTTTGTGTGTGTGGAGCTGCATGAGTATATAAGAGAGCTGTTGGTGTATGTAAGAAAGCTGTGTACAAGTATGTAGCAAAACAGTGCGTGTATGTAACAGAGGTGTGAGTGCATACTTCAAAGCTGTAGAAAAGCTATATGTGTTAGAACTGTGTTTGTGTATGGAGGAGAGTTGTGTGTGTATTTCGGAAAATTGCGTGTGTGATAGTAGTAGAGTTGTGTGTATGCAGGAGAGATGTGTGTATGTAGGAAAGAGGGTGGAAACTTATCAATGCTATAGGACCTATGCAAGAACCTAACATGATCAAATTTGACTCATGACAATACAGCTTTAAAAAATGCATTGGCAGCAATTGTACCGATCATCTACTTTCAATGAATTATCAGCAAATTGGTGAAAGTACACCTATTAAAAAAAAAATAACAGCCTCCTCCATATCCCCTCTAGCTGTCCTGTCCATCACCAAGATAGGTGCATTTTCTGCCATTTTAGGTAGAAGTAATGTTCAACCAATTTGCTTCTAATTTAGACAAAGTAGTAGGAAAGTTTATCAAACAAACTCTACATATGAGCTCTATCTATTTTACAATACGTGTAATATGTATTCACAAAATGTCCATTTTCTATATGTGTGAACTTCACATCTTTTTTTTTTTTAGTAAGTTTTAGTGCATGATGAGGTGGTGTTTACCTATAGGATCCACCATCTCTTGGACTGGGCACCATTGATGGTATTTATTGGGCCCCACGTTCTTAAGTAAATCTCAATATTGCTTCAAAAAGGTAGCTATGCATATACAGTTTACAGACAGAATGTTAACATATTAAGCAAGAGTGTGACAACTTATCAGTGCTAAATGTGCCATAAAAAAACCCAGCATGTAAAATTCTTAGCTTTGACAAGTGACAACATATCTGGCAAAATGCATTGTAAACCAAATGTAATTTTTAGCTGCAGTAAATTTTAGACAATCAAAATGATGTTAAAATGTGTGTGTTTCTTACAGTCTAGAGGCTGCTTATTCTGATGGAGGAAAACACTGACAGCATTCTTCATGATCACTGAAAGAACTGTTCTCCTTTCTCCTGCCCCACACTGATCTATCTGATCGGTGCAGTGCAGGGGAGAAAGTCACCAGGACTTGCACGGATGTTGCGCATCCTGTGTAGCTGAAAAAACTTCTGCAAGACTAGCCCTTGGACCTCTTTATGAAAAGAAGAACGACACTCCTGATATGTGAGGTGGCATGGATAGGGTCCCAATCAAACAAAGTTGTTGATTAGCCATTGAACCTTTCAGGTCATGTGATCAGTCACATTCCTGGAAGGAATTTCAAGATGTGGTAATGTATACGATGGATGAGTGTACATATATATATATATATATATATATATAAGTGTTTGTGTGTGTGGAGCTGCATGAGTATATAAGAGAGCTGTTGGTGTATGTAAGAAAGCTGTGTACAAGTATGTAGCAAAACAGTGCGTGTATGTAACAGAGGTGTGAGTGCATACTTCAAAGCTGTAGAAAAGCTATATGTGTTAGAACTGTGTTTGTGTATGGAGGAGAGTTGTGTGTGTATTTCGGAAAATTGCGTGTGTGATAGTAGTAGAGTTGTGTGTATGCAGGAGAGATGTGTGTATGTAGGAAAGAGGGTGGAAACTTATCAATGCTATAGGACCTATGCAAGAACCTAACATGATCAAATTTGACTCATGACAATACAGCTTTAAAAAATGCATTGGCAGCAATTGTACCGATCATCTACTTTCAATGAATTATCAGCAAATTGGTGAAAGTACACCTATTAAAAAAAAAATAACAGCCTCCTCCATATCCCCTCTAGCTGTCCTGTCCATCACCAAGATAGGTGCATTTTCTGCCATTTTAGGTAGAAGTAATGTTCAACCAATTTGCTTCTAATTTAGACAAAGTAGTAGGAAAGTTTATCAAACAAACTCTACATATGAGCTCTATCTATTTTACAATACGTGTAATATGTATTCACAAAATGTCCATTTTCTATATGTGTGAACTTCACATCTTTTTTTTTTTTAGTAAGTTTTAGTGCATGATGAGGTGGTGTTTACCTATAGGATCCACCATCTCTTGGACTGGGCACCATTGATGGTATTTATTGGGCCCCACGTTCTTAAGTAAATCTCAATATTGCTTCAAAAAGGTAGCTATGCATATACAGTTTACAGACAGAATGTTAACATATTAAGCAAGAGTGTGACAACTTATCAGTGCTAAATGTGCCATAAAAAAACCCAGCATGTAAAATTCTTAGCTTTGACAAGTGACAACATATCTGGCAAAATGCATTGTAAACCAAATGTAATTTTTAGCTGCAGTAAATTTTAGACAATCAAAATGATGTTAAAATGTGTGTGTTTCTTACAGTCTAGAGGCTGCTTATTCTGATGGAGGAAAACACTGACAGCATTCTTCATGATCACTGAAAGAACTGTTCTCCTTTCTCCTGCCCCACACTGATCTATCTGATCGGTGCAGTGCAGGGGAGAAAGTCACCAGGACTTGCACGGATGTTGCGCATCCTGTGTAGCTGAAAAAACTTCTGCAAGACTAGCCCTTGGACCTCTTTATGAAAAGAAGAACGACACTCCTGATATGTGAGGTGGCATGGATAGGGTCCCAATCAAACAAAGTTGTTGATTAGCCATTGAACCTTTCAGGTCATGTGATCAGTCACATTCCTGGAAGGAATTTCAAGATGTGGTAATGTATACGATGGATGAGTGTACATATATATATATATATATATATATAAGTGTTTGTGTGTGTGGAGCTGCATGAGTATATAAGAGAGCTGTTGGTGTATGTAAGAAAGCTGTGTACAAGTATGTAGCAAAACAGTGCGTGTATGTAACAGAGGTGTGAGTGCATACTTCAAAGCTGTAGAAAAGCTATATGTGTTAGAACTGTGTTTGTGTATGGAGGAGAGTTGTGTGTGTATTTCGGAAAATTGCGTGTGTGATAGTAGTAGAGTTGTGTGTATGCAGGAGAGATGTGTGTATGTAGGAAAGAGGGTGGAAACTTATCAATGCTATAGGACCTATGCAAGAACCTAACATGATCAAATTTGACTCATGACAATACAGCTTTAAAAAATGCATTGGCAGCAATTGTACCGATCATCTACTTTCAATGAATTATCAGCAAATTGGTGAAAGTACACCTATTAAAAAAAAAATAACAGCCTCCTCCATATCCCCTCTAGCTGTCCTGTCCATCACCAAGATAGGTGCATTTTCTGCCATTTTAGGTAGAAGTAATGTTCAACCAATTTGCTTCTAATTTAGACAAAGTAGTAGGAAAGTTTATCAAACAAACTCTACATATGAGCTCTATCTATTTTACAATACGTGTAATATGTATTCACAAAATGTCCATTTTCTATATGTGTGAACTTCACATCTTTTTTTTTTTTAGTAAGTTTTAGTGCATGATGAGGTGGTGTTTACCTATAGGATCCACCATCTCTTGGACTGGGCACCATTGATGGTATTTATTGGGCCCCACGTTCTTAAGTAAATCTCAATATTGCTTCAAAAAGGTAGCTATGCATATACAGTTTACAGACAGAATGTTAACATATTAAGCAAGAGTGTGACAACTTATCAGTGCTAAATGTGCCATAAAAAAACCCAGCATGTAAAATTCTTAGCTTTGACAAGTGACAACATATCTGGCAAAATGCATTGTAAACCAAATGTAATTTTTAGCTGCAGTAAATTTTAGACAATCAAAATGATGTTAAAATGTGTGTGTTTCTTACAGTCTAGAGGCTGCTTATTCTGATGGAGGAAAACACTGACAGCATTCTTCATGATCACTGAAAGAACTGTTCTCCTTTCTCCTGCCCCACACTGATCTATCTGATCGGTGCAGTGCAGGGGAGAAAGTCACCAGGACTTGCACGGATGTTGCGCATCCTGTGTAGCTGAAAAAACTTCTGCAAGACTAGCCCTTGGACCTCTTTATGAAAAGAAGAACGACACTCCTGATATGTGAGGTGGCATGGATAGGGTCCCAATCAAACAAAGTTGTTGATTAGCCATTGAACCTTTCAGGTCATGTGATCAGTCACATTCCTGGAAGGAATTTCAAGATGTGGTAATGTATACGATGGATGAGTGTACATATATATATATATATATATATATAAGTGTTTGTGTGTGTGGAGCTGCATGAGTATATAAGAGAGCTGTTGGTGTATGTAAGAAAGCTGTGTACAAGTATGTAGCAAAACAGTGCGTGTATGTAACAGAGGTGTGAGTGCATACTTCAAAGCTGTAGAAAAGCTATATGTGTTAGAACTGTGTTTGTGTATGGAGGAGAGTTGTGTGTGTATTTCGGAAAATTGCGTGTGTGATAGTAGTAGAGTTGTGTGTATGCAGGAGAGATGTGTGTATGTAGGAAAGAGGGTGGAAACTTATCAATGCTATAGGACCTATGCAAGAACCTAACATGATCAAATTTGACTCATGACAATACAGCTTTAAAAAATGCATTGGCAGCAATTGTACCGATCATCTACTTTCAATGAATTATCAGCAAATTGGTGAAAGTACACCTATTAAAAAAAAAATAACAGCCTCCTCCATATCCCCTCTAGCTGTCCTGTCCATCACCAAGATAGGTGCATTTTCTGCCATTTTAGGTAGAAGTAATGTTCAACCAATTTGCTTCTAATTTAGACAAAGTAGTAGGAAAGTTTATCAAACAAACTCTACATATGAGCTCTATCTATTTTACAATACGTGTAATATGTATTCACAAAATGTCCATTTTCTATATGTGTGAACTTCACATCTTTTTTTTTTTTAGTAAGTTTTAGTGCATGATGAGGTGGTGTTTACCTATAGGATCCACCATCTCTTGGACTGGGCACCATTGATGGTATTTATTGGGCCCCACGTTCTTAAGTAAATCTCAATATTGCTTCAAAAAGGTAGCTATGCATATACAGTTTACAGACAGAATGTTAACATATTAAGCAAGAGTGTGACAACTTATCAGTGCTAAATGTGCCATAAAAAAACCCAGCATGTAAAATTCTTAGCTTTGACAAGTGACAACATATCTGGCAAAATGCATTGTAAACCAAATGTAATTTTTAGCTGCAGTAAATTTTAGACAATCAAAATGATGTTAAAATGTGTGTGTTTCTTACAGTCTAGAGGCTGCTTATTCTGATGGAGGAAAACACTGACAGCATTCTTCATGATCACTGAAAGAACTGTTCTCCTTTCTCCTGCCCCACACTGATCTATCTGATCGGTGCAGTGCAGGGGAGAAAGTCACCAGGACTTGCACGGATGTTGCGCATCCTGTGTAGCTGAAAAAACTTCTGCAAGACTAGCCCTTGGACCTCTTTATGAAAAGAAGAACGACACTCCTGATATGTGAGGTGGCATGGATAGGGTCCCAATCAAACAAAGTTGTTGATTAGCCATTGAACCTTTCAGGTCATGTGATCAGTCACATTCCTGGAAGGAATTTCAAGATGTGGTAATGTATACGATGGATGAGTGTACATATATATATATATATATATATATAAGTGTTTGTGTGTGTGGAGCTGCATGAGTATATAAGAGAGCTGTTGGTGTATGTAAGAAAGCTGTGTACAAGTATGTAGCAAAACAGTGCGTGTATGTAACAGAGGTGTGAGTGCATACTTCAAAGCTGTAGAAAAGCTATATGTGTTAGAACTGTGTTTGTGTATGGAGGAGAGTTGTGTGTGTATTTCGGAAAATTGCGTGTGTGATAGTAGTAGAGTTGTGTGTATGCAGGAGAGATGTGTGTATGTAGGAAAGAGGGTGGAAACTTATCAATGCTATAGGACCTATGCAAGAACCTAACATGATCAAATTTGACTCATGACAATACAGCTTTAAAAAATGCATTGGCAGCAATTGTACCGATCATCTACTTTCAATGAATTATCAGCAAATTGGTGAAAGTACACCTATTAAAAAAAAATAACAGCCTCCTCCATATCCCCTCTAGCTGTCCTGTCCATCACCAAGATAGGTGCATTTTCTGCCATTTTAGGTAGAAGTAATGTTCAACCAATTTGCTTCTAATTTAGACAAAGTAGTAGGAAAGTTTATCAAACAAACTCTACATATGAGCTCTATCTATTTTACAATACGTGTAATATGTATTCACAAAATGTCCATTTTCTATATGTGTGAACTTCACATCTTTTTTTTTTTTAGTAAGTTTTAGTGCATGATGAGGTGGTGTTTACCTATAGGATCCACCATCTCTTGGACTGGGCACCATTGATGGTATTTATTGGGCCCCACGTTCTTAAGTAAATCTCAATATTGCTTCAGAAAGGTAGCTATGCATATACAGTTTACAGACAGAATGTTAACATATTAAGCAAGAGTGTGACAACTTATCAGTGCTAAATGTGCCATAAAAAAACTCAGCATGTAAAATTCTTAGCTTTGACAAGTGACAACATATCTGGCAAAATGCATTGTAAACCAAATGTAATTTTTAGCTGCAGTAAATTTTAGACAATCAAAATGATGTTAAAATGTGTGTGTTTCTTACAGTCTAGAGGCTGCTTATTATGATGGAGGAAAACACTGACAGCATCCTTCATGATCACTGAAAGAACTGTTCTCCTTTCTCCTGCCCCACACTGATCTATCTGATCGGTGCAGTGCAGGGGAGAAAGTCACCAGGACTTGCACGGATGTTGCGCATCCTGTGTAGCTGAAAAAACTTCTGCAAGACTAGCCCTTGGACCTCTTTATGAAAAGAAGAACGACACTCCTGATATGTGAGGTGGCATGGATAGGGTCCCAATCAAACAAAGTTGTTGATTAGCCATTGAACCTTTCAGGTCATGTGATCAGTCACATTCCTGGAAGGAATTTCAAGATGTGGTAATGTATACGATGGATGAGTGTACATATATATATATATATATATATATATATAAGTGTTTGTGTGTGTGGAGCTGCATGAGTATATAAGAGAGCTGTTGGTGTATGTAAGAAAGCTGTGTACAAGTATGTAGCAAAACAGTGCGTGTATGTAACAGAGGTGTGAGTGCATACTTCAAAGCTGTAGAAAAGCTATATGTGTTAGAACTGTGTTTGTGTATGGAGGAGAGTTGTGTGTGTATTTCGGAAAATTGCGTGTGTGATAGTAGTAGAGTTGTGTGTATGCAGGAGAGATGTGTGTATGTAGGAAAGAGGGTGGAAACTTATCAATGCTATAGGACCTATGCAAGAACCTAACATGATCAAATTTGACTCATGACAATACAGCTTTAAAAAATGCATTGGCAGCAATTGTACCGATCATCTACTTTCAATGAATTATCAGCAAATTGGTGAAAGTACACCTATTAAAAAAAAAATAACAGCCTCCTCCATATCCCCTCTAGCTGTCCTGTCCATCACCAAGATAGGTGCGTTTTCTGCCATTTTAGGTAGAAGTAATGTTCAACCAATTTGCTTCTAATTTAGACAAAGTAGTAGGAAAGTTTATCAAACAAACTCTACATATGAGCTCTATCTATTTTACAATACGTGTAATATGTATTCACAAAATGTCCATTTTCTATATGTGTGAACACATCTTTTTTTTTTTTAGTAAGTTTTAGTGCATGATGAGGTGGTGTTTACCTATAGGATCCACCATCTCTTGGACTGGGCACCATTGATGGTATTTATTGGGCCCCACGTTCTTAAGTAAATCTCAATATTGCTTCAAAAAGGTAGCTATGCATATACAGTTTACAGACAGAATGTTAACATATTAAGCAAGAGTGTGACAACTTATCAGTGCTAAATGTGCCATAAAAAAACCCAGCATGTAAAATTCTTAGCTTTGACAAGTGACAACATATCTGGCAAAATGCATTGTAAACCAAATGTAATTTTTAGCTGCAGTAAATTTTAGACAATCAAAATGATGTTAAAATGTGTGTGTTTCTTACAGTCTAGAGGCTGCTTATTCTGATGGAGGAAAACACTGACAGCATCCTTCATGATCACTGAAAGAACTGTTCTCCTTTCTCCTGCCCCACACTGATCTATCTGATCGGTGCAGTGCAGGGGAGAAAGTCACCAGGACTTGCACGGATGTTGCGCATCCTGTGTAGCTGAAAAAACTTCTGCAAGACTAGCCCTTGGACCTCTTTATGAAAAGAAGAACGACACTCCTGATATGTGAGGTGGCATGGATAGGGTCCCAATCAAACAAAGTTGTTGATTAGCCATTGAACCTTTCAGGTCATGTGATCAGTCACATTACTGGAAGGAATTTCAAGATGTGGTAATGTATACGATGGATGAGTGTACATATATATATATATATATATAAGTGTTTGTGTGTGTGGAGCTGCATGAGTATATAAGAGAGCTGTTGGTGTATGTAAGAAAGCTGTGTACAAGTATGTAGCAAAACAGTGCGTGTATGTAACAGAGGTGTGAGTGCATACTTCAAAGCTGTAGAAAAGCTATATGTGTTAGAACTGTGTTTGTGTATGGAGGAGAGTTGTGTGTGTATTTCGGAAAATTGCGTGTGTGATAGTAGTAGAGTTGTGTGTATGCAGGAGAGATGTGTGTATGTAGGAAAGAGGGTGGAAACTTATCAATGCTATAGGACCTATGCAAGAACCTAACATGATCAAATTTGACTCATGACAATACAGCTTTAAAAAATGCATTGGCAGCAATTGTACCGATCATCTACTTTCAATGAATTATCAGCAAATTGGTGAAAGTACACCTATTAAAAAAAAAATAACAGCCTCCTCCATATCCCCTCTAGCTGTCCTGTCCATCACCAAGATAGGTGCATTTTCTGCCATTTTAGGTAGAAGTAATGTTCAACCAATTTGCTTCTAATTTAGACAAAGTAGTAGGAAAGTTTATCAAACAAACTCTACATATGAGCTCTATCTATTTTACAATACGTGTAATATGTATTCACAAAATGTCCATTTTCTATATGTGTGAACTTCACATCTTTTTTTTTTTTAGTAAGTTTTAGTGCATGATGAGGTGGTGTTTACCTATAGGATCTACCATCTCTTGGACTGGGCACCATTGATGGTATTTATTGGGCCCCACGTTCTTAAGTAAATCTCAATATTGCTTCAAAAAGGTAGCTATGCATATACAGTTTACAGACAGAATGTTAACATATTAAGCAAGAGTGTGACAACTTATCAGTGCTAAATGTGCCATAAAAAAACCCAGCATGTAAAATTCTTAGCTTTGACAAGTGACAACATATCTGGCAAAATGCATTGTAAACCAAATGTAATTTTTAGCTGCAGTAAATTTTAGACAATCAAAATGATGTTAAAATGTGTGTGTTTCTTACAGTCTAGAGGCTGCTTATTCTGATGGAGGAAAACACTGACAGCATCCTTCATGATCACTGAAAGAACTGTTCTCCTTTCTCCTGCCCCACACTGATCTATCTGATCGGTGCAGTGCAGGGGAGAAAGTCACCAGGACTTGCACGGATGTTGCGCATCCTGTGTAGCTGAAAAAACTTCTGCAAGACTAGCCCTTGGACCTCTTTATGAAAAGAAGAACGACACTCCTGATATGTGAGGTGGCATGGATAGGGTCCCAATCAAACAAAGTTGTTGATTAGCCATTGAACCTTTCAGGTCATGTGATCAGTCACATTCCTGGAAGGAATTTCAAGATGTGGTAATGTATACGATGGATGAGTGTACATATATATATATATATATAAGTGTTTGTGTGTGTGGAGCTGCATGAGTATATAAGAGAGCTGTTGGTGTATGTAAGAAAGCTGTGTACAAGTATGTAGCAAAACAGTGCGTGTATGTAACAGAGGTGTGAGTGCATACTTCAAAGCTGTAGAAAAGCTATATGTGTTAGAACTGTGTTTGTGTATGGAGGAGAGTTGTGTGTGTATTTCGGAAAATTGTGTGTGTGATAGTAGTAGAGTTGTGTGTATGCAGGAGAGATGTGTGTATGTAGGAAAGAGGGTGGAAACTTATCAATGCTATAGGACCTATGCAAGAACCTAACATGATCAAATTTGACTCATGACAATACAGCTTTAAAAAATGCATTGGCAGCAATTGTACCGATCATCTACTTTCAATGAATTATCAGCAAATTGGTGAAAGTACACCTATTAAAAAAAAAATAACAGCCTCCTCCATATCCCCTCTAGCTGTCCTGTCCATCACCAAGATAGGTGCATTTTCTGCCATTTTAGGTAGAAGTAATGTTCAACCAATTTGCTTCTAATTTAGACAAAGTAGTAGGAAAGTTTATCAAACAAACTCTACATATGAGCTCTATCTATTTTACAATACGTGTAATATGTATTCACAAAATGTCCATTTTCTATATGTGTGAACTTCACATCTTTTTTTTTTTTAGTAAGTTTTAGTGCATGATGAGGTGGTGTTTACCTATAGGATCCACCATCTCTTGGACTGGGCACCATTGATGGTATTTATTGGGCCCCACGTTCTTAAGTAAATCTCAATATTGCTTCAAAAAGGTAGCTATGCATATACAGTTTACAGACAGAATGTTAACATATTAAGCAAGAGTGTGACAACTTATCAGTGCTAAATGTGCCATAAAAAAACCCAGCATGTAAAATTCTTAGCTTTGACAAGTGACAACATATCTGGCAAAATGCATTGTAAACCAAATGTAATTTTTAGCTGCAGTAAATTTTAGACAATCAAAATGATGTTAAAATGTGTGTGTTTCTTACAGTCTAGAGGCTGCTTATTCTGATGGAGGAAAACACTGACAGCATCCTTCATGATCACTGAAAGAACTGTTCTCCTTTCTCCTGCCCCACACTGATCTATCTGATCGGTGCAGTGCAGGGGAGAAAGTCACCAGGACTTGCACGGATGTTGCGCATCCTGTGTAGCTGAAAAAACTTCTGCAAGACTAGCCCTTGGACCTCTTTATGAAAAGAAGAACGACACTCCTGATATGTGAGGTGGCATGGATAGGGTCCCAATCAAACAAAGTTGTTGATTAGCCATTGAACCTTTCAGGTCATGTGATCAGTCACATTCCTGGAAGGAATTTCAAGATGTGGTAATGTATACGATGGATGAGTGTACATATATATATATATATAAGTGTTTGTGTGTGTGGAGCTGCATGAGTATATAAGAGAGCTGTTGGTGTATGTAAGAAAGCTGTGTACAAGTATGTAGCAAAACAGTGCGTGTATGTAACAGAGGTGTGAGTGCATACTTCAAAGCTGTAGAAAAGCTATATGTGTTAGAACTGTGTTTGTGTATGGAGGAGAGTTGTGTGTGTATTTCGGAAAATTGCGTGTGTGATAGTAGTAGAGTTGTGTGTATGCAGGAGAGATGTGTGTATGTAGGAAAGAGGGTGGAAACTTATCAATGCTATAGGACCTATGCAAGAACCTAACATGATCAAATTTGACTCATGACAATACAGCTTTAAAAAATGCATTGGCAGCAATTGTACCGATCATCTACTTTCAATGAATTATCAGCAAATTGGTGAAAGTACACCTATTAAAAAAAAAATAACAGCCTCCTCCATATCCCCTCTAGCTGTCCTGTCCATCACCAAGATAGGTGCATTTTCTGCCATTTTAGGTAGAAGTAATGTTCAACCAATTTGCTTCTAATTTAGACAAAGTAGTAGGAAAGTTTATCAAACAAACTCTACATATGAGCTCTATCTATTTTACAATACGTGTAATATGTATTCACAAAATGTCCATTTTCTATATGTGTGAACTTCACATCTTTTTTTTTTTTAGTAAGTTTTAGTGCATGATGAGGTGGTGTTTACCTATAGGATCTACCATCTCTTGGACTGGGCACCATTGATGGTATTTATTGGGCCCCACGTTCTTAAGTAAATCTCAATATTGCTTCAAAAAGGTAGCTATGCATATACAGTTTACAGACAGAATGTTAACATATTAAGCAAGAGTGTGACAACTTATCAGTGCTAAATGTGCCATAAAAAAACCCAGCATGTAAAATTCTTAGCTTTGACAAGTGACAACATATCTGGCAAAATGCATTGTAAACCAAATGTAATTTTTAGCTGCAGTAAATTTTAGACAATCAAAATGATGTTAAAATGTGTGTGTTTCTTACAGTCTAGAGGCTGCTTATTCTGATGGAGGAAAACACTGACAGCATCCTTCATGATCACTGAAAGAACTGTTCTCCTTTCTCCTGCCCCACACTGATCTATCTGATCGGTGCAGTGCAGGGGAGAAAGTCACCAGGACTTGCACGGATGTTGCGCATCCTGTGTAGCTGAAAAAACTTCTGCAAGACTAGCCCTTGGACCTCTTTATGAAAAGAAGAACGACACTCCTGATATGTGAGGTGGCATGGATAGGGTCCCAATCAAACAAAGTTGTTGATTAGCCATTGAACCTTTCAGGTCATGTGATCAGTCACATTACTGGAAGGAATTTCAAGATGTGGTAATGTATACGATGGATGAGTGTACATATATATATATATATATATATAAGTGTTTGTGTGTGTGGAGCTGCATGAGTATATAAGAGAGCTGTTGGTGTATGTAAGAAAGCTGTGTACAAGTATGTAGCAAAACAGTGCGTGTATGTAACAGAGGTGTGAGTGCATACTTCAAAGCTGTAGAAAAGCTATATGTGTTAGAACTGTGTTTGTGTATGGAGGAGAGTTGTGTGTGTATTTCGGAAAATTGCGTGTGTGATAGTAGTAGAGTTGTGTGTATGCAGGAGAGATGTGTGTATGTAGGAAAGAGGGTGGAAACTTATCAATGCTATAGGACCTATGCAAGAACCTAACATGATCAAATTTGACTCATGACAATACAGCTTTAAAAAATGCATTGGCAGCAATTGTACCGATCATCTACTTTCAATGAATTATCAGCAAATTGGTGAAAGTACACCTATTAAAAAAAAAATAACAGCCTCCTCCATATCCCCTCTAGCTGTCCTGTCCATCACCAAGATAGGTGCATTTTCTGCCATTTTAGGTAGAAGTAATGTTCAACCAATTTGCTTCTAATTTAGACAAAGTAGTAGGAAAGTTTATCAAACAAACTCTACATATGAGCTCTATCTATTTTACAATACGTGTAATATGTATTCACAAAATGTCCATTTTCTATATGTGTGAACTTCACATCTTTTTTTTTTTTAGTAAGTTTTAGTGCATGATGAGGTGGTGTTTACCTATAGGATCTACCATCTCTTGGACTGGGCACCATTGATGGTATTTATTGGGCCCCACGTTCTTAAGTAAATCTCAATATTGCTTCAAAAAGGTAGCTATGCATATACAGTTTACAGACAGAATGTTAACATATTAAGCAAGAGTGTGACAACTTATCAGTGCTAAATGTGCCATAAAAAAACCCAGCATGTAAAATTCTTAGCTTTGACAAGTGACAACATATCTGGCAAAATGCATTGTAAACCAAATGTAATTTTTAGCTGCAGTAAATTTTAGACAATCAAAATGATGTTAAAATGTGTGTGTTTCTTACAGTCTAGAGGCTGCTTATTCTGATGGAGGAAAACACTGACAGCATCCTTCATGATCACTGAAAGAACTGTTCTCCTTTCTCCTGCCCCACACTGATCTATCTGATCGGTGCAGTGCAGGGGAGAAAGTCACCAGGACTTGCACGGATGTTGCGCATCCTGTGTAGCTGAAAAAACTTCTGCAAGACTAGCCCTTGGACCTCTTTATGAAAAGAAGAACGACACTCCTGATATGTGAGGTGGCATGGATAGGGTCCCAATCAAACAAAGTTGTTGATTAGCCATTGAACCTTTCAGGTCATGTGATCAGTCACATTCCTGGAAGGAATTTCAAGATGTGGTAATGTATACGATATATGAGTGTACATATATATATATATATATAAGTGTTTGTGTGTGTGGAGCTGCATGAGTATATAAGAGAGCTGTTGGTGTATGTAAGAAAGCTGTGTACAAGTATGTAGCAAAACAGTGCGTGTATGTAACAGAGGTGTGAGTGCATACTTCAAAGCTGTAGAAAAGCTATATGTGTTAGAACTGTGTTTGTGTATGGAGGAGAGTTGTGTGTGTATTTCGGAAATTTGTGTGTGTGATAGTAGTAGAGTTGTGTGTATGCAGGAGAGATGTGTGTATGTAGGAAAGAGGGTGGAAACTTATCAATGCTATAGGACCTATGCAAGAACCTAACATGATCAAATTTGACTCATGACAATACAGCTTTAAAAAATGCATTGGCAGCAATTGTACCGATCATCTACTTTCAATGAATTATCAGCAAATTGGTGAAAGTACACCTATTAAAAAAAAAATAACAGCCTCCTCCATATCCCCTCTAGCTGTCCTGTCCATCACCAAGATAGGTGCATTTTCTGCCATTTTAGGTAGAAGTAATGTTCAACCAATTTGCTTCTAATTTAGACAAAGTAGTAGGAAAGTTTATCAAACAAACTCTACATATGAGCTCTATCTATTTTACAATACGTGTAATATGTATTCACAAAATGTCCATTTTCTATATGTGTGAACTTCACATCTTTTTTTTTTTTAGTAAGTTTTAGTGCATGATGAGGTGGTGTTTACCTATAGGATCCACCATCTCTTGGACTGGGCACCATTGATGGTATTTATTGGGCCCCACGTTCTTAAGTAAATCTCAATATTGCTTCAAAAAGGTAGCTATGCATATACAGTTTACAGACAGAATGTTAACATATTAAGCAAGAGTGTGACAACTTATCAGTGCTAAATGTGCCATAAAAAAACCCAGCATGTAAAATTCTTAGCTTTGACAAGTGACAACATATCTGGCAAAATGCATTGTAAACCAAATGTAATTTTTAGCTGCAGTAAATTTTAGACAATCAAAATGATGTTAAAATGTGTGTGTTTCTTACAGTCTAGAGGCTGCTTATTCTGATGGAGGAAAACACTGACAGCATCCTTCATGATCACTGAAAGAACTGTTCTCCTTTCTCCTGCCCCACACTGATCTATCTGATCGGTGCAGTGCAGGGGAGAAAGTCACCAGGACTTGCACGGATGTTGCGCATCCTGTGTAGCTGAAAAAACTTCTGCAAGACTAGCCCTTGGACCTCTTTATGAAAAGAAGAACGACACTCCTGATATGTGAGGTGGCATGGATAGGGTCCCAATCAAACAAAGTTGTTGATTAGCCATTGAACCTTTCAGGTCATGTGATCAGTCACATTCCTGGAAGGAATTTCAAGATGTGGTAATGTATACGATGGATGAGTGTACATATATATATATATATAAGTGTTTGTGTGTGTGGAGCTGCATGAGTATATAAGAGAGCTGTTGGTGTATGTAAGAAAGCTGTGTACAAGTATGTAGCAAAACAGTGCGTGTATGTAACAGAGGTGTGAGTGCATACTTCAAAGCTGTAGAAAAGCTATATGTGTTAGAACTGTGTTTGTGTATGGAGGAGAGTTGTGTGTGTATTTCGGAAAATTGCGTGTGTGATAGTAGTAGAGTTGTGTGTATGCAGGAGAGATGTGTGTATGTAGGAAAGAGGGTGGAAACTTATCAATGCTATAGGACCTATGCAAGAACCTAACATGATCAAATTTGACTCATGACAATACAGCTTTAAAAAATGCATTGGCAGCAATTGTACCGATCATCTACTTTCAATGAATTATCAGCAAATTGGTGAAAGTACACCTATTAAAAAAAAAATAACAGCCTCCTCCATATCCCCTCTAGCTGTCCTGTCCATCACCAAGATAGGTGCATTTTCTGCCATTTTAGGTAGAAGTAATGTTCAACCAATTTGCTTCTAATTTAGACAAAGTAGTAGGAAAGTTTATCAAACAAACTCTACATATGAGCTCTATCTATTTTACAATACGTGTAATATGTATTCACAAAATGTCCATTTTCTATATGTGTGAACTTCACATCTTTTTTTTTTTTAGTAAGTTTTAGTGCATGATGAGGTGGTGTTTACCTATAGGATCTACCATCTCTTGGACTGGGCACCATTGATGGTATTTATTGGGCCCCACGTTCTTAAGTAAATCTCAATATTGCTTCAAAAAGGTAGCTATGCATATACAGTTTACAGACAGAATGTTAACATATTAAGCAAGAGTGTGACAACTTATCAGTGCTAAATGTGCCATAAAAAAACCCAGCATGTAAAATTCTTAGCTTTGACAAGTGACAACATATCTGGCAAAATGCATTGTAAACCAAATGTAATTTTTAGCTGCAGTAAATTTTAGACAATCAAAATGATGTTAAAATGTGTGTGTTTCTTACAGTCTAGAGGCTGCTTATTCTGATGGAGGAAAACACTGACAGCAGCCTTCATGATCACTGAAAGAACTGTTCTCCTTTCTCCTGCCCCACACTGATCTATCTGATCGGTGCAGTGCAGGGGAGAAAGTCACCAGGACTTGCACGGATGTTGCGCATCCTGTGTAGCTGAAAAAACTTCTGCAAGACTAGCCCTTGGACCTCTTTATGAAAAGAAGAACGACACTCCTGATATGTGAGGTGGCATGGATAGGGTCCCAATCAAACAAAGTTGTTGATTAGCCATTGAACCTTTCAGGTCATGTGATCAGTCACATTCCTGGAAGGAATTTCAAGATGTGGTAATGTATACGATGGATGAGTGTACATATATATATATATATATATATATAAGTGTTTGTGTGTGTGGAGCTGCATGAGTATATAAGAGAGCTGTTGGTGTATGTAAGAAAGCTGTGTACAAGTATGTAGCAAAACAGTGCGTGTATGTAACAGAGGTGTGAGTGCATACTTCAAAGCTGTAGAAAAGCTATATGTGTTAGAACTGTGTTTGTGTATGGAGGAGAGTTGTGTGTGTATTTCGGAAAATTGCGTGTGTGATAGTAGTAGAGTTGTGTGTATGGAGGAGAGATGTGTGTATGTAGGAAAGAGGGTGGAAACTTATCAATGCTATAGGACCTATGCAAGAACCTAACATGATCAAATTTGACTCATGACAATACAGCTTTAAAAAATGCATTGGCAGCAATTGTACCGATCATCTACTTTCAATGAATTATCAGCAAATTGGTGAAAGTACACCTATTAAAAAAAAAATAACAGCCTCCTCCATATCCCCTCTAGCTGTCCTGTCCATCACCAAGATAGATGCGTTTTCTGCCATTTTAGGTAGAAGTAATGTTCAACCAATTTGCTTCTAATTTAGACAAAGTAGTAGGAAAGTTTATCAAACAAACTCTACATATGAGCTCTATCTATTTTACAATACGTGTAATATGTATTCACAAAATGTCCATTTTCTATATGTGTGAACTTCACATCTTTTTTTTTTTTAGTAAGTTTTAGTGCATGATGAGGTGGTGTTTACCTATAGGATCCACCATCTCTTGGACTGGGCACCATTGATGGTATTTATTGGGCCCCACGTTCTTAAGTAAATCTCAATATTGCTTCAAAAAGGTAGCTATGCATATACAGTTTACAGACAGAATGTTAACATATTAAGCAAGAGTGTGACAACTTATCAGTGCTAAATGTGCCATAAAAAAACCCAGCATGTAAAATTCTTAGCTTTGACAAGTGACAACATATCTGGCAAAATGCATTGTAAACCAAATGTAATTTTTAGCTGCAGTAAATTTTAGACAATCAAAATGATGTTAAAATGTGTGTGTTTCTTACAGTCTAGAGGCTGCTTATTCTGATGGAGGAAAACACTGACAGCATCCTTCATGATCACTGAAAGAACTGTTCTCCTTTCTCCTGCCCCACACTGATCTATCTGATCGGTGCAGTGCAGGGGAGAAAGTCACCAGGACTTGCACGGATGTTGCGCATCCTGTGTAGCTGAAAAAACTTCTGCAAGACTAGCCCTTGGACCTCTTTATGAAAAGAAGAACGACACTCCTGATATGTGAGGTGGCATTGATAGGGTCCCAATCAAACAAAGTTGTTGATTAGCCATTGAACCTTTCAGGTCATGTGATCAGTCACATTCCTGGAAGGAATTTCAAGATGTGGTAATGTATACGATGGATGAGTGTACATATATATATATATATATATAAGTGTTTGTGTGTGTGGAGCTGCATGAGTATATAAGAGAGCTGTTGGTGTATGTAAGAAAGCTGTGTACAAGTATGTAGCAAAACAGTGCGTGTATGTAACAGAGGTGTGAGTGCATACTTCAAAGCTGTAGAAAAGCTATATGTGTTAGAACTGTGTTTGTGTATGGAGGAGAGTTGTGTGTGTATTTCGGAAAATTGCGTGTGTGATAGTAGTAGAGTTGTGTGTATGCAGGAGAGATGTGTGTATGTAGGAAAGAGGGTGGAAACTTATCAATGCTATAGGACCTATGCAAGAACCTAACATGATCAAATTTGACTCATGACAATACAGCTTTAAAAAATGCATTGGCAGCAATTGTACCGATCATCTACTTTCAATGAATTATCAGCAAATTGGTGAAAGTACACCTATTAAAAAAAAAATAACAGCCTCCTCCATATCCCCTCTAGCTGTCCTGTCCATCACCAAGATAGGTGCATTTTCTGCCATTTTAGGTAGAAGTAATGTTCAACCAATTTGCTTCTAATTTAGACAAAGTAGTAGGAAAGTTTATCAAACAAACTCTACATATGAGCTCTATCTATTTTACAATACGTGTAATATGTATTCACAAAATGTCCATTTTCTATATGTGTGAACTTCACATCTTTTTTTTTTTTAGTAAGTTTTAGTGCATGATGAGGTGGTGTTTACCTATAGGATCTACCATCTCTTGGACTGGGCACCATTGATGGTATTTATTGGGCCCCACGTTCTTAAGTAAATCTCAATATTGCTTCAAAAAGGTAGCTATGCATATACAGTTTACAGACAGAATGTTAACATATTAAGCAAGAGTGTGACAACTTATCAGTGCTAAATGTGCCATAAAAAAACCCAGCATGTAAAATTCTTAGCTTTGACAAGTGACAACATATCTGGCAAAATGCATTGTAAACCAAATGTAATTTTTAGCTGCAGTAAATTTTAGACAATCAAAATGATGTTAAAATGTGTGTGTTTCTTACAGTCTAGAGGCTGCTTATTCTGATGGAGGAAAACACTGACAGCATCCTTCATGATCACTGAAAGAACTGTTCTCCTTTCTCCTGCCCCACACTGATCTATCTGATCGGTGCAGTGCAGGGGAGAAAGTCACCAGGACTTGCACGGATGTTGCGCATCCTGTGTAGCTGAAAAAACTTCTGCAAGACTAGCCCTTGGACCTCTTTATGAAAAGAAGAACGACACTCCTGATATGTGAGGTGGCATGGATAGGGTCCCAATCAAACAAAGTTGTTGATTAGCCATTGAACCTTTCAGGTCATGTGATCAGTCACATTCCTGGAAGGAATTTCAAGATGTGGTAATGTATACGATGGATGAGTGTACATATATATATATATATAAGTGTTTGTGTGTGTGGAGCTGCATGAGTATATAAGAGAGCTGTTGGTGTATGTAAGAAAGCTGTGTACAAGTATGTAGCAAAACAGTGCGTGTATGTAACAGAGGTGTGAGTGCATACTTCAAAGCTGTAGAAAAGCTATATGTGTTAGAACTGTGTTTGTGTATGGAGGAGAGTTGTGTGTGTATTTCGGAAAATTGCGTGTGTGATAGTAGTAGAGTTGTGTGTATGGAGCAGAGATGTGTGTATGTAGGAAAGAGGGTGGAAACTTATCAATGCTATAGGACCTATGCAAGAACCTAACATGATCAAATTTGACTCATGACAATACAGCTTTAAAAAATGCATTGGCAGCAATTGTACCGATCATCTACTTTCAATGAATTATCAGCAAATTGGTGAAAGTACACCTATTAAAAAAAAAATAACAGCCTCCTCCATATCCCCTCTAGCTGTCCTGTCCATCACCAAGATAGGTGCGTTTTCTGCCATTTTAGGTAGAAGTAATGTTCAACCAATTTGCTTCTAATTTAGACAAAGTAGTAGGAAAGTTTATCAAACAAACTCTACATATGAGCTCTATCTATTTTACAATACGTGTAATATGTATTCACAAAATGTCCATTTTCTATATGTGTGAACTTCACATCTTTTTTTTTTTTAGTAAGTTTTAGTGCATGATGAGGTGGTGTTTACCTATAGGATCCACCATCTCTTGGACTGGGCACCATTGATGGTATTTATTGGGCCCCACGTTCTTAAGTAAATCTCAATATTGCTTCAAAAAGGTAGCTATGCATATACAGTTTACAGACAGAATGTTAACATATTAAGCAAGAGTGTGACAACTTATCAGTGCTAAATGTGCCATAAAAAACCCAGCATGTAAAATTCTTAGCTTTGACAAGTGACAACATATCTGGCAAAATGCATTGTAAACCAAATGTAATTTTTAGCTGCAGTAAATTTTAGACAATCAAAATGATGTTAAAATGTGTGTGTTTCTTACAGTCTAGAGGCTGCTTATTCTGATGGAGGAAAACACTGACAGCATCCTTCATGATCACTGAAAGAACTGTTCTCCTTTCTCCTGCCCCACACTGATCTATCTGATCGGTGCAGTGCAGGGGAGAAAGTCACCAGGACTTGCACGGATGTTGCGCATCCTGTGTAGCTGAAAAAACTTCTGCAAGACTAGCCCTTGGACCTCTTTATGAAAAGAAGAACGACACTCCTGATATGTGAGGTGGCATGGATAGGGTCCCAATCAAACAAAGTTGTTGATTAGCCATTGAACCTTTCAGGTCATGTGATCAGTCACATTCCTGGAAGGAATTTCAAGATGTGGTAATGTATACGATGGATGAGTGTACATATATATATATATATATATAAGTGTTTGTGTGTGTGGAGCTGCATGAGTATATAAGAGAGCTGTTGGTGTATGTAAGAAAGCTGTGTACAAGTATGTAGCAAAACAGTGCGTGTATGTAACAGAGGTGTGAGTGCATACTTCAAAGCTGTAGAAAAGCTATATGTGTTAGAACTGTGTTTGTGTATGGAGGAGAGTTGTGTGTGTATTTCGGAAAATTGCGTGTGTGATAGTAGTAGAGTTGTGTGTATGCAGGAGAGATGTGTGTATGTAGGAAAGAGGGTGGAAACTTATCAATGCTATAGGACCTATGCAAGAACCTAACATGATCAAATTTGACTCATGACAATACAGCTTTAAAAAATGCATTGGCAGCAATTGTACCGATCATCTACTTTCAATGAATTATCAGCAAATTGGTGAAAGTACACCTATTAAAAAAAAAATAACAGCCTCCTCCATATCCCCTCTAGCTGTCCTGTCCATCACCAAGATAGGTGCATTTTCTGCCATTTTAGGTAGAAGTAATGTTCAACCAATTTGCTTCTAATTTAGACAAAGTAGTAGGAAAGTTTATCAAACAAACTCTACATATGAGCTCTATCTATTTTACAATACGCGTAATATGTATTCACAAAATGTCCATTTTCTATATGTGTGAACTTCACATCTTTTTTTTTTTTAGTAAGTTTTAGTGCATGATGAGGTGGTGTTTACCTATAGGATCTACCATCTCTTGGACTGGGCACCATTGATGGTATTTATTGGGCCCCACGTTCTTAAGTAAATCTCAATATTGCTTCAAAAAGGTAGCTATGCATATACAGTTTACAGACAGAATGTTAACATATTAAGCAAGAGTGTGACAACTTATCAGTGCTAAATGTGCCATAAAAAAACCCAGCATGTAAAATTCTTAGCTTTGACAAGTGACAACATATCTGGCAAAATGCATTGTAAACCAAATGTAATTTTTAGCTGCAGTAAATTTTAGACA
This sequence comes from Phyllobates terribilis, assembly GCF_046119375.1. NCBI lineage: Eukaryota > Metazoa > Chordata > Amphibia > Anura > Dendrobatidae > Phyllobates > Phyllobates terribilis. The sequence continues at coordinate 230,796 of NW_027363897.1, read as the reverse complement.
ATCAAAATGATGTTAAAATGTGTGTGTTTCTTACAGTCTAGAGGCTGCTTATTCTGATGGAGGAAAACACTGACAGCATCCTTCATGATCACTGAAAGAACTGTTCTCCTTTCTCCTGCCCCACACTGATCTATCTGATCGGTGCAGTGCAGGGGAGAAAGTCACCAGGACTTGCACGGATGTTGCGCATCCTGTGTAGCTGAAAAAACTTCTGCAAGACTAGCCCTTGGACCTCTTTATGAAAAGAAGAACGACACTCCTGATATGTGAGGTGGCATGGATAGGGTCCCAATCAAACAAAGTTGTTGATTAGCCATTGAACCTTTCAGGTCATGTGATCAGTCACATTCCTGGAAGGAATTTCAAGATGTGGTAATGTATACGATGGATGAGTGTACATATATATATATATATAAGTGTTTGTGTGTGTGGAGCTGCATGAGTATATAAGAGAGCTGTTGGTGTATGTAAGAAAGCTGTGTACAAGTATGTAGCAAAACAGTGCGTGTATGTAACAGAGGTGTGAGTGCATACTTCAAAGCTGTAGAAAAGCTATATGTGTTAGAACTGTGTTTGTGTATGGAGGAGAGTTGTGTGTGTATTTCGGAAAATTGCGTGTGTGATAGTAGTAGAGTTGTGTGTATGGAGCAGAGATGTGTGTATGTAGGAAAGAGGGTGGAAACTTATCAATGCTATAGGACCTATGCAAGAACCTAACATGATCAAATTTGACTCATGACAATACAGCTTTAAAAAATGCATTGGCAGCAATTGTACCGATCATCTACTTTCAATGAATTATCAGCAAATTGGTGAAAGTACACCTATTAAAAAAAAAATAACAGCCTCCTCCATATCCCCTCTAGCTGTCCTGTCCATCACCAAGATAGGTGCGTTTTCTGCCATTTTAGGTAGAAGTAATGTTCAACCAATTTGCTTCTAATTTAGACAAAGTAGTAGGAAAGTTTATCAAACAAACTCTACATATGAGCTCTATCTATTTTACAATACGTGTAATATGTATTCACAAAATGTCCATTTTCTATATGTGTGAACTTCACATCTTTTTTTTTTTTAGTAAGTTTTAGTGCATGATGAGGTGGTGTTTACCTATAGGATCCACCATCTCTTGGACTGGGCACCATTGATGGTATTTATTGGGCCCCACGTTCTTAAGTAAATCTCAATATTGCTTCAAAAAGGTAGCTATGCATATACAGTTTACAGACAGAATGTTAACATATTAAGCAAGAGTGTGACAACTTATCAGTGCTAAATGTGCCATAAAAAAACCCAGCATGTAAAATTCTTAGCTTTGACAAGTGACAACATATCTGGCAAAATGCATTGTAAACCAAATGTAATTTTTAGCTGCAGTAAATTTTAGACAATCAAAATGATGTTAAAATGTGTGTGTTTCTTACAGTCTAGAGGCTGCTTATTCTGATGGAGGAAAACACTGACAGCATCCTTCATGATCACTGAAAGAACTGTTCTCCTTTCTCCTGCCCCACACTGATCTATCTGATCGGTGCAGTGCAGGGGAGAAAGTCACCAGGACTTGCACGGATGTTGCGCATCCTGTGTAGCTGAAAAAACTTCTGCAAGACTAGCCCTTGGACCTCTTTATGAAAAGAAGAACGACACTCCTGATATGTGAGGTGGCATGGATAGGGTCCCAATCAAACAAAGTTGTTGATTAGCCATTGAACCTTTCAGGTCATGTGATCAGTCACATTCCTGGAAGGAATTTCAAGATGTGGTAATGTATACGATGGATGAGTGTACATATATATATATATATAAGTGTTTGTGTGTGTGGAGCTGCATGAGTATATAAGAGAGCTGTTGGTGTATGTAAGAAAGCTGTGTACAAGTATGTAGCAAAACAGTGCGTGTATGTAACAGAGGTGTGAGTGCATACTTCAAAGCTGTAGAAAAGCTATATGTGTTAGAACTGTGTTTGTGTATGGAGGAGAGTTGTGTGTGTATTTCGGAAAATTGCGTGTGTGATAGTAGTAGAGTTGTGTGTATGGAGCAGAGATGTGTGTATGTAGGAAAGAGGGTGGAAACTTATCAATGCTATAGGACCTATGCAAGAACCTAACATGATCAAATTTGACTCATGACAATACAGCTTTAAAAAATGCATTGGCAGCAATTGTACCGATCATCTACTTTCAATGAATTATCAGCAAATTGGTGAAAGTACACCTATTAAAAAAAAAATAACAGCCTCCTCCATATCCCCTCTAGCTGTCCTGTCCATCACCAAGATAGGTGCGTTTTCTGCCATTTTAGGTAGAAGTAATGTTCAACCAATTTGCTTCTAATTTAGACAAAGTAGTAGGAAAGTTTATCAAACAAACTCTACATATGAGCTCTATCTATTTTACAATACGTGTAATATGTATTCACAAAATGTCCATTTTCTATATGTGTGAACTTCACATCTTTTTTTTTTTTAGTAAGTTTTAGTGCATGATGAGGTGGTGTTTACCTATAGGATCCACCATCTCTTGGACTGGGCACCATTGATGGTATTTATTGGGCCCCACGTTCTTAAGTAAATCTCAATATTGCTTCAAAAAGGTAGCTATGCATATACAGTTTACAGACAGAATGTTAACATATTAAGCAAGAGTGTGACAACTTATCAGTGCTAAATGTGCCATAAAAAACCCAGCATGTAAAATTCTTAGCTTTGACAAGTGACAACATATCTGGCAAAATGCATTGTAAACCAAATGTAATTTTTAGCTGCAGTAAATTTTAGACAATCAAAATGATGTTAAAATGTGTGTGTTTCTTACAGTCTAGAGGCTGCTTATTCTGATGGAGGAAAACACTGACAGCATCCTTCAAGATCACTGAAAGAACTGTTCTCCTTTCTCCTGCCCCACACTGATCTATCTGATCGGTGCAGTGCAGGGGAGAAAGTCACCAGGACTTGCACGGATGTTGCGCATCCTGTGTAGCTGAAAAAACTTCTGCAAGACTAGCCCTTGGACCTCTTTATGAAAAGAAGAACGACACTCCTGATATGTGAGGTGGCATGGATAGGGTCCCAATCAAACAAAGTTGTTGATTAGCCATTGAACCTTTCAGGTCATGTGATCAGTCACATTCCTGGAAGGAATTTCAAGATGTGGTAATGTATACGATGGATGAGTGTACATATATATATATATATAAGTGTTTGTGTGTGTGGAGCTGCATGAGTATATAAGAGAGCTGTTGGTGTATGTAAGAAAGCTGTGTACAAGTATGTAGCAAAACAGTGCGTGTATGTAACAGAGGTGTGAGTGCATACTTAAAAGCTGTAGAAAAGCTATATGTGTTAGAACTGTGTTTGTGTATGGAGGAGAGTTGTGTGTGTATTTCGGAAAATTGCGTGTGTGATAGTAGTAGAGTTGTGCGTATGGAGGAGAGATGTGTGTATGTAGGAAAGAGGGTGGAAACTTATCAATGCTATAGGACCTATGCAAGAACCTAACATGATCAAATTTGACTCATGACAATACAGCTTTAAAAAATGCATTGGCAGCAATTGTACCGATCATCTACTTTCAATGAATTATCAGCAAATTGGTGAAAGTACACCTATTAAAAAAAAAATAACAGCCTCCTCCATATCCCCTCTAGCTGTCCTGTCCATCACCAAGATAGGTGCGTTTTCTGCCATTTTAGGTAGAAGTAATGTTCAACCAATTTGCTTCTAATTTAGACAAAGTAGTAGGAAAGTTTATCAAACAAACTCTACATATGAGCTCTATCTATTTTACAATACGTGTAATATGTATTCACAAAATGTCCATTTTCTATATGTGTGAACTTCACATCTTTTTTTTTTTTAGTAAGTTTTAGTGCATGATGAGGTGGTGTTTACCTATAGGATCCACCATCTCTTGGACTGGGCACCATTGATGGTATTTATTGGGCCCCACGTTCTTAAGTAAATCTCAATATTGCTTCAAAAAGGTAGCTATGCATATACAGTTTACAGACAGAATGTTAACATATTAAGCAAGAGTGTGACAACTTATCAGTGCTAAATGTGCCATAAAAAACCCAGCATGTAAAATTCTTAGCTTTGACAAGTGACAACATATCTGGCAAAATGCATTCTAAACCAAATGTAATTTTTAGCTGCAGTAAATTTTAGACAATCAAAATGATGTTAAAATGTGTGTGTTTCTTACAGTCTAGAGGCTGCTTATTCTGATGGAGGAAAACACTGACAGCATCCTTCATGATCACTGAAAGAACTGTTCTCCTTTCTCCTGCCCCACACTGATCTATCTGATCGGTGCAGTGCAGGGGAGAAAGTCACCAGGACTTGCACGGATGTTGCGCATCCTGTGTAGCTGAAAAAACTTCTGCAAGACTAGCCCTTGGACCTCTTTATGAAAAGAAGAACGACACTCCTGATATGTGAGGTGGCATGGATAGGGTCCCAATCAAACAAAGTTGTTGATTAGCCATTGAACCTTTCAGGTCATGTGATCAGTCACATTCCTGGAAGGAATTTCAAGATGAGGTAATGTATACGATGGATGAGTGTACATATATATATATGTATATATATATATATATATATAAGTGTTTGTGTGTGTGGAGCTGCATGAGTATATAAGAGAGCTGTTGGTGTATGTAAGAAAGCTGTGTACAAGTATGTAGCAAAACAGTGCGTGTATGTAACAGAGGTGTGAGTGCATACTTCAAAGCTGTAGAAAAGCTATATGTGTTAGAACTGTGTTTGTGTATGGAGGAGAGTTGTGTGTGTATTTCGGAAAATTGCGTGTGTGATAGTAGTAGAGTTGTGTGTATGCAGGAGAGATGTGTGTATGTAGGAAAGAGGGTGGAAACTTATCAATGCTATAGGACCTATGCAAGAACCTAACATGATCAAATTTGACTCATGACAATACAGCTTTAAAAAATGCATTGGCAGCAATTGTACCGATCATCTACTTTCAATGAATTATCAGCAAATTGGTGAAAGTACACCTATTAAAAAAAAAATAACAGCCTCCTCCATATCCCCTCTAGCTGTCCTGTCCATCACCAAGATAGGTGCGTTTTCTGCCATTTTAGGTAGAAGTAATGTTCAACCAATTTGCTTCTAATTTAGACAAAGTAGTAGGAAAGTTTATCAAACAAACTCTACATATGAGCTCTATCTATTTTACAATACGTGTAATATGTATTCACAAAATGTCCATTTTCTATATGTGTGAACTTCACATCTTTTTTTTTTTTAGTAAGTTTTAGTGCATGATGAGGTGGTGTTTACCTATAGGATCCACCATCTCTTGGACTGGGCACCATTGATGGTATTTATTGGGCCCCACGTTCTTAAGTAAATCTCAATATTGCTTCAAAAAGGTAGCTATGCATATACAGTTTACAGACAGAATGTTAACATATTAAGCAAGAGTGTGACAACTTATCAGTGCTAAATGTGCCATAAAAAAACCCAGCATGTAAAATTCTTAGCTTTGACAAGTGACAACATATCTGGCAAAATGCATTGTAAACCAAATGTAATTTTTAGCTGCAGTAAATTTTAGACAATCAAAATGATGTTAAAATGTGTGTGTTTCTTACAGTCTAGAGGCTGCTTATTCTGATGGAGGAAAACACTGACAGCATCCTTCATGATCACTGAAAGAACTGTTCTCCTTTCTCCTGCCCCACACTGATCTATCTGATCGGTGCAGTGCAGGGGAGAAAGTCACCAGGACTTGCACGGATGTTGCGCATCCTGTGTAGCTGAAAAAACTTCTGCAAGACTAGCCCTTGGACCTCTTTATGAAAAGAAGAACGACACTCCTGATATGTGAGGTGGCATGGATAGGGTCCCAATCAAACAAAGTTGTTGATTAGCCATTGAACCTTTCAGGTCATGTGATCAGTCACATTCCTGGAAGGAATTTCAAGATGTGGTAATGTATACGATGGATGAGTGTACATATATATATATATATAAGTGTTTGTGTGTGTGGAGCTGCATGAGTATATAAGAGAGCTGTTGGTGTATGTAAGAAAGCTGTGTACAAGTATGTAGCAAAACAGTGCGTGTATGTAACAGAGGTGTGAGTGCATACTTCAAAGCTGTAGAAAAGCTATATGTGTTAGAACTGTGTTTGTGTATGGAGGAGAGTTGTGTGTGTATTTCGGAAAATTGCGTGTGTGATAGTAGTAGAGTTGTGTGTATGGAGCAGAGATGTGTGTATGTAGGAAAGAGGGTGGAAACTTATCAATGCTATAGGACCTATGCAAGAACCTAACATGATCAAATTTGACTCATGACAATACAGCTTTAAAAAATGCATTGGCAGCAATTGTACCGATCATCTACTTTCAATGAATTATCAGCAAATTGGTGAAAGTACACCTATTAAAAAAAAAATAACAGCCTCCTCCATATCCCCTCTAGCTGTCCTGTCCATCACCAAGATAGGTGCGTTTTCTGCCATTTTAGGTAGAAGTAATGTTCAACCAATTTGCTTCTAATTTAGACAAAGTAGTAGGAAAGTTTATCAAACAAACTCTACATATGAGCTCTATCTATTTTACAATACGTGTAATATGTATTCACAAAATGTCCATTTTCTATATGTGTGAACTTCACATCTTTTTTTTTTTTAGTAAGTTTTAGTGCATGATGAGGTGGTGTTTACCTATAGGATCCACCATCTCTTGGACTGGGCACCATTGATGGTATTTATTGGGCCCCACGTTCTTAAGTAAATCTCAATATTGCTTCAAAAAGGTAGCTATGCATATACAGTTTACAGACAGAATGTTAACATATTAAGCAAGAGTGTGACAACTTATCAGTGCTAAATGTGCCATAAAAAACCCAGCATGTAAAATTCTTAGCTTTGACAAGTGACAACATATCTGGCAAAATGCATTGTAAACCAAATGTAATTTTTAGCTGCAGTAAATTTTAGACAATCAAAATGATGTTAAAATGTGTGTGTTTCTTACAGTCTAGAGGCTGCTTATTCTGATGGAGGAAAACACTGACAGCATCCTTCAAGATCACTGAAAGAACTGTTCTCCTTTCTCCTGCCCCACACTGATCTATCTGATCGGTGCAGTGCAGGGGAGAAAGTCACCAGGACTTGCACGGATGTTGCGCATCCTGTGTAGCTGAAAAAACTTCTGCAAGACTAGCCCTTGGACCTCTTTATGAAAAGAAGAACGACACTCCTGATATGTGAGGTGGCATGGATAGGGTCCCAATCAAACAAAGTTGTTGATTAGCCATTGAACCTTTCAGGTCATGTGATCAGTCACATTCCTGGAAGGAATTTCAAGATGTGGTAATGTATACGATGGATGAGTGTACATATATATATATATATAAGTGTTTGTGTGTGTGGAGCTGCATGAGTATATAAGAGAGCTGTTGGTGTATGTAAGAAAGCTGTGTACAAGTATGTAGCAAAACAGTGCGTGTATGTAACAGAGGTGTGAGTGCATACTTCAAAGCTGTAGAAAAGCTATATGTGTTAGAACTGTGTTTGTGTATGGAGGAGAGTTGTGTGTGTATTTCGGAAAATTGCGTGTGTGATAGTAGTAGAGTTGTGCGTATGGAGGAGAGATGTGTGTATGTAGGAAAGAGGGTGGAAACTTATCAATGCTATAGGACCTATGCAAGAACCTAACATGATCAAATTTGACTCATGACAATACAGCTTTAAAAAATGCATTGGCAGCAATTGTACCGATCATCTACTTTCAATGAATTATCAGCAAATTGGTGAAAGTACACCTATTAAAAAAAAAATAACAGCCTCCTCCATATCCCCTCTAGCTGTCCTGTCCATCACCAAGATAGGTGCGTTTTCTGCCATTTTAGGTAGAAGTAATGTTCAACCAATTTGCTTCTAATTTAGACAAAGTAGTAGGAAAGTTTATCAAACAAACTCTACATATGAGCTCTATCTATTTTACAATACGTGTAATATGTATTCACAAAATGTCCATTTTCTATATGTGTGAACTTCACATCTTTTTTTTTTTTAGTAAGTTTTAGTGCATGATGAGGTGGTGTTTACCTATAGGATCCACCATCTCTTGGACTGGGCACCATTGATGGTATTTATTGGGCCCCACGTTCTTAAGTAAATCTCAATATTGCTTCAAAAAGGTAGCTATGCATATACAGTTTACAGACAGAATGTTAACATATTAAGCAAGAGTGTGACAACTTATCAGTGCTAAATGTGCCATAAAAAACCCAGCATGTAAAATTCTTAGCTTTGACAAGTGACAACATATCTGGCAAAATGCATTCTAAACCAAATGTAATTTTTAGCTGCAGTAAATTTTAGACAATCAAAATGATGTTAAAATGTGTGTGTTTCTTACAGTCTAGAGGCTGCTTATTCTGATGGAGGAAAACACTGACAGCATCCTTCATGATCACTGAAAGAACTGTTCTCCTTTCTCCTGCCCCACACTGATCTATCTGATCGGTGCAGTGCAGGGGAGAAAGTCACCAGGACTTGCACGGATGTTGCGCATCCTGTGTAGCTGAAAAAACTTCTGCAAGACTAGCCCTTGGACCTCTTTATGAAAAGAAGAACGACACTCCTGATATGTGAGGTGGCATGGATAGGGTCCCAATCAAACAAAGTTGTTGATTAGCCATTGAACCTTTCAGGTCATGTGATCAGTCACATTCCTGGAAGGAATTTCAAGATGAGGTAATGTATACGATGGATGAGTGTACATATATATATATGTATATATATATATATATATATAAGTGTTTGTGTGTGTGGAGCTGCATGAGTATATAAGAGAGCTGTTGGTGTATGTAAGAAAGCTGTGTACAAGTATGTAGCAAAACAGTGCGTGTATGTAACAGAGGTGTGAGTGCATACTTCAAAGCTGTAGAAAAGCTATATGTGTTAGAACTGTGTTTGTGTATGGAGGAGAGTTGTGTGTGTATTTCGGAAAATTGCGTGTGTGATAGTAGTAGAGTTGTGTGTATGCAGGAGAGATGTGTGTATGTAGGAAAGAGGGTGGAAACTTATCAATGCTATAGGACCTATGCAAGAACCTAACATGATCAAATTTGACTCATGACAATACAGCTTTAAAAAATGCATTGGCAGCAATTGTACCGATCATCTACTTTCAATGAATTATCAGCAAATTGGTGAAAGTACACCTATTAAAAAAAAAATAACAGCCTCCTCCATATCCCCTCTAGCTGTCCTGTCCATCACCAAGATAGGTGCGTTTTCTGCCATTTTAGGTAGAAGTAATGTTCAACCAATTTGCTTCTAATTTAGACAAAGTAGTAGGAAAGTTTATCAAACAAACTCTACATATGAGCTCTATCTATTTTACAATACGTGTAATATGTATTCACAAAATGTCCATTTTCTATATGTGTGAACTTCACATCTTTTTTTTTTTTAGTAAGTTTTAGTGCATGATGAGGTGGTGTTTACCTATAGGATCCACCATCTCTTGGACTGGGCACCATTGATGGTATTTATTGGGCCCCACGTTCTTAAGTAAATCTCAATATTGCTTCAAAAAGGTAGCTATGCATATACAGTTTACAGACAGAATGTTAACATATTAAGCAAGAGTGTGACAACTTATCAGTGCTAAATGTGCCATAAAAAAACCCAGCATGTAAAATTCTTAGCTTTGACAAGTGACAACATATCTGGCAAAATGCATTGTAAACCAAATGTAATTTTTAGCTGCAGTAAATTTTAGACAATCAAAATGATGTTAAAATGTGTGTGTTTCTTACAGTCTAGAGGCTGCTTATTCTGATGGAGGAAAACACTGACAGCATCCTTCATGATCACTGAAAGAACTGTTCTCCTTTCTCCTGCCCCACACTGATCTATCTGATCGGTGCAGTGCAGGGGAGAAAGTCACCAGGACTTGCACGGATGTTGCGCATCCTGTGTAGCTGAAAAAACTTCTGCAAGACTAGCCCTTGGACCTCTTTATGAAAAGAAGAACGACACTCCTGATATGTGAGGTGGCATGGATAGGGTCCCAATCAAACAAAGTTGTTGATTAGCCATTGAACCTTTCAGGTCATGTGATCAGTCACATTCCTGGAAGGAATTTCAAGATGTGGTAATGTATACGATGGATGAGTGTACATATATATATATATATAAGTGTTTGTGTGTGTGGAGCTGCATGAGTATATAAGAGAGCTGTTGGTGTATGTAAGAAAGCTGTGTACAAGTATGTAGCAAAACAGTGCGTGTATGTAACAGAGGTGTGAGTGCATACTTAAAAGCTGTAGAAAAGCTATATGTGTTAGAACTGTGTTTGTGTATGGAGGAGAGTTGTGTGTGTATTTCGGAAAATTGCGTGTGTGATAGTAGTAGAGTTGTGCGTATGGAGGAGAGATGTGTGTATGTAGGAAAGAGGGTGGAAACTTATCAATGCTATAGGACCTATGCAAGAACCTAACATGATCAAATTTGACTCATGACAATACAGCTTTAAAAAATGCATTGGCAGCAATTGTACCGATCATCTACTTTCAATGAATTATCAGCAAATTGGTGAAAGTACACCTATTAAAAAAAAAATAACAGCCTCCTCCATATCCCCTCTAGCTGTCCTGTCCATCACCAAGATAGGTGCGTTTTCTGCCATTTTAGGTAGAAGTAATGTTCAACCAATTTGCTTCTAATTTAGACAAAGTAGTAGGAAAGTTTATCAAACAAACTCTACATATGAGCTCTATCTATTTTACAATACGTGTAATATGTATTCACAAAATGTCCATTTTCTATATGTGTGAACTTCACATCTTTTTTTTTTTTAGTAAGTTTTAGTGCATGATGAGGTGGTGTTTACCTATAGGATCCACCATCTCTTGGACTGGGCACCATTGATGGTATTTATTGGGCCCCACGTTCTTAAGTAAATCTCAATATTGCTTCAAAAAGGTAGCTATGCATATACAGTTTACAGACAGAATGTTAACATATTAAGCAAGAGTGTGACAACTTATCAGTGCTAAATGTGCCATAAAAAACCCAGCATGTAAAATTCTTAGCTTTGACAAGTGACAACATATCTGGCAAAATGCATTCTAAACCAAATGTAATTTTTAGCTGCAGTAAATTTTAGACAATCAAAATGATGTTAAAATGTGTGTGTTTCTTACAGTCTAGAGGCTGCTTATTCTGATGGAGGAAAACACTGACAGCATCCTTCATGATCACTGAAAGAACTGTTCTCCTTTCTCCTGCCCCACACTGATCTATCTGATCGGTGCAGTGCAGGGGAGAAAGTCACCAGGACTTGCACGGATGTTGCGCATCCTGTGTAGCTGAAAAAACTTCTGCAAGACTAGCCCTTGGACCTCTTTATGAAAAGAAGAACGACACTCCTGATATGTGAGGTGGCATGGATAGGGTCCCAATCAAACAAAGTTGTTGATTAGCCATTGAACCTTTCAGGTCATGTGATCAGTCACATTCCTGGAAGGAATTTCAAGATGAGGTAATGTATACGATGGATGAGTGTACATATATATATATGTATATATATATATATATATATAAGTGTTTGTGTGTGTGGAGCTGCATGAGTATATAAGAGAGCTGTTGGTGTATGTAAGAAAGCTGTGTACAAGTATGTAGCAAAACAGTGCGTGTATGTAACAGAGGTGTGAGTGCATACTTCAAAGCTGTAGAAAAGCTATATGTGTTAGAACTGTGTTTGTGTATGGAGGAGAGTTGTGTGTGTATTTCGGAAAATTGCGTGTGTGATAGTAGTAGAGTTGTGTGTATGCAGGAGAGATGTGTGTATGTAGGAAAGAGGGTGGAAACTTATCAATGCTATAGGACCTATGCAAGAACCTAACATGATCAAATTTGACTCATGACAATACAGCTTTAAAAAATGCATTGGCAGCAATTGTACCGATCATCTACTTTCAATGAATTATCAGCAAATTGGTGAAAGTACACCTATTAAAAAAAAAATAACAGCCTCCTCCATATCCCCTCTAGCTGTCCTGTCCATCACCAAGATAGGTGCGTTTTCTGCCATTTTAGGTAGAAGTAATGTTCAACCAATTTGCTTCTAATTTAGACAAAGTAGTAGGAAAGTTTATCAAACAAACTCTACATATGAGCTCTATCTATTTTACAATACGTGTAATATGTATTCACAAAATGTCCATTTTCTATATGTGTGAACTTCACATCTTTTTTTTTTTTAGTAAGTTTTAGTGCATGATGAGGTGGTGTTTACCTATAGGATCCACCATCTCTTGGACTGGGCACCATTGATGGTATTTATTGGGCCCCACGTTCTTAAGTAAATCTCAATATTGCTTCAAAAAGGTAGCTATGCATATACAGTTTACAGACAGAATGTTAACATATTAAGCAAGAGTGTGACAACTTATCAGTGCTAAATGTGCCATAAAAAAACCCAGCATGTAAAATTCTTAGCTTTGACAAGTGACAACATATCTGGCAAAATGCATTGTAAACCAAATGTAATTTTTAGCTGCAGTAAATTTTAGACAATCAAAATGATGTTAAAATGTGTGTGTTTCTTACAGTCTAGAGGCTGCTTATTCTGATGGAGGAAAACACTGACAGCATCCTTCATGATCACTGAAAGAACTGTTCTCCTTTCTCCTGCCCCACACTGATCTATCTGATCGGTGCAGTGCAGGGGAGAAAGTCACCAGGACTTGCACGGATGTTGCGCATCCTGTGTAGCTGAAAAAACTTCTGCAAGACTAGCCCTTGGACCTCTTTATGAAAAGAAGAACGACACTCCTGATATGTGAGGTGGCATGGATAGGGTCCCAATCAAACAAAGTTGTTGATTAGCCATTGAACCTTTCAGGTCATGTGATCAGTCACATTCCTGGAAGGAATTTCAAGATGTGGTAATGTATACGATGGATGAGTGTACATATATATATATATATAAGTGTTTGTGTGTGTGGAGCTGCATGAGTATATAAGAGAGCTGTTGGTGTATGTAAGAAAGCTGTGTACAAGTATGTAGCAAAACAGTGCGTGTATGTAACAGAGGTGTGAGTGCATACTTCAAAGCTGTAGAAAAGCTATATGTGTTAGAACTGTGTTTGTGTATGGAGGAGAGTTGTGTGTGTATTTCGGAAAATTGCGTGTGTGATAGTAGTAGAGTTGTGTGTATGGAGCAGAGATGTGTGTATGTAGGAAAGAGGGTGGAAACTTATCAATGCTATAGGACCTATGCAAGAACCTAACATGATCAAATTTGACTCATGACAATACAGCTTTAAAAAATGCATTGGCAGCAATTGTACCGATCATCTACTTTCAATGAATTATCAGCAAATTGGTGAAAGTACACCTATTAAAAAAAAAATAACAGCCTCCTCCATATCCCCTCTAGCTGTCCTGTCCATCACCAAGATAGGTGCGTTTTCTGCCATTTTAGGTAGAAGTAATGTTCAACCAATTTGCTTCTAATTTAGACAAAGTAGTAGGAAAGTTTATCAAACAAACTCTACATATGAGCTCTATCTATTTTACAATACGTGTAATATGTATTCACAAAATGTCCATTTTCTATATGTGTGAACTTCACATCTTTTTTTTTTTTAGTAAGTTTTAGTGCATGATGAGGTGGTGTTTACCTATAGGATCCACCATCTCTTGGACTGGGCACCATTGATGGTATTTATTGGGCCCCACGTTCTTAAGTAAATCTCAATATTGCTTCAAAAAGGTAGCTATGCATATACAGTTTACAGACAGAATGTTAACATATTAAGCAAGAGTGTGACAACTTATCAGTGCTAAATGTGCCATAAAAAACCCAGCATGTAAAATTCTTAGCTTTGACAAGTGACAACATATCTGGCAAAATGCATTGTAAACCAAATGTAATTTTTAGCTGCAGTAAATTTTAGACAATCAAAATGATGTTAAAATGTGTGTGTTTCTTACAGTCTAGAGGCTGCTTATTCTGATGGAGGAAAACACTGACAGCATCCTTCAAGATCACTGAAAGAACTGTTCTCCTTTCTCCTGCCCCACACTGATCTATCTGATCGGTGCAGTGCAGGGGAGAAAGTCACCAGGACTTGCACGGATGTTGCGCATCCTGTGTAGCTGAAAAAACTTCTGCAAGACTAGCCCTTGGACCTCTTTATGAAAAGAAGAACGACACTCCTGATATGTGAGGTGGCATGGATAGGGTCCCAATCAAACAAAGTTGTTGATTAGCCATTGAACCTTTCAGGTCATGTGATCAGTCACATTCCTGGAAGGAATTTCAAGATGTGGTAATGTATACGATGGATGAGTGTACATATATATATATATATAAGTGTTTGTGTGTGTGGAGCTGCATGAGTATATAAGAGAGCTGTTGGTGTATGTAAGAAAGCTGTGTACAAGTATGTAGCAAAACAGTGCGTGTATGTAACAGAGGTGTGAGTGCATACTTCAAAGCTGTAGAAAAGCTATATGTGTTAGAACTGTGTTTGTGTATGGAGGAGAGTTGTGTGTGTATTTCGGAAAATTGCGTGTGTGATAGTAGTAGAGTTGTGCGTATGGAGGAGAGATGTGTGTATGTAGGAAAGAGGGTGGAAACTTATCAATGCTATAGGACCTATGCAAGAACCTAACATGATCAAATTTGACTCATGACAATACAGCTTTAAAAAATGCATTGGCAGCAATTGTACCGATCATCTACTTTCAATGAATTATCAGCAAATTGGTGAAAGTACACCTATTAAAAAAAAAATAACAGCCTCCTCCATATCCCCTCTAGCTGTCCTGTCCATCACCAAGATAGGTGCGTTTTCTGCCATTTTAGGTAGAAGTAATGTTCAACCAATTTGCTTCTAATTTAGACAAAGTAGTAGGAAAGTTTATCAAACAAACTCTACATATGAGCTCTATCTATTTTACAATACGTGTAATATGTATTCACAAAATGTCCATTTTCTATATGTGTGAACTTCACATCTTTTTTTTTTTTAGTAAGTTTTAGTGCATGATGAGGTGGTGTTTACCTATAGGATCCACCATCTCTTGGACTGGGCACCATTGATGGTATTTATTGGGCCCCACGTTCTTAAGTAAATCTCAATATTGCTTCAAAAAGGTAGCTATGCATATACAGTTTACAGACAGAATGTTAACATATTAAGCAAGAGTGTGACAACTTATCAGTGCTAAATGTGCCATAAAAAACCCAGCATGTAAAATTCTTAGCTTTGACAAGTGACAACATATCTGGCAAAATGCATTCTAAACCAAATGTAATTTTTAGCTGCAGTAAATTTTAGACAATCAAAATGATGTTAAAATGTGTGTGTTTCTTACAGTCTAGAGGCTGCTTATTCTGATGGAGGAAAACACTGACAGCATCCTTCATGATCACTGAAAGAACTGTTCTCCTTTCTCCTGCCCCACACTGATCTATCTGATCGGTGCAGTGCAGGGGAGAAAGTCACCAGGACTTGCACGGATGTTGCGCATCCTGTGTAGCTGAAAAAACTTCTGCAAGACTAGCCCTTGGACCTCTTTATGAAAAGAAGAACGACACTCCTGATATGTGAGGTGGCATGGATAGGGTCCCAATCAAACAAAGTTGTTGATTAGCCATTGAACCTTTCAGGTCATGTGATCAGTCACATTCCTGGAAGGAATTTCAAGATGAGGTAATGTATACGATGGATGAGTGTACATATATATATATGTATATATATATATATATATATAAGTGTTTGTGTGTGTGGAGCTGCATGAGTATATAAGAGAGCTGTTGGTGTATGTAAGAAAGCTGTGTACAAGTATGTAGCAAAACAGTGCGTGTATGTAACAGAGGTGTGAGTGCATACTTCAAAGCTGTAGAAAAGCTATATGTGTTAGAACTGTGTTTGTGTATGGAGGAGAGTTGTGTGTGTATTTCGGAAAATTGCGTGTGTGATAGTAGTAGAGTTGTGTGTATGCAGGAGAGATGTGTGTATGTAGGAAAGAGGGTGGAAACTTATCAATGCTATAGGACCTATGCAAGAACCTAACATGATCAAATTTGACTCATGACAATACAGCTTTAAAAAATGCATTGGCAGCAATTGTACCGATCATCTACTTTCAATGAATTATCAGCAAATTGGTGAAAGTACACCTATTAAAAAAAAAATAACAGCCTCCTCCATATCCCCTCTAGCTGTCCTGTCCATCACCAAGATAGGTGCGTTTTCTGCCATTTTAGGTAGAAGTAATGTTCAACCAATTTGCTTCTAATTTAGACAAAGTAGTAGGAAAGTTTATCAAACAAACTCTACATATGAGCTCTATCTATTTTACAATACGTGTAATATGTATTCACAAAATGTCCATTTTCTATATGTGTGAACTTCACATCTTTTTTTTTTTTAGTAAGTTTTAGTGCATGATGAGGTGGTGTTTACCTATAGGATCCACCATCTCTTGGACTGGGCACCATTGATGGTATTTATTGGGCCCCACGTTCTTAAGTAAATCTCAATATTGCTTCAAAAAGGTAGCTATGCATATACAGTTTACAGACAGAATGTTAACATATTAAGCAAGAGTGTGACAACTTATCAGTGCTAAATGTGCCATAAAAAAACCCAGCATGTAAAATTCTTAGCTTTGACAAGTGACAACATATCTGGCAAAATGCATTGTAAACCAAATGTAATTTTTAGCTGCAGTAAATTTTAGACAATCAAAATGATGTTAAAATGTGTGTGTTTCTTACAGTCTAGAGGCTGCTTATTCTGATGGAGGAAAACACTGACAGCATCCTTCATGATCACTGAAAGAACTGTTCTCCTTTCTCCTGCCCCACACTGATCTATCTGATCGGTGCAGTGCAGGGGAGAAAGTCACCAGGACTTGCACGGATGTTGCGCATCCTGTGTAGCTGAAAAAACTTCTGCAAGACTAGCCCTTGGACCTCTTTATGAAAAGAAGAACGACACTCCTGATATGTGAGGTGGCATGGATAGGGTCCCAATCAAACAAAGTTGTTGATTAGCCATTGAACCTTTCAGGTCATGTGATCAGTCACATTCCTGGAAGGAATTTCAAGATGTGGTAATGTATACGATGGATGAGTGTACATATATATATATATATATATATATAAGTGTTTGTGTGTGTGGAGCTGCATGAGTATATAAGAGAGCTGTTGGTGTATGTAAGAAAGCTGTGTACAAGTATGTAGCAAAACAGTGCGTGTATGTAACAGAGGTGTGAGTGCATACTTCAAAGCTGTAGAAAAGCTATATGTGTTAGAACTGTGTTTGTGTATGGAGGAGAGTTGTGTGTGTATTTCGGAAAATTGCGTGTGTGATAGTAGTAGAGTTGTGTGTATGCAGGAGAGATGTGTGTATGTAGGAAAGAGGGTGGAAACTTATCAATGCTATAGGACCTATGCAAGAACCTAACATGATCAAATTTGACTCATGACAATACAGCTTTAAAAAATGCATTGGCAGCAATTGTACCGATCATCTACTTTCAATGAATTATCAGCAAATTGGTGAAAGTACACCTATTAAAAAAAAAATAACAGCCTCCTCCATATCCCCTCTAGCTGTCCTGTCCATCACCAAGATAGGTGCATTTTCTGCCATTTTAGGTAGAAGTAATGTTCAACCAATTTGCTTCTAATTTAGACAAAGTAGTAGGAAAGTTTATCAAACAAACTCTACATATGAGCTCTATCTATTTTACAATACGTGTAATATGTATTCACAAAATGTCCATTTTCTATATGTGTGAACTTCACATCTTTTTTTTTTTTAGTAAGTTTTAGTGCATGATGAGGTGGTGTTTACCTATAGGATCTACCATCTCTTGGACTGGGCACCATTGATGGTATTTATTGGGCCCCACGTTCTTAAGTAAATCTCAATATTGCTTCAAAAAGGTTGCTATGCATATACAGTTTACAGACAGAATGTTAACATATTAAGCAAGAGTGTGACAACTTATCAGTGCTAAATGTGCCATAAAAAAACCCAGCATGTAAAATTCTTAGCTTTGACAAGTGACAACATATCTGGCAAAATGCATTGTAAACCAAATGTAATTTTTAGCTGCAGTAAATTTTAGACAATCAAAATGATGTTAAAATGTGTGTGTTTCTTACAGTCTAGAGGCTGCTTATTCTGATGGAGGAAAACACTGACAGCATCCTTCATGATCACTGAAAGAACTGTTCTCCTTTCTCCTGCCCCACACTGATCTATCTGATCGGTGCAGTGCAGGGGAGAAAGTCACCAGGACTTGCACGGATGTTGCGCATCCTGTGTAGCTGAAAAAACTTCTGCAAGACTAGCCCTTGGACCTCTTTATGAAAAGAAGAACGACACTCCTGATATGTGAGGTGGCATGGATAGGGTCCCAATCAAACAAAGTTGTTGATTAGCCATTGAACCTTTCAGGTCATGTGATCAGTCACATTCCTGGAAGGAATTTCAAGATGTGGTAATGTATACGATGGATGAGTGTACATATATATATATATATATATATAAGTGTTTGTGTGTGTGGAGCTGCATGAGTATATAAGAGAGCTGTTGGTGTATGTAAGAAAGCTGTGTACAAGTATGTAGCAAAACAGTGCGTGTATGTAACAGAGGTGTGAGTGCATACTTCAAAGCTGTAGAAAAGCTATATGTGTTAGAACTGTGTTTGTGTATGGAGGAGAGTTGTGTGTGTATTTCGGAAAATTGCGTGTGTGATAGTAGTAGAGTTGTGTGTATGCAGGAGAGATGTGTGTATGTAGGAAAGAGGGTGGAAACGTATCAATGCTATAGGACCTATGCAAGAACCTAACATGATCAAATTTGACTCATGACAATACAGCTTTAAAAAATGCATTGGCAGCAATTGTACCGATCATCTACTTCAAATGAATTATCAGCAAATTGGTGAAAGTACACCTATTAAAAAAAAAATAACAGCCTCCTCCATATCCCCTCTAGCTGTCCTGTCCATCACCAAGATAGGTGCATTTTCTGCCATTTTAGGTAGAAGTAATGTTCAACCAATTTGCTTCTAATTTAGACAAAGTAGTAGGAAAGTTTATCAAACAAACTCTACATATGAGCTCTATCTATTTTACAATACGTGTAATATGTATTCACAAAATGTCCATTTTCTATATGTGTGAACTTCACATCTTTTTTTTTTTTAGTAAGTTTTAGTGCATGATGAGGTGGTGTTTACCTATAGGATCCACCATCTCTTGGACTGGGCACCATTGATGGTATTTATTGGGCCCCACGTTCTTAAGTAAATCTCAATATTGCTTCAAAAAGGTAGCTATGCATATACAGTTTACAGACAGAATGTTAACATATTAAGCAAGAGTGTGACAACTTATCAGTGCTAAATGTGCCATAAAAAAACCCAGCATGTAAAATTCTTAGCTTTGACAAGTGACAACATATCTGGCAAAATGCATTGTAAACCAAATGTAATTTTTAGCTGCAGTAAATTTTAGACAATCAAAATGATGTTAAAATGTGTGTGTTTCTTACAGTCTAAAGGCTGCTTATTCTGATGGAGGAAAACACTGACAGCATCCTTCATGATCACTGAAAGAACTGTTCTCCTTTCTCCTGCCCCACACTGATCTATCTGATCGGTGCAGTGCAGGGGAGAAAGTCACCAGGACTTGCACGGATGTTGCGCATCCTGTGTAGCTGAAAAAACTTCTGCAAGACTAGCCCTTGGACCTCTTTATGAAAAGAAGAACGACACTCCTGATATGTGAGGTGGCATGGATAGGGTCCCAATCAAACAAAGTTGTTGATTAGCCATTGAACCTTTCAGGTCATGTGATCAGTCACATTCCTGGAAGGAATTTCAAGATGTGGTAATGTATACGATGGATGAGTGTACATATATATATATATATATATATAAGTGTTTGTGTGTGTGGAGCTGCATGAGTATATAAGAGAGCTGTTGGTGTATGTAAGAAAGCTGTGTACAAGTATGTAGCAAAACAGTGCGTGTATGTAACAGAGGTGTGAGTGCATACTTCAAAGCTGTAGAAAAGCTATATGTGTTAGAACTGTGTTTGTGTATGGAGGAGAGTTGTGTGTGTATTTCGGAAAATTGCGTGTGTGATAGTAGTAGAGTTGTGTGTATGCAGGAGAGATGTGTGTATGTAGGAAACAGGGTGGAAACTTATCAATGCTATAGGACCTATGCAAGAACCTAACATGATCAAATTTGACTCATGACAATACAGCTTTAAAAAATGCATTGGCAGCAATTGTACCGATCATCTACTTCAAATGAATTATCAGCAAATTGGTGAAAGTACACCTATTAAAAAAAAAATAACAGCCTCCTCCATATCCCCTCTAGCTGTCCTGTCCATCACCAAGATAGGTACATTTTCTGCCATTTTAGGTAGAAGTAATGTTCAACCAATTTGCTTCTAATTTAGACAAAGTAGTAGGAAAGTTTATCAAACAAACTCTACATATGAGCTCTATCTATTTTACAATACGTGTAATATGTATTCACAAAATGTCCATTTTCTATATGTGTTAACTTCACATCTTTTTTTTTTTTAGTAAGTTTTAGTGCATGATGAGGTGGTGTTTACCTATAGGATCCACCATCTCTTGGACTGGGCACCATTGATGGTATTTATTGGGCCCCACGTTCTTAAGTAAATCTCAATATTGCTTCAAAAAGGTAGCTATGCATATACAGTTTACAGACAGAATGTTAACATATTAAGCAAGAGTGTGACAACTTATCAGTGCTAAATGTGCCATAAAAAAACCCAGCATGTAAAATTCTTAGCTTTGACAAGTGACAACATATCTGGCAAAATGCATTGTAAACCAAATGTAATTTTTAGCTGCAGTAAATTTTAGACAATCAAAATGATGTTAAAATGTGTGTGTTTCTTACAGTCTAGAGGCTGCTTATTCTGATGGAGGAAAACACTGACAGCATCCTTCATGATCACTGAAAGAACTGTTCTCCTTTCTCCTGCCCCACACTGATCTATCTGATCGGTGCAGTGCAGGGGAGAAAGTCACCAGGACTTGCACGGATGTTGCGCATCCTGTGTAGCTGAAAAAACTTCTGCAAGACTAGCCCTTGGACCTCTTTATGAAAAGAAGAACGACACTCCTGATATGTGAGGTGGCATGGATAGGGTCCCAATCAAACAAAGTTGTTGATTAGCCATTGAACCTTTCAGGTCATGTGATCAGTCACATTCCTGGAAGGAATTTCAAGATGTGGTAATGTATACGATGGATGAGTGTACATATATATATATATATATATATAAGTGTTTGTGTGTGTGGAGCTGCATGAGTATATAAGAGAGCTGTTGGTGTATGTAAGAAAGCTGTGTACAAGTATGTAGCAAAACAGTGCGTGTATGTAACAGAGGTGTGAGTGCATACTTCAAAGCTGTAGAAAAGCTATATGTGTTAGAACTGTGTTTGTGTATGGAGGAGAGTTGTGTGTGTATTTCGGAAAATTGCGTGTGTGATAGTAGTAGAGTTGTGTGTATGCAGGAGAGATGTGTGTATGTAGGAAAGAGGGTGGAAACTTATCAATGCTATAGGACCTATGCAAGAACCTAACATGATCAAATTTGACTCATGACAATACAGCTTTAAAAAATGCATTGGCAGCAATTGTACCGATCATCTACTTTCAATGAATTATCAGCAAATTGGTGAAAGTACACCTATTAAAAAAAAAATAACAGCCTCCTCCATATCCCCTCTAGCTGTCCTGTCCATCACCAAGATAGGTGCATTTTCTGCCATTTTAGGTAGAAGTAATGTTCAACCAATTTGCTTCTAATTTAGACAAAGTAGTAGGAAAGTTTATCAAACAAACTCTACATATGAGCTCTATCTATTTTACAATACGTGTAATATGTATTCACAAAATGTCCATTTTCTATATGTGTGAACTTCACATCTTTTTTTTTTTTAGTAAGTTTTAGTGCATGATGAGGTGGTGTTTACCTATAGGATCTACCATCTCTTGGACTGGGCACCATTGATGGTATTTATTGGGCCCCACGTTCTTAAGTAAATCTCAATATTGCTTCAAAAAGGTAGCTATGCATATACAGTTTACAGACAGAATGTTAACATATTAAGCAAGAGTGTGACAACTTATCAGTGCTAAATGTGCCATAAAAAAACCCAGCATGTAAAATTCTTAGCTTTGACAAGTGACAACATATCTGGCAAAATGCATTGTAAACCAAATGTAATTTTTAGCTGCAGTAAATTTTAGACAATCAAAATGATGTTAAAATGTGTGTGTTTCTTACAGTCTAGAGGCTGCTTATTCTGATGGAGGAAAACACTGACAGCATCCTTCATGATCACTGAAAGAACTGTTCTCCTTTCTCCTGCCCCACACTGATCTATCTGATCGGTGCAGTGCAGGGGAGAAAGTCACCAGGACTTGCACGGATGTTGCGCATCCTGTGTAGCTGAAAAAACTTCTGCAAGACTAGCCCTTGGACCTCTTTATGAAAAGAAGAACGACACTCCTGATATGTGAGGTGGCATGGATAGGGTCCCAATCAAACAAAGTTGTTGATTAGCCATTGAACCTTTCAGGTCATGTGATCAGTCACATTCCTGGAAGGAATTTCAAGATGTGGTAATGTATACGATGGATGAGTGTACATATATATATATATATATATAAGTGTTTGTGTGTGTGGAGCTGCATGAGTATATAAGAGAGCTGTTGGTGTATGTAAGAAAGCTGTGTACAAGTATGTAGCAAAACAGTGCGTGTATGTAACAGAGGTGTGAGTGCATACTTCAAAGCTGTAGAAAAGCTATATGTGTTAGAACTGTGTTTGTGTATGGAGGAGAGTTGTGTGTGTATTTCGGAAAATTGCGTGTGTGATAGTAGTAGAGTTGTGTGTATGCAGGAGAGATGTGTGTATGTAGGAAAGAGGGTGGAAACTTATCAATGCTATAGGACCTATGCAAGAACCTAACATGATCAAATTTGACTCATGACAATACAGCTTTAAAAAATGCATTGGCAGCAATTGTACCGATCATCTACTTTCAATGAATTATCAGCAAATTGGTGAAAGTACACCTATTAAAAAAAAAATAACAGCCTCCTCCATATCCCCTCTAGCTGTCCTGTCCATCACCAAGATAGGTGCATTTTCTGCCATTTTAGGTAGAAGTAATGTTCAACCAATTTGCTTCTAATTTAGACAAAGTAGTAGGAAAGTTTATCAAACAAACTCTACATATGAGCTCTATCTATTTTACAATACGTGTAATATGTATTCACAAAATGTCCATTTTCTATATGTGTGAACTTCACATCTTTTTTTTTTTTAGTAAGTTTTAGTGCATGATGAGGTGGTGTTTACCTATAGGATCTACCATCTCTTGGACTGGGCACCATTGATGGTATTTATTGGGCCCCACGTTCTTAAGTAAATCTCAATATTGCTTCAAAAAGGTAGCTATGCATATACAGTTTACAGACAGAATGTTAACATATTAAGCAAGAGTGTGACAACTTATCAGTGCTAAATGTGCCATAAAAAAACCCAGCATGTAAAATTCTTAGCTTTGACAAGTGACAACATATCTGGCAAAATGCATTGTAAACCAAATGTAATTTTTAGCTGCAGTAAATTTTAGACAATCAAAATGATGTTAAAATGTGTGTGTTTCTTACAGTCTAGAGGCTGCTTATTCTGATGGAGGAAAACACTGACAGCATCCTTCATGATCACTGAAAGAACTGTTCTCCTTTCTCCTGCCCCACACTGATCTATCTGATCGGTGCAGTGCAGGGGAGAAAGTCACCAGGACTTGCACGGATGTTGCGCATCCTGTGTAGCTGAAAAAACTTCTGCAAGACTAGCCCTTGGACCTCTTTATGAAAAGAAGAACGACACTCCTGATATGTGAGGTGGCATGGATAGGGTCCCAATCAAACAAAGTTGTTGATTAGCCATTGAACCTTTCAGGTCATGTGATCAGTCACATTCCTGGAAGGAATTTCAAGATGTGGTAATGTATACGATGGATGAGTGTACATATATATATATATATATATATAAGTGTTTGTGTGTGTGGAGCTGCATGAGTATATAAGAGAGCTGTTGGTGTATGTAAGAAAGCTGTGTACAAGTATGTAGCAAAACAGTGCGTGTATGTAACAGAGGTGTGAGTGCATACTTCAAAGCTGTAGAAAAGCTATATGTGTTAGAACTGTGTTTGTGTATGGAGGAGAGTTGTGTGTGTATTTCGGAAAATTGCGTGTGTGATAGTAGTAGAGTTGTGTGTATGCAGGAGAGATGTGTGTATGTAGGAAAGAGGGTGGAAACTTATCAATGCTATAGGACCTATGCAAGAACCTAACATGATCAAATTTGACTCATGACAATACAGCTTTAAAAAATGCATTGGCAGCAATTGTACCGATCATCTACTTTCAATGAATTATCAGCAAATTGGTGAAAGTACACCTATTAAAAAAAAAATAACAGCCTCCTCCATATCCCCTCTAGCTGTCCTGTCCATCACCAAGATAGGTGCGTTTTCTGCCATTTTAGGTAGAAGTAATGTTCAACCAATTTGCTTCTAATTTAGACAAAGTAGTAGGAAAGTTTATCAAACAAACTCTACATATGAGCTCTATCTATTTTACAATACGTGTAATATGTATTCACAAAATGTCCATTTTCAAAAAAGATGTGAACTTCACATCTTTTTTTTTTTTAGTAAGTTTTAGTGCATGATGAGGTGGTGTTTACCTATAGGATCCACCATCTCTTGGACTGGGCACCATTGATGGTATTTATTGGGCCCCACGTTCTTAAGTAAATCTCAATATTGCTTCAAAAAGGTAGCTATGCATATACAGTTTACAGACAGAATGTTAACATATTAAGCAAGAGTGTGACAACTTATCAGTGCTAAATGTGCCATAAAAAAACCCAGCATGTAAAATTCTTAGCTTTGACAAGTGACAACATATCTGGCAAAATGCATTGTAAACCAAATGTAATTTTTAGCTGCAGTAAATTTTAGACAATCAAAATGATGTTAAAATGTGTGTGTTTCTTACAGTCTAGAGGCTGCTTATTCTGATGGAGGAAAACACTGACAGCATCCTTCATGATCACTGAAAGAACTGTTCTCCTTTCTCCTGCCCCACACTGATCTATCTGATCGGTGCAGTGCAGGGGAGAAAGTCACCAGGACTTGCACGGATGTTGCGCATCCTGTGTAGCTGAAAAAACTTCTGCAAGACTAGCCCTTGGACCTCTTTATGAAAAGAAGAACGACACTCCTGATATGTAAGGTGGCATGGATAGGGTCCCAATCAAACAAAGTTGTTGATTAGCCATTGAACCTTTCAGGTCATGTGATCAGTCACATTCCTGGAAGGAATTTCAAGATGAGGTAATGTATACGATGGATGAGTGTACATATATATATATGTATATATATATATATATAAGTGTTTGTGTGTGTGGAGCTGCATGAGTATATAAGAGAGCTGTTGGTGTATGTAAGAAAGCTGTGTACAAGTATGTAGCAAAACAGTGCGTGTATGTAACAGAGGTGTGAGTGCATACTTCAAAGCTGTAGAAAAGCTATATGTGTTAGAACTGTGTTTGTGTATGGAGGAGAGTTGTGTGTGTATTTCGGAAAATTGCGTGTGTGATAGTAGTAGAGTTGTGTGTATGCAGGAGAGATGTGTGTATGTAGGAAAGAGGGTGGAAACTTATCAATGCTATAGGACCTATGCAAGAACCTAACATGATCAAATTTGACTCATGACAATACAGCTTTAAAAAATGCATTGGCAGCAATTGTACCGATCATCTACTTTCAATGAATTATCAGCAAATTGGTGAAAGTACACCTATTAAAAAAAAAATAACAGCCTCCTCCATATCCCCTCTAGCTGTCCTGTCCATCACCAAGATAGGTGCATTTTCTGCCATTTTAGGTAGAAGTAATGTTCAACCAATTTGCTTCTAATTTAGACAAAGTAGTAGGAAAGTTTATCAAACAAACTCTACATATGAGCTCTATCTATTTTACAATACGTGTAATATGTATTCACAAAATGTCCATTTTCTATATGTGTGAACTTCACATCTTTTTTTTTTTTAGTAAGTTTTAGTGCATGATGAGGTGGTGTTTACCTATAGGATCTACCATCTCTTGGACTGGGCACCATTGATGGTATTTATTGGGCCCCACGTTCTTAAGTAAATCTCAATATTGCTTCAAAAAGGTAGCTATGCATATACAGTTTACAGACAGAATGTTAACATATTAAGCAAGAGTGTGACAACTTATCAGTGCTAAATGTGCCATAAAAAAACCCAGCATGTAAAATTCTTAGCTTTGACAAGTGACAACATATCTGGCAAAATGCATTGTAAACCAAATGTAATTTTTAGCTGCAGTAAATTTTAGACAATCAAAATGATGTTAAAATGTGTGTGTTTCTTACAGTCTAGAGGCTGCTTATTCTGATGGAGGAAAACACTGACAGCATCCTTCATGATCACTGAAAGAACTGTTCTCCTTTCTCCTGCCCCACACTGATCTATCTGATCGGTGCAGTGCAGGGGAGAAAGTCACCAGGACTTGCACGGATGTTGCGCATCCTGTGTAGCTGAAAAAACTTCTGCAAGACTAGCCCTTGGACCTCTTTATGAAAAGAAGAACGACACTCCTGATATGTGAGGTGGCATGGATAGGGTCCCAATCAAACAAAGTTGTTGATTAGCCATTGAACCTTTCAGGTCATGTGATCAGTCACATTCCTGGAAGGAATTTCAAGATGTGGTAATGTATACGATGGATGAGTGTACATATATATATATATATATATAAGTGTTTGTGTGTGTGGAGCTGCATGAGTATATAAGAGAGCTGTTGGTGTATGTAAGAAAGCTGTGTACAAGTATGTAGCAAAACAGTGCGTGTATGTAACAGAGGTGTGAGTGCATACTTCAAAGCTGTAGAAAAGCTATATGTGTTAGAACTGTGTTTGTGTATGGAGGAGAGTTGTGTGTGTATTTCGGAAAATTGCGTGTGTGATAGTAGTAGAGTTGTGTGTATGCAGGAGAGATGTGTGTATGTAGGAAAGAGGGTGGAAACTTATCAATGCTATAGGACCTATGCAAGAACCTAACATGATCAAATTTGACTCATGACAATACAGCTTTAAAAAATGCATTGGCAGCAATTGTACCGATCATCTACTTTCAATGAATTATCAGCAAATTGGTGAAAGTACACCTATTAAAAAAAAAATAACAGCCTCCTCCATATCCCCTCTAGCTGTCCTGTCCATCACCAAGATAGGTGCGTTTTCTGCCATTTTAGGTAGAAGTAATGTTCAACCAATTTGCTTCTAATTTAGACAAAGTAGTAGGAAAGTTTATCAAACAAACTCTACATATGAGCTCTATCTATTTTACAATACGTGTAATATGTATTCACAAAATGTCCATTTTCAAAAAAGATGTGAACTTCACATCTTTTTTTTTTTTAGTAAGTTTTAGTGCATGATGAGGTGGTGTTTACCTATAGGATCCACCATCTCTTGGACTGGGCACCATTGATGGTATTTATTGGGCCCCACGTTCTTAAGTAAATCTCAATATTGCTTCAAAAAGGTAGCTATGCATATACAGTTTACAGACAGAATGTTAACATATTAAGCAAGAGTGTGACAACTTATCAGTGCTAAATGTGCCATAAAAAAACCCAGCATGTAAAATTCTTAGCTTTGACAAGTGACAACATATCTGGCAAAATGCATTGTAAACCAAATGTAATTTTTAGCTGCAGTAAATTTTAGACAATCAAAATGATGTTAAAATGTGTGTGTTTCTTACAGTCTAGAGGCTGCTTATTCTGATGGAGGAAAACACTGACAGCATCCTTCATGATCACTGAAAGAACCGTTCTCCTTTCTCCTGCCCCACACTGATCTATCTGATCGGTGCAGTGCAGGGGAGAAAGTCACCAGGACTTGCACGGATGTTGCGCATCCTGTGTAGCTGAAAAAACTTCTGCAAGACTAGCCCTTGGACCTCTTTATGAAAAGAAGAACGACACTCCTGATATGTGAGGTGGCATGGATAGGGTCCCAATCAAACAAAGTTGTTGATTAGCCATTGAACCTTTCAGGTCATGTGATCAGTCACATTCCTGGAAGGAATTTCAAGATGAGGTAATGTATACGATGGATGAGTGTACATATATATATATGTATATATATATATATATAAGTGTTTGTGTGTGTGGAGCTGCATGAGTATATAAGAGAGCTGTTGGTGTATGTAAGAAAGCTGTGTACAAGTATGTAGCAAAACAGTGCGTGTATGTAACAGAGGTGTGAGTGCATACTTCAAAGCTGTAGAAAAGCTATATGTGTTAGAACTGTGTTTGTGTATGGAGGAGAGTTGTGTGTGTATTTCGGAAAATTGCGTGTGTGATAGTAGTAGAGTTGTGTGTATGCAGGAGAGATGTGTGTATGTAGGAAAGAGGGTGGAAACTTATCAATGCTATAGGACCTATGCAAGAACCTAACATGATCAAATTTGACTCATGACAATACAGCTTTAAAAAATGCATTGGCAGCAATTGTACCGATCATCTACTTTCAATGAATTATCAGCAAATTGGTGAAAGTACACCTATTAAAAAAAAAATAACAGCCTCCTCCATATCCCCTCTAGCTGTCCTGTCCATCACCAAGATAGGTGCATTTTCTGCCATTTTAGGTAGAAGTAATGTTCAACCAATTTGCTTCTAATTTAGACAAAGTAGTAGGAAAGTTTATCAAACAAACTCTACATATGAGCTCTATCTATTTTACAATACGTGTAATATGTATTCACAAAATGTCCATTTTCTATATGTGTGAACTTCACATCTTTTTTTTTTTTAGTAAGTTTTAGTGCATGATGAGGTGGTGTTTACCTATAGGATCTACCATCTCTTGGACTGGGCACCATTGATGGTATTTATTGGGCCCCACGTTCTTAAGTAAATCTCAATATTGCTTCAAAAAGGTAGCTATGCATATACAGTTTACAGACAGAATGTTAACATATTAAGCAAGAGTGTGACAACTTATCAGTGCTAAATGTGCCATAAAAAAACCCAGCATGTAAAATTCTTAGCTTTGACAAGTGACAACATATCTGGCAAAATGCATTGTAAACCAAATGTAATTTTTAGCTGCAGTAAATTTTAGACAATCAAAATGATGTTAAAATGTGTGTGTTTCTTACAGTCTAGAGGCTGCTTATTCTGATGGAGGAAAACACTGACAGCATCCTTCATGATCACTGAAAGAACTGTTCTCCTTTCTCCTGCCCCACACTGATCTATCTGATCGGTGCAGTGCAGGGGAGAAAGTCACCAGGACTTGCACGGATGTTGCGCATCCTGTGTAGCTGAAAAAACTTCTGCAAGACTAGCCCTTGGACCTCTTTATGAAAAGAAGAACGACACTCCTGATATGTGAGGTGGCATGGATAGGGTCCCAATCAAACAAAGTTGTTGATTAGCCATTGAACCTTTCAGGTCATGTGATCAGTCACATTCCTGGAAGGAATTTCAAGATGTGGTAATGTATACGATGGATGAGTGTACATATATATATATATATATATAAGTGTTTGTGTGTGTGGAGCTGCATGAGTATATAAGAGAGCTGTTGGTGTATGTAAGAAAGCTGTGTACAAGTATGTAGCAAAACAGTGCGTGTATGTAACAGAGGTGTGAGTGCATACTTCAAAGCTGTAGAAAAGCTATATGTGTTAGAACTGTGTTTGTGTATGGAGGAGAGTTGTGTGTGTATTTCGGAAAATTGCGTGTGTGATAGTAGTAGAGTTGTGTGTATGCAGGAGAGATGTGTGTATGTAGGAAAGAGGGTGGAAACTTATCAATGCTATAGGACCTATGCAAGAACCTAACATGATCAAATTTGACTCATGACAATACAGCTTTAAAAAATGCATTGGCAGCAATTGTACCGATCATCTACTTTCAATGAATTATCAGCAAATTGGTGAAAGTACACCTATTAAAAAAAAAATAACAGCCTCCTCCATATCCCCTCTAGCTGTCCTGTCCATCACCAAGATAGGTGCGTTTTCTGCCATTTTAGGTAGAAGTAATGTTCAACCAATTTGCTTCTAATTTAGACAAAGTAGTAGGAAAGTTTATCAAACAAACTCTACATATGAGCTCTATCTATTTTACAATACGTGTAATATGTATTCACAAAATGTCCATTTTCAAAAAAGATGTGAACTTCACATCTTTTTTTTTTTTAGTAAGTTTTAGTGCATGATGAGGTGGTGTTTACCTATAGGATCCACCATCTCTTGGACTGGGCACCATTGATGGTATTTATTGGGCCCCACGTTCTTAAGTAAATCTCAATATTGCTTCAAAAAGGTAGCTATGCATATACAGTTTACAGACAGAATGTTAACATATTAAGCAAGAGTGTGACAACTTATCAGTGCTAAATGTGCCATAAAAAAACCCAGCATGTAAAATTCTTAGCTTTGACAAGTGACAACATATCTGGCAAAATGCATTGTAAACCAAATGTAATTTTTAGCTGCAGTAAATTTTAGACAATCAAAATGATGTTAAAATGTGTGTGTTTCTTACAGTCTAGAGGCTGCTTATTCTGATGGAGGAAAACACTGACAGCATCCTTCATGATCACTGAAAGAACCGTTCTCCTTTCTCCTGCCCCACACTGATCTATCTGATCGGTGCAGTGCAGGGGAGAAAGTCACCAGGACTTGCACGGATGTTGCGCATCCTGTGTAGCTGAAAAAACTTCTGCAAGACTAGCCCTTGGACCTCTTTATGAAAAGAAGAACGACACTCCTGATATGTGAGGTGGCATGGATAGGGTCCCAATCAAACAAAGTTGTTGATTAGCCATTGAACCTTTCAGGTCATGTGATCAGTCACATTCCTGGAAGGAATTTCAAGATGAGGTAATGTATACGATGGATGAGTGTACATATATATATATGTATATATATATATATATAAGTGTTTGTGTGTGTGGAGCTGCATGAGTATATAAGAGAGCTGTTGGTGTATGTAAGAAAGCTGTGTACAAGTATGTAGCAAAACAGTGCGTGTATGTAACAGAGGTGTGAGTGCATACTTCAAAGCTGTAGAAAAGCTATATGTGTTAGAACTGTGTTTGTGTATGGAGGAGAGTTGTGTGTGTATTTCGGAAAATTGCGTGTGTGATAGTAGTAGAGTTGTGTGTATGCAGGAGAGATGTGTGTATGTAGGAAAGAGGGTGGAAACTTATCAATGCTATAGGACCTATGCAAGAACCTAACATGATCAAATTTGACTCATGACAATACAGCTTTAAAAAATGCATTGGCAGCAATTGTACCGATCATCTACTTTCAATGAATTATCAGCAAATTGGTGAAAGTACACCTATTAAAAAAAAAATAACAGCCTCCTCCATATCCCCTCTAGCTGTCCTGTCCATCACCAAGATAGGTGCATTTTCTGCCATTTTAGGTAGAAGTAATGTTCAACCAATTTGCTTCTAATTTAGACAAAGTAGTAGGAAAGTTTATCAAACAAACTCTACATATGAGCTCTATCTATTTTACAATACGTGTAATATGTATTCACAAAATGTCCATTTTCTATATGTGTGAACTTCACATCTTTTTTTTTTTTAGTAAGTTTTAGTGCATGATGAGGTGGTGTTTACCTATAGGATCTACCATCTCTTGGACTGGGCACCATTGATGGTATTTATTGGGCCCCACGTTCTTAAGTAAATCTCAATATTGCTTCAAAAAGGTAGCTATGCATATACAGTTTACAGACAGAATGTTAACATATTAAGCAAGAGTGTGACAACTTATCAGTGCTAAATGTGCCATAAAAAAACCCAGCATGTAAAATTCTTAGCTTTGACAAGTGACAACATATCTGGCAAAATGCATTGTAAACCAAATGTAATTTTTAGCTGCAGTAAATTTTAGACAATCAAAATGATGTTAAAATGTGTGTGTTTCTTACAGTCTAGAGGCTGCTTATTCTGATGGAGGAAAACACTGACAGCATCCTTCATGATCACTGAAAGAACTGTTCTCCTTTCTCCTGCCCCACACTGATCTATCTGATCGGTGCAGTGCAGGGGAGAAAGTCACCAGGACTTGCACGGATGTTGCGCATCCTGTGTAGCTGAAAAAACTTCTGCAAGACTAGCCCTTGGACCTCTTTATGAAAAGAAGAACGACACTCCTGATATGTGAGGTGGCATGGATAGGGTCCCAATCAAACAAAGTTGTTGATTAGCCATTGAACCTTTCAGGTCATGTGATCAGTCACATTCCTGGAAGGAATTTCAAGATGTGGTAATGTATACGATGGATGAGTGTACATATATATATATATATATATAAGTGTTTGTGTGTGTGGAGCTGCATGAGTATATAAGAGAGCTGTTGGTGTATGTAAGAAAGCTGTGTACAAGTATGTAGCAAAACAGTGCGTGTATGTAACAGAGGTGTGAGTGCATACTTCAAAGCTGTAGAAAAGCTATATGTGTTAGAACTGTGTTTGTGTATGGAGGAGAGTTGTGTGTGTATTTCGGAAAATTGCGTGTGTGATAGTAGTAGAGTTGTGTGTATGCAGGAGAGATGTGTGTATGTAGGAAAGAGGGTGGAAACTTATCAATGCTATAGGACCTATGCAAGAACCTAACATGATCAAATTTGACTCATGACAATACAGCTTTAAAAAATGCATTGGCAGCAATTGTACCGATCATCTACTTTCAATGAATTATCAGCAAATTGGTGAAAGTACACCTATTAAAAAAAAAATAACAGCCTCCTCCATATCCCCTCTAGCTGTCCTGTCCATCACCAAGATAGGTGCGTTTTCTGCCATTTTAGGTAGAAGTAATGTTCAACCAATTTGCTTCTAATTTAGACAAAGTAGTAGGAAAGTTTATCAAACAAACTCTACATATGAGCTCTATCTATTTTACAATACGTGTAATATGTATTCACAAAATGTCCATTTTCAAAAAAGATGTGAACTTCACATCTTTTTTTTTTTTAGTAAGTTTTAGTGCATGATGAGGTGGTGTTTACCTATAGGATCTACCATCTCTTGGACTGGGCACCATTGATGGTATTTATTGGGCCCCACGTTCTTAAGTAAATCTCAATATTGCTTCAAAAAGGTAGCTATGCATATACAGTTTACAGACAGAATGTTAACATATTAAGCAAGAGTGTGACAACTTATCAGTGCTAAATGTGCCATAAAAAAACCCAGCATGTAAAATTCTTAGCTTTGACAAGTGACAACATATCTGGCAAAATGCATTGTAAACCAAATGTAATTTTTAGCTGCAGTAAATTTTAGACAATCAAAATGATGTTAAAATGTGTGTGTTTCTTACAGTCTAGAGGCTGCTTATTCTGATGGAGGAAAACACTGACAGCATCCTTCATGATCACTGAAAGAACTGTTCTCCTTTCTCCTGCCCCACACTGATCTATCTGATCGGTGCAGTGCAGGGGAGAAAGTCACCAGGACTTGCACGGATGTTGCGCATCCTGTGTAGCTGAAAAAACTTCTGCAAGACTAGCCCTTGGACCTCTTTATGAAAAGAAGAACGACACTCCTGATATGTGAGGTGGCATGGATAGGGTCCCAATCAAACAAAGTTGTTGATTAGCCATTGAACCTTTCAGGTCATGTGATCAGTCACATTCCTGGAAGGAATTTCAAGATGTGGTAATGTATACGATGGATGAGTGTACATATATATATATATATATATATAAGTGTTTGTGTGTGTGGAGCTGCATGAGTATATAAGAGAGCTGTTGGTGTATGTAAGAAAGCTGTGTACAAGTATGTAGCAAAACAGTGCGTGTATGTAACAGAGGTGTGAGTGCATACTTCAAAGCTGTAGAAAAGCTATATGTGTTAGAACTGTGTTTGTGTATGGAGGAGAGTTGTGTGTGTATTTCGGAAAATTGCGTGTGTGATAGTAGTAGAGTTGTGTGTATGCAGGAGAGATGTGTGTATGTAGGAAAGAGGGTGGAAACTTATCAATGCTATAGGACCTATGCAAGAACCTAACATGATCAAATTTGACTCATGACAATACAGCTTTAAAAAATGCATTGGCAGCAATTGTACCGATCATCTACTTTCAATGAATTATCAGCAAATTGGTGAAAGTACACCTATTAAAAAAAAAATAACAGCCTCCTCCATATCCCCTCTAGCTGTCCTGTCCATCACCAAGATAGGTGCGTTTTCTGCCATTTTAGGTAGAAGTAATGTTCAACCAATTTGCTTCTAATTTAGACAAAGTAGTAGGAAAGTTTATCAAACAAACTCTACATATGAGCTCTATCTATTTTACAATACGTGTAATATGTATTCACAAAATGTCCATTTTCAAAAAAGATGTGAACTTCACATCTTTTTTTTTTTTAGTAAGTTTTAGTGCATGATGAGGTGGTGTTTACCTATAGGATCCACCATCTCTTGGACTGGGCACCATTGATGGTATTTATTGGGCCCCACGTTCTTAAGTAAATCTCAATATTGCTTCAAAAAGGTAGCTATGCATATACAGTTTACAGACAGAATGTTAACATATTAAGCAAGAGTGTGACAACTTATCAGTGCTAAATGTGCCATAAAAAAACCCAGCATGTAAAATTCTTAGCTTTGACAAGTGACAACATATCTGGCAAAATGCATTGTAAACCAAATGTAATTTTTAGCTGCAGTAAATTTTAGACAATCAAAATGATGTTAAAATGTGTGTGTTTCTTACAGTCTAGAGGCTGCTTATTCTGATGGAGGAAAACACTGACAGCATCCTTCATGATCACTGAAAGAACCGTTCTCCTTTCTCCTGCCCCACACTGATCTATCTGATCGGTGCAGTGCAGGGGAGAAAGTCACCAGGACTTGCACGGATGTTGCGCATCCTGTGTAGCTGAAAAAACTTCTGCAAGACTAGCCCTTGGACCTCTTTATGAAAAGAAGAACGACACTCCTGATATGTGAGGTGGCATGGATAGGGTCCCAATCAAACAAAGTTGTTGATTAGCCATTGAACCTTTCAGGTCATGTGATCAGTCACATTCCTGGAAGGAATTTCAAGATGAGGTAATGTATACGATGGATGAGTGTACATATATATATATGTATATATATATATATATAAGTGTTTGTGTGTGTGGAGCTGCATGAGTATATAAGAGAGCTGTTGGTGTATGTAAGAAAGCTGTGTACAAGTATGTAGCAAAACAGTGCGTGTATGTAACAGAGGTGTGAGTGCATACTTCAAAGCTGTAGAAAAGCTATATGTGTTAGAACTGTGTTTGTGTATGGAGGAGAGTTGTGTGTGTATTTCGGAAAATTGCGTGTGTGATAGTAGTAGAGTTGTGTGTATGCAGGAGAGATGTGTGTATGTAGGAAAGAGGGTGGAAACTTATCAATGCTATAGGACCTATGCAAGAACCTAACATGATCAAATTTGACTCATGACAATACAGCTTTAAAAAATGCATTGGCAGCAATTGTACCGATCATCTACTTTCAATGAATTATCAGCAAATTGGTGAAAGTACACCTATTAAAAAAAAAATAACAGCCTCCTCCATATCCCCTCTAGCTGTCCTGTCCATCACCAAGATAGGTGCATTTTCTGCCATTTTAGGTAGAAGTAATGTTCAACCAATTTGCTTCTAATTTAGACAAAGTAGTAGGAAAGTTTATCAAACAAACTCTACATATGAGCTCTATCTATTTTACAATACGTGTAATATGTATTCACAAAATGTCCATTTTCTATATGTGTGAACTTCACATCTTTTTTTTTTTTAGTAAGTTTTAGTGCATGATGAGGTGGTGTTTACCTATAGGATCTACCATCTCTTGGACTGGGCACCATTGATGGTATTTATTGGGCCCCACGTTCTTAAGTAAATCTCAATATTGCTTCAAAAAGGTAGCTATGCATATACAGTTTACAGACAGAATGTTAACATATTAAGCAAGAGTGTGACAACTTATCAGTGCTAAATGTGCCATAAAAAAACCCAGCATGTAAAATTCTTAGCTTTGACAAGTGACAACATATCTGGCAAAATGCATTGTAAACCAAATGTAATTTTTAGCTGCAGTAAATTTTAGACAATCAAAATGATGTTAAAATGTGTGTGTTTCTTACAGTCTAGAGGCTGCTTATTCTGATGGAGGAAAACACTGACAGCATCTTCATGATCACTGAAAGAACTGTTCTCCTTTCTCCTGCCCCACACTGATCTATCTGATCGGTGCAGTGCAGGGGAGAAAGTCACCAGGACTTGCACGGATGTTGCGCATCCTGTGTAGCTGAAAAAACTTCTGCAAGACTAGCCCTTGGACCTCTTTATGAAAAGAAGAACGACACTCCTGATATGTGAGGTGGCATGGATAGGGTCCCAATCAAACAAAGTTGTTGATTAGCCATTGAACCTTTCAGGTCATGTGATCAGTCACATTCCTGGAAGGAATTTCAAGATGAGGTAATGTATACGATGGATGAGTGTACATATATATATATGTATATATATATATATATATATATAAGTGTTTGTGTGTGTGGAGCTGCATGAGTATATAAGAGAGCTGTTGGTGTATGTAAGAAAGCTGTGTACAAGTATGTAGCAAAACAGTGCGTGTATGTAACAGAGGTGTGAGTGCATACTTCAAAGCTGTAGAAAAGCTATATGTGTTAGAACTGTGTTTGTGTATGGAGGAGAGTTGTGTGTGTATTTCGGAAAATTGCGTGTGTGATAGTAGTAGAGTTGTGTGTATGCAGGAGAGATGTGTGTATGTAGGAAAGAGGGTGGAAACTTATCAATGCTATAGGACCTATGCAAGAACCTAACATGATCAAATTTGACTCATGACAATACAGCTTTAAAAAATGCATTGGCAGCAATTGTACCGATCATCTACTTTCAATGAATTATCAGCAAATTGGTGAAAGTACACCTATTAAAAAAAAAATAACAGCCTCCTCCATATCCCCTCTAGCTGTCCTGTCCATCACCAAGATAGGTGCGTTTTCTGCCATTTTAGGTAGAAGTAATGTTCAACCAATTTGCTTCTAATTTAGACAAAGTAGTAGGAAAGTTTATCAAACAAACTCTACATATGAGCTCTATCTATTTTACAATACGTGTAATATGTATTCACAAAATGTCCATTTTCAAAAAAGATGTGAACTTCACATCTTTTTTTTTTTTAGTAAGTTTTAGTGCATGATGAGGTGGTGTTTACCTATAGGATCCACCATCTCTTGGACTGGGCACCATTGATGGTATTTATTGGGCCCCACGTTCTTAAGTAAATCTCAATATTGCTTCAAAAAGGTAGCTATGCATATACAGTTTACAGACAGAATGTTAACATATTAAGCAAGAGTGTGACAACTTATCAGTGCTAAATGTGCCATAAAAAAACCCAGCATGTAAAATTCTTAGCTTTGACAAGTGACAACATATCTGGCAAAATGCATTGTAAACCAAATGTAATTTTTAGCTGCAGTAAATTTTAGACAATCAAAATGATGTTAAAATGTGTGTGTTTCTTACAGTCTAGAGGCTGCTTATTCTGATGGAGGAAAACACTGACAGCATCCTTCATGATCACTGAAAGAACCGTTCTCCTTTCTCCTGCCCCACACTGATCTATCTGATCGGTGCAGTGCAGGGGAGAAAGTCACCAGGACTTGCACGGATGTTGCGCATCCTGTGTAGCTGAAAAAACTTCTGCAAGACTAGCCCTTGGACCTCTTTATGAAAAGAAGAACGACACTCCTGATATGTGAGGTGGCATGGATAGGGTCCCAATCAAACAAAGTTGTTGATTAGCCATTGAACCTTTCAGGTCATGTGATCAGTCACATTCCTGGAAGGAATTTCAAGATGAGGTAATGTATACGATGGATGAGTGTACATATATATATATGTATATATATATATATATAAGTGTTTGTGTGTGTGGAGCTGCATGAGTATATAAGAGAGCTGTTGGTGTATGTAAGAAAGCTGTGTACAAGTATGTAGCAAAACAGTGCGTGTATGTAACAGAGGTGTGAGTGCATACTTCAAAGCTGTAGAAAAGCTATATGTGTTAGAACTGTGTTTGTGTATGGAGGAGAGTTGTGTGTGTATTTCGGAAAATTGCGTGTGTGATAGTAGTAGAGTTGTGTGTATGCAGGAGAGATGTGTGTATGTAGGAAAGAGGGTGGAAACTTATCAATGCTATAGGACCTATGCAAGAACCTAACATGATCAAATTTGACTCATGACAATACAGCTTTAAAAAATGCATTGGCAGCAATTGTACCGATCATCTACTTTCAATGAATTATCAGCAAATTGGTGAAAGTACACCTATTAAAAAAAAAATAACAGCCTCCTCCATATCCCCTCTAGCTGTCCTGTCCATCACCAAGATAGGTGCATTTTCTGCCATTTTAGGTAGAAGTAATGTTCAACCAATTTGCTTCTAATTTAGACAAAGTAGTAGGAAAGTTTATCAAACAAACTCTACATATGAGCTCTATCTATTTTACAATACGTGTAATATGTATTCACAAAATGTCCATTTTCTATATGTGTGAACTTCACATCTTTTTTTTTTTTAGTAAGTTTTAGTGCATGATGAGGTGGTGTTTACCTATAGGATCTACCATCTCTTGGACTGGGCACCATTGATGGTATTTATTGGGCCCCACGTTCTTAAGTAAATCTCAATATTGCTTCAAAAAGGTAGCTATGCATATACAGTTTACAGACAGAATGTTAACATATTAAGCAAGAGTGTGACAACTTATCAGTGCTAAATGTGCCATAAAAAAACCCAGCATGTAAAATTCTTAGCTTTGACAAGTGACAACATATCTGGCAAAATGCATTGTAAACCAAATGTAATTTTTAGCTGCAGTAAATTTTAGACAATCAAAATGATGTTAAAATGTGTGTGTTTCTTACAGTCTAGAGGCTGCTTATTCTGATGGAGGAAAACACTGACAGCATCCTTCATGATCACTGAAAGAACTGTTCTCCTTTCTCCTGCCCCACACTGATCTATCTGATCGGTGCAGTGCAGGGGAGAAAGTCACCAGGACTTGCACGGATGTTGCGCATCCTGTGTAGCTGAAAAAACTTCTGCAAGACTAGCCCTTGGACCTCTTTATGAAAAGAAGAACGACACTCCTGATATGTGAGGTGGCATGGATAGGGTCCCAATCAAACAAAGTTGTTGATTAGCCATTGAACCTTTCAGGTCATGTGATCAGTCACATTCCTGGAAGGAATTTCAAGATGTGGTAATGTATACGATGGATGAGTGTACATATATATATATATATATATATAAGTGTTTGTGTGTGTGGAGCTGCATGAGTATATAAGAGAGCTGTTGGTGTATGTAAGAAAGCTGTGTACAAGTATGTAGCAAAACAGTGCGTGTATGTAACAGAGGTGTGAGTGCATACTTCAAAGCTGTAGAAAAGCTATATGTGTTAGAACTGTGTTTGTGTATGGAGGAGAGTTGTGTGTGTATTTCGGAAAATTGCGTGTGTGATAGTAGTAGAGTTGTGTGTATGCAGGAGAGATGTGTGTATGTAGGAAAGAGGGTGGAAACTTATCAATGCTATAGGACCTATGCAAGAACCTAACATGATCAAATTTGACTCATGACAATACAGCTTTAAAAAATGCATTGGCAGCAATTGTACCGATCATCTACTTTCAATGAATTATCAGCAAATTGGTGAAAGTACACCTATTAAAAAAAAAATAACAGCCTCCTCCATATCCCCTCTAGCTGTCCTGTCCATCACCAAGATAGGTGCGTTTTCTGCCATTTTAGGTAGAAGTAATGTTCAACCAATTTGCTTCTAATTTAGACAAAGTAGTAGGAAAGTTTATCAAACAAACTCTACATATGAGCTCTATCTATTTTACAATACGTGTAATATGTATTCACAAAATGTCCATTTTCAAAAAAGATGTGAACTTCACATCTTTTTTTTTTTTAGTAAGTTTTAGTGCATGATGAGGTGGTGTTTACCTATAGGATCCACCATCTCTTGGACTGGGCACCATTGATGGTATTTATTGGGCCCCACGTTCTTAAGTAAATCTCAATATTGCTTCAAAAAGGTAGCTATGCATATACAGTTTACAGACAGAATGTTAACATATTAAGCAAGAGTGTGACAACTTATCAGTGCTAAATGTGCCATAAAAAAACCCAGCATGTAAAATTCTTAGCTTTGACAAGTGACAACATATCTGGCAAAATGCATTGTAAACCAAATGTAATTTTTAGCTGCAGTAAATTTTAGACAATCAAAATGATGTTAAAATGTGTGTGTTTCTTACAGTCTAGAGGCTGCTTATTCTGATGGAGGAAAACACTGACAGCATCCTTCATGATCACTGAAAGAACCGTTCTCCTTTCTCCTGCCCCACACTGATCTATCTGATCGGTGCAGTGCAGGGGAGAAAGTCACCAGGACTTGCACGGATGTTGCGCATCCTGTGTAGCTGAAAAAACTTCTGCAAGACTAGCCCTTGGACCTCTTTATGAAAAGAAGAACGACACTCCTGATATGTGAGGTGGCATGGATAGGGTCCCAATCAAACAAAGTTGTTGATTAGCCATTGAACCTTTCAGGTCATGTGATCAGTCACATTCCTGGAAGGAATTTCAAGATGAGGTAATGTATACGATGGATGAGTGTACATATATATATATGTATATATATATATATATAAGTGTTTGTGTGTGTGGAGCTGCATGAGTATATAAGAGAGCTGTTGGTGTATGTAAGAAAGCTGTGTACAAGTATGTAGCAAAACAGTGCGTGTATGTAACAGAGGTGTGAGTGCATACTTCAAAGCTGTAGAAAAGCTATATGTGTTAGAACTGTGTTTGTGTATGGAGGAGAGTTGTGTGTGTATTTCGGAAAATTGCGTGTGTGATAGTAGTAGAGTTGTGTGTATGCAGGAGAGATGTGTGTATGTAGGAAAGAGGGTGGAAACTTATCAATGCTATAGGACCTATGCAAGAACCTAACATGATCAAATTTGACTCATGACAATACAGCTTTAAAAAATGCATTGGCAGCAATTGTACCGATCATCTACTTTCAATGAATTATCAGCAAATTGGTGAAAGTACACCTATTAAAAAAAAAATAACAGCCTCCTCCATATCCCCTCTAGCTGTCCTGTCCATCACCAAGATAGGTGCATTTTCTGCCATTTTAGGTAGAAGTAATGTTCAACCAATTTGCTTCTAATTTAGACAAAGTAGTAGGAAAGTTTATCAAACAAACTCTACATATGAGCTCTATCTATTTTACAATACGTGTAATATGTATTCACAAAATGTCCATTTTCTATATGTGTGAACTTCACATCTTTTTTTTTTTTAGTAAGTTTTAGTGCATGATGAGGTGGTGTTTACCTATAGGATCTACCATCTCTTGGACTGGGCACCATTGATGGTATTTATTGGGCCCCACGTTCTTAAGTAAATCTCAATATTGCTTCAAAAAGGTAGCTATGCATATACAGTTTACAGACAGAATGTTAACATATTAAGCAAGAGTGTGACAACTTATCAGTGCTAAATGTGCCATAAAAAAACCCAGCATGTAAAATTCTTAGCTTTGACAAGTGACAACATATCTGGCAAAATGCATTGTAAACCAAATGTAATTTTTAGCTGCAGTAAATTTTAGACAATCAAAATGATGTTAAAATGTGTGTGTTTCTTACAGTCTAGAGGCTGCTTATTCTGATGGAGGAAAACACTGACAGCAT
Source organism: Phyllobates terribilis (assembly GCF_046119375.1). Taxonomy (NCBI): domain Eukaryota; kingdom Metazoa; phylum Chordata; class Amphibia; order Anura; family Dendrobatidae; genus Phyllobates; species Phyllobates terribilis. Next base: position 188,775 of record NW_027363897.1, on the reverse strand, counting down.
CTTCATGATCACTGAAAGAACTGTTCTCCTTTCTCCTGCCCCACACTGATCTATCTGATCGGTGCAGTGCAGGGGAGAAAGTCACCAGGACTTGCACGGATGTTGCGCATCCTGTGTAGCTGAAAAAACTTCTGCAAGACTAGCCCTTGGACCTCTTTATGAAAAGAAGAACGACACTCCTGATATGTGAGGTGGCATGGATAGGGTCCCAATCAAACAAAGTTGTTGATTAGCCATTGAACCTTTCAGGTCATGTGATCAGTCACATTCCTGGAAGGAATTTCAAGATGAGGTAATGTATACGATGGATGAGTGTACATATATATATATGTATATATATATATATATATATATAAGTGTTTGTGTGTGTGGAGCTGCATGAGTATATAAGAGAGCTGTTGGTGTATGTAAGAAAGCTGTGTACAAGTATGTAGCAAAACAGTGCGTGTATGTAACAGAGGTGTGAGTGCATACTTCAAAGCTGTAGAAAAGCTATATGTGTTAGAACTGTGTTTGTGTATGGAGGAGAGTTGTGTGTGTATTTCGGAAAATTGCGTGTGTGATAGTAGTAGAGTTGTGTGTATGCAGGAGAGATGTGTGTATGTAGGAAAGAGGGTGGAAACTTATCAATGCTATAGGACCTATGCAAGAACCTAACATGATCAAATTTGACTCATGACAATACAGCTTTAAAAAATGCATTGGCAGCAATTGTACCGATCATCTACTTTCAATGAATTATCAGCAAATTGGTGAAAGTACACCTATTAAAAAAAAAATAACAGCCTCCTCCATATCCCCTCTAGCTGTCCTGTCCATCACCAAGATAGGTGCGTTTTCTGCCATTTTAGGTAGAAGTAATGTTCAACCAATTTGCTTCTAATTTAGACAAAGTAGTAGGAAAGTTTATCAAACAAACTCTACATATGAGCTCTATCTATTTTACAATACGTGTAATATGTATTCACAAAATGTCCATTTTCAAAAAAGATGTGAACTTCACATCTTTTTTTTTTTTAGTAAGTTTTAGTGCATGATGAGGTGGTGTTTACCTATAGGATCCACCATCTCTTGGACTGGGCACCATTGATGGTATTTATTGGGCCCCACGTTCTTAAGTAAATCTCAATATTGCTTCAAAAAGGTAGCTATGCATATACAGTTTACAGACAGAATGTTAACATATTAAGCAAGAGTGTGACAACTTATCAGTGCTAAATGTGCCATAAAAAAACCCAGCATGTAAAATTCTTAGCTTTGACAAGTGACAACATATCTGGCAAAATGCATTGTAAACCAAATGTAATTTTTAGCTGCAGTAAATTTTAGACAATCAAAATGATGTTAAAATGTGTGTGTTTCTTACAGTCTAGAGGCTGCTTATTCTGATGGAGGAAAACACTGACAGCATCCTTCATGATCACTGAAAGAACCGTTCTCCTTTCTCCTGCCCCACACTGATCTATCTGATCGGTGCAGTGCAGGGGAGAAAGTCACCAGGACTTGCACGGATGTTGCGCATCCTGTGTAGCTGAAAAAACTTCTGCAAGACTAGCCCTTGGACCTCTTTATGAAAAGAAGAACGACACTCCTGATATGTGAGGTGGCATGGATAGGGTCCCAATCAAACAAAGTTGTTGATTAGCCATTGAACCTTTCAGGTCATGTGATCAGTCACATTCCTGGAAGGAATTTCAAGATGAGGTAATGTATACGATGGATGAGTGTACATATATATATATGTATATATATATATATATAAGTGTTTGTGTGTGTGGAGCTGCATGAGTATATAAGAGAGCTGTTGGTGTATGTAAGAAAGCTGTGTACAAGTATGTAGCAAAACAGTGCGTGTATGTAACAGAGGTGTGAGTGCATACTTCAAAGCTGTAGAAAAGCTATATGTGTTAGAACTGTGTTTGTGTATGGAGGAGAGTTGTGTGTGTATTTCGGAAAATTGCGTGTGTGATAGTAGTAGAGTTGTGTGTATGCAGGAGAGATGTGTGTATGTAGGAAAGAGGGTGGAAACTTATCAATGCTATAGGACCTATGCAAGAACCTAACATGATCAAATTTGACTCATGACAATACAGCTTTAAAAAATGCATTGGCAGCAATTGTACCGATCATCTACTTTCAATGAATTATCAGCAAATTGGTGAAAGTACACCTATTAAAAAAAAAATAACAGCCTCCTCCATATCCCCTCTAGCTGTCCTGTCCATCACCAAGATAGGTGCATTTTCTGCCATTTTAGGTAGAAGTAATGTTCAACCAATTTGCTTCTAATTTAGACAAAGTAGTAGGAAAGTTTATCAAACAAACTCTACATATGAGCTCTATCTATTTTACAATACGTGTAATATGTATTCACAAAATGTCCATTTTCTATATGTGTGAACTTCACATCTTTTTTTTTTTTAGTAAGTTTTAGTGCATGATGAGGTGGTGTTTACCTATAGGATCTACCATCTCTTGGACTGGGCACCATTGATGGTATTTATTGGGCCCCACGTTCTTAAGTAAATCTCAATATTGCTTCAAAAAGGTAGCTATGCATATACAGTTTACAGACAGAATGTTAACATATTAAGCAAGAGTGTGACAACTTATCAGTGCTAAATGTGCCATAAAAAAACCCAGCATGTAAAATTCTTAGCTTTGACAAGTGACAACATATCTGGCAAAATGCATTGTAAACCAAATGTAATTTTTAGCTGCAGTAAATTTTAGACAATCAAAATGATGTTAAAATGTGTGTGTTTCTTACAGTCTAGAGGCTGCTTATTCTGATGGAGGAAAACACTGACAGCATCCTTCATGATCACTGAAAGAACTGTTCTCCTTTCTCCTGCCCCACACTGATCTATCTGATCGGTGCAGTGCAGGGGAGAAAGTCACCAGGACTTGCACGGATGTTGCGCATCCTGTGTAGCTGAAAAAACTTCTGCAAGACTAGCCCTTGGACCTCTTTATGAAAAGAAGAACGACACTCCTGATATGTGAGGTGGCATGGATAGGGTCCCAATCAAACAAAGTTGTTGATTAGCCATTGAACCTTTCAGGTCATGTGATCAGTCACATTCCTGGAAGGAATTTCAAGATGTGGTAATGTATACGATGGATGAGTGTACATATATATATATATATATATATATAAGTGTTTGTGTGTGTGGAGCTGCATGAGTATATAAGAGAGCTGTTGGTGTATGTAAGAAAGCTGTGTACAAGTATGTAGCAAAACAGTGCGTGTATGTAACAGAGGTGTGAGTGCATACTTCAAAGCTGTAGAAAAGCTATATGTGTTAGAACTGTGTTTGTGTATGGAGGAGAGTTGTGTGTGTATTTCGGAAAATTGCGTGTGTGATAGTAGTAGAGTTGTGTGTATGCAGGAGAGATGTGTGTATGTAGGAAAGAGGGTGGAAACTTATCAATGCTATAGGACCTATGCAAGAACCTAACATGATCAAATTTGACTCATGACAATACAGCTTTAAAAAATGCATTGGCAGCAATTGTACCGATCATCTACTTTCAATGAATTATCAGCAAATTGGTGAAAGTACACCTATTAAAAAAAAAATAACAGCCTCCTCCATATCCCCTCTAGCTGTCCTGTCCATCACCAAGATAGGTGCGTTTTCTGCCATTTTAGGTAGAAGTAATGTTCAACCAATTTGCTTCTAATTTAGACAAAGTAGTAGGAAAGTTTATCAAACAAACTCTACATATGAGCTCTATCTATTTTACAATACGTGTAATATGTATTCACAAAATGTCCATTTTCTATATGTGTGAACTTCACATCTTTTTTTTTTTTAGTAAGTTTTAGTGCATGATGAGGTGGTGTTTACCTATAGGATCCACCATCTCTTGGACTGGGCACCATTGATGGTATTTATTGGGCCCCACGTTCTTAAGTAAATCTCAATATTGCTTCAAAAAGGTAGCTATGCATATACAGTTTACAGACAGAATGTTAACATATTAAGCAAGAGTGTGACAACTTATCAGTGCTAAATGTGCCATAAAAAAACCCAGCATGTAAAATTCTTAGCTTTGACAAGTGACAACATATCTGGCAAAATGCATTGTAAACCAAATGTAATTTTTAGCTGCAGTAAATTTTAGACAATCAAAATGATGTTAAAATGTGTGTGTTTCTTACAGTCTAGAGGCTGCTTATTCTGATGGAGGAAAACACTGACAGCATCCTTCATGATCACTGAAAGAACCGTTCTCCTTTCTCCTGCCCCACACTGATCTATCTGATCGGTGCAGTGCAGGGGAGAAAGTCACCAGGACTTGCACGGATGTTGCGCATCCTGTGTAGCTGAAAAAACTTCTGCAAGACTAGCCCTTGGACCTCTTTATGAAAAGAAGAACGACACTCCTGATATGTGAGGTGGCATGGATAGGGTCCCAATCAAACAAAGTTGTTGATTAGCCATTGAACCTTTCAGGTCATGTGATCAGTCACATTCCTGGAAGGAATTTCAAGATGAGGTAATGTATACGATGGATGAGTGTACATATATATATATGTATATATATATATATATAAGTGTTTGTGTGTGTGGAGCTGCATGAGTATATAAGAGAGCTGTTGGTGTATGTAAGAAAGCTGTGTACAAGTATGTAGCAAAACAGTGCGTGTATGTAACAGAGGTGTGAGTGCATACTTCAAAGCTGTAGAAAAGCTATATGTGTTAGAACTGTGTTTGTGTATGGAGGAGAGTTGTGTGTGTATTTCGGAAAATTGCGTGTGTGATAGTAGTAGAGTTGTGTGTATGCAGGAGAGATGTGTGTATGTAGGAAAGAGGGTGGAAACTTATCAATGCTATAGGACCTATGCAAGAACCTAACATGATCAAATTTGACTCATGACAATACAGCTTTAAAAAATGCATTGGCAGCAATTGTACCGATCATCTACTTTCAATGAATTATCAGCAAATTGGTGAAAGTACACCTATTAAAAAAAAAATAACAGCCTCCTCCATATCCCCTCTAGCTGTCCTGTCCATCACCAAGATAGGTGCATTTTCTGCCATTTTAGGTAGAAGTAATGTTCAACCAATTTGCTTCTAATTTAGACAAAGTAGTAGGAAAGTTTATCAAACAAACTCTACATATGAGCTCTATCTATTTTACAATACGTGTAATATGTATTCACAAAATGTCCATTTTCTATATGTGTGAACTTCACATCTTTTTTTTTTTTAGTAAGTTTTAGTGCATGATGAGGTGGTGTTTACCTATAGGATCTACCATCTCTTGGACTGGGCACCATTGATGGTATTTATTGGGCCCCACGTTCTTAAGTAAATCTCAATATTGCTTCAAAAAGGTAGCTATGCATATACAGTTTACAGACAGAATGTTAACATATTAAGCAAGAGTGTGACAACTTATCAGTGCTAAATGTGCCATAAAAAAACCCAGCATGTAAAATTCTTAGCTTTGACAAGTGACAACATATCTGGCAAAATGCATTGTAAACCAAATGTAATTTTTAGCTGCAGTAAATTTTAGACAATCAAAATGATGTTAAAATGTGTGTGTTTCTTACAGTCTAGAGGCTGCTTATTCTGATGGAGGAAAACACTGACAGCATCCTTCATGATCACTGAAAGAACTGTTCTCCTTTCTCCTGCCCCACACTGATCTATCTGATCGGTGCAGTGCAGGGGAGAAAGTCACCAGGACTTGCACGGATGTTGCGCATCCTGTGTAGCTGAAAAAACTTCTGCAAGACTAGCCCTTGGACCTCTTTATGAAAAGAAGAACGACACTCCTGATATGTGAGGTGGCATGGATAGGGTCCCAATCAAACAAAGTTGTTGATTAGCCATTGAACCTTTCAGGTCATGTGATCAGTCACATTCCTGGAAGGAATTTCAAGATGTGGTAATGTATACGATGGATGAGTGTACATATATATATATATATATATATATAAGTGTTTGTGTGTGTGGAGCTGCATGAGTATATAAGAGAGCTGTTGGTGTATGTAAGAAAGCTGTGTACAAGTATGTAGCAAAACAGTGCGTGTATGTAACAGAGGTGTGAGTGCATACTTCAAAGCTGTAGAAAAGCTATATGTGTTAGAACTGTGTTTGTGTATGGAGGAGAGTTGTGTGTGTATTTCGGAAAATTGCGTGTGTGATAGTAGTAGAGTTGTGTGTATGCAGGAGAGATGTGTGTATGTAGGAAAGAGGGTGGAAACTTATCAATGCTATAGGACCTATGCAAGAACCTAACATGATCAAATTTGACTCATGACAATACAGCTTTAAAAAATGCATTGGCAGCAATTGTACCGATCATCTACTTTCAATGAATTATCAGCAAATTGGTGAAAGTACACCTATTAAAAAAAAAATAACAGCCTCCTCCATATCCCCTCTAGCTGTCCTGTCCATCACCAAGATAGGTGCGTTTTCTGCCATTTTAGGTAGAAGTAATGTTCAACCAATTTGCTTCTAATTTAGACAAAGTAGTAGGAAAGTTTATCAAACAAACTCTACATATGAGCTCTATCTATTTTACAATACGTGTAATATGTATTCACAAAATGTCCATTTTCTATATGTGTGAACTTCACATCTTTTTTTTTTTTAGTAAGTTTTAGTGCATGATGAGGTGGTGTTTACCTATAGGATCCACCATCTCTTGGACTGGGCACCATTGATGGTATTTATTGGGCCCCACGTTCTTAAGTAAATCTCAATATTGCTTCAAAAAGGTAGCTATGCATATACAGTTTACAGACAGAATGTTAACATATTAAGCAAGAGTGTGACAACTTATCAGTGCTAAATGTGCCATAAAAAAACCCAGCATGTAAAATTCTTAGCTTTGACAAGTGACAACATATCTGGCAAAATGCATTGTAAACCAAATGTAATTTTTAGCTGCAGTAAATTTTAGACAATCAAAGTGATGTTAAAATGTGTGTGTTTCTTACAGTCTAGAGGCTGCTTATTCTGATGGAGGAAAACACTGACAGCATCCTTCATGATCACTGAAAGAACTGTTCTCCTTTCTCCTGCCCCACACTGATCTATCTGATCGGTGCAGTGCAGGGGAGAAAGTCACCAGGACTTGCACGGATGTTGCGCATCCTGTGTAGCTGAAAAAACTTCTGCAAGACTAGCCCTTGGACCTCTTTATGAAAAGAAGAACGACACTCCTGATATGTGAGGTGGCATGGATAGGGTCCCAATCAAACAAAGTTGTTGATTAGCCATTGAACCTTTCAGGTCATGTGATCAGTCACATTCCTGGAAGGAATTTCAAGATGTGGTAATGTATACGATGGATGAGTGTACATATATATATATATATATATATATAAGTGTTTGTGTGTGTGGAGCTGCATGAGTATATAAGAGAGCTGTTGGTGTATGTAAGAAAGCTGTGTACAAGTATGTAGCAAAACAGTGCGTGTATGTAACAGAGGTGTGAGTGCATACTTCAAAGCTGTAGAAAAGCTATATGTGTTAGAACTGTGTTTGTGTATGGAGGAGAGTTGTGTGTGTATTTCGGAAAATTGCGTGTGTGATAGTAGTAGAGTTGTGTGTATGCAGGAGAGATGTGTGTATGTAGGAAAGAGGGTGGAAACTTATCAATGCTATAGGACCTATGCAAGAACCTAACATGATCAAATTTGACTCATGACAATACAGCTTTAAAAAATGCATTGGCAGCAATTGTACCGATCATCTACTTTCAATGAATTATCAGCAAATTGGTGAAAGTACACCTATTAAAAAAAAAATAACAGCCTCCTCCATATCCCCTCTAGCTGTCCTGTCCATCACCAAGATAGGTGCGTTTTCTGCCATTTTAGGTAGAAGTAATGTTCAACCAATTTGCTTCTAATTTAGACAAAGTAGTAGGAAAGTTTATCAAACAAACTCTACATATGAGCTCTATCTATTTTACAATACGTGTAATATGTATTCACAAAATGTCCATTTTCAAAAAAGATGTGAACTTCACATCTTTTTTTTTTTTAGTAAGTTTTAGTGCATGATGAGGTGGTGTTTACCTATAGGATCCACCATCTCTTGGACTGGGCACCATTGATGGTATTTATTGGGCCCCACGTTCTTAAGTAAATCTCAATATTGCTTCAAAAAGGTAGCTATGCATATACAGTTTACAGACAGAATGTTAACATATTAAGCAAGAGTGTGACAACTTATCAGTGCTAAATGTGCCATAAAAAAACCCAGCATGTAAAATTCTTAGCTTTGACAAGTGACAACATATCTGGCAAAATGCATTGTAAACCAAATGTAATTTTTAGCTGCAGTAAATTTTAGACAATCAAAATGATGTTAAAATGTGTGTGTTTCTTACAGTCTAGAGGCTGCTTATTCTGATGGAGGAAAACACTGACAGCATCCTTCATGATCACTGAAAGAACCGTTCTCCTTTCTCCTGCCCCACACTGATCTATCTGATCGGTGCAGTGCAGGGGAGAAAGTCACCAGGACTTGCACGGATGTTGCGCATCCTGTGTAGCTGAAAAAACTTCTGCAAGACTAGCCCTTGGACCTCTTTATGAAAAGAAGAACGACACTCCTGATATGTGAGGTGGCATGGATAGGGTCCCAATCAAACAAAGTTGTTGATTAGCCATTGAACCTTTCAGGTCATGTGATCAGTCACATTCCTGGAAGGAATTTCAAGATGAGGTAATGTATACGATGGATGAGTGTACATATATATATATGTATATATATATATATATAAGTGTTTGTGTGTGTGGAGCTGCATGAGTATATAAGAGAGCTGTTGGTGTATGTAAGAAAGCTGTGTACAAGTATGTAGCAAAACAGTGCGTGTATGTAACAGAGGTGTGAGTGCATACTTCAAAGCTGTAGAAAAGCTATATGTGTTAGAACTGTGTTTGTGTATGGAGGAGAGTTGTGTGTGTATTTCGGAAAATTGCGTGTGTGATAGTAGTAGAGTTGTGTGTATGCAGGAGAGATGTGTGTATGTAGGAAAGAGGGTGGAAACTTATCAATGCTATAGGACCTATGCAAGAACCTAACATGATCAAATTTGACTCATGACAATACAGCTTTAAAAAATGCATTGGCAGCAATTGTACCGATCATCTACTTTCAATGAATTATCAGCAAATTGGTGAAAGTACACCTATTAAAAAAAAAATAACAGCCTCCTCCATATCCCCTCTAGCTGTCCTGTCCATCACCAAGATAGGTGCATTTTCTGCCATTTTAGGTAGAAGTAATGTTCAACCAATTTGCTTCTAATTTAGACAAAGTAGTAGGAAAGTTTATCAAACAAACTCTACATATGAGCTCTATCTATTTTACAATACGTGTAATATGTATTCACAAAATGTCCATTTTCTATATGTGTGAACTTCACATCTTTTTTTTTTTTAGTAAGTTTTAGTGCATGATGAGGTGGTGTTTACCTATAGGATCTACCATCTCTTGGACTGGGCACCATTGATGGTATTTATTGGGCCCCACGTTCTTAAGTAAATCTCAATATTGCTTCAAAAAGGTAGCTATGCATATACAGTTTACAGACAGAATGTTAACATATTAAGCAAGAGTGTGACAACTTATCAGTGCTAAATGTGCCATAAAAAAACCCAGCATGTAAAATTCTTAGCTTTGACAAGTGACAACATATCTGGCAAAATGCATTGTAAACCAAATGTAATTTTTAGCTGCAGTAAATTTTAGACAATCAAAATGATGTTAAAATGTGTGTGTTTCTTACAGTCTAGAGGCTGCTTATTCTGATGGAGGAAAACACTGACAGCATCCTTCATGATCACTGAAAGAACTGTTCTCCTTTCTCCTGCCCCACACTGATCTATCTGATCGGTGCAGTGCAGGGGAGAAAGTCACCAGGACTTGCACGGATGTTGCGCATCCTGTGTAGCTGAAAAAACTTCTGCAAGACTAGCCCTTGGACCTCTTTATGAAAAGAAGAACGACACTCCTGATATGTGAGGTGGCATGGATAGGGTCCCAATCAAACAAAGTTGTTGATTAGCCATTGAACCTTTCAGGTCATGTGATCAGTCACATTCCTGGAAGGAATTTCAAGATGAGGTAATGTATACGATGGATGAGTGTACATATATATATATGTATATATATATATATATATATAAGTGTTTGTGTGTGTGGAGCTGCATGAGTATATAAGAGAGCTGTTGGTGTATGTAAGAAAGCTGTGTACAAGTATGTAGCAAAACAGTGCGTGTATGTAACAGAGGTGTGAGTGCATACTTCAAAGCTGTAGAAAAGCTATATGTGTTAGAACTGTGTTTGTGTATGGAGGAGAGTTGTGTGTGTATTTCGGAAAATTGCGTGTGTGATAGTAGTAGAGTTGTGTGTATGCAGGAGAGATGTGTGTATGTAGGAAAGAGGGTGGAAACTTATCAATGCTATAGGACCTATGCAAGAACCTAACATGATCAAATTTGACTCATGACAATACAGCTTTAAAAAATGCATTGGCAGCAATTGTACCGATCATCTACTTTCAATGAATTATCAGCAAATTGGTGAAAGTACACCTATTAAAAAAAAAATAACAGCCTCCTCCATATCCCCTCTAGCTGTCCTGTCCATCACCAAGATAGGTGCATTTTCTGCCATTTTAGGTAGAAGTAATGTTCAACCAATTTGCTTCTAATTTAGACAAAGTAGTAGGAAAGTTTATCAAACAAACTCTACATATGAGCTCTATCTATTTTACAATACGTGTAATATGTATTCACAAAATGTCCATTTTCTATATGTGTGAACTTCACATCTTTTTTTTTTTTAGTAAGTTTTAGTGCATGATGAGGTGGTGTTTACCTATAGGATCTACCATCTCTTGGACTGGGCACCATTGATGGTATTTATTGGGCCCCACGTTCTTAAGTAAATCTCAATATTGCTTCAAAAAGGTAGCTATGCATATACAGTTTACAGACAGAATGTTAACATATTAAGCAAGAGTGTGACAACTTATCAGTGCTAAATGTGCCATAAAAAAACCCAGCATGTAAAATTCTTAGCTTTGACAAGTGACAACATATCTGGCAAAATGCATTGTAAACCAAATGTAATTTTTAGCTGCAGTAAATTTTAGACAATCAAAATGATGTTAAAATGTGTGTGTTTCTTACAGTCTAGAGGCTGCTTATTCTGATGGAGGAAAACACTGACAGCATCCTTCATGATCACTGAAAGAACTGTTCTCCTTTCTTCTGCCCCACACTGATCTATCTGATCGGTGCAGTGCAGGGGAGAAAGTCACCAGGACTTGCACGGATGTTGCGCATCCTGTGTAGCTGAAAAAACTTCTGCAAGACTAGCCCTTGGACCTCTTTATGAAAAGAAGAACGACACTCCTGATATGTGAGGTGGCATGGATAGGGTCCCAATCAAACAAAGTTGTTGATTAGCCATTGAACCTTTCAGGTCATGTGATCAGTCACATTCCTGGAAGGAATTTCAAGATGTGGTAATGTATACGATGGATGAGTGTACATATATATATATATATATATATATAAATGTTTGTGTGTGTGGAGCTGCATGAGTATATAAGAGAGCTGTTGGTGTATGTAAGAAAGCTGTGTACAAGTATGTAGCAAAACAGTGCGTGTATGTAACAGAGGTGTGAGTGCATACTTCAAAGCTGTAGAAAAGCTATATGTGTTAGAACTGTGTTTGTGTATGGAGGAGAGTTGTGTGTGTATTTCGGAAAATTGCGTGTGTGATAGTAGTAGAGTTGTGTGTATGCAGGAGAGATGTGTGTATGTAGGAAAGAGGGTGGAAACTTATCAATGCTATAGGACCTATGCAAGAACCTAACATGATCAAATTTGACTCATGACAATACAGCTTTAAAAAATGCATTGGCAGCAATTGTACCGATCATCTACTTTCAATGAATTATCAGCAAATTGGTGAAAGTACACCTATTAAAAAAAAAATAACAGCCTCCTCCATATCCCCTCTAGCTGTCCTGTCCATCACCAAGATAGGTGCATTTTCTGCCATTTTAGGTAGAAGTAATGTTCAACCAATTTGCTTCTAATTTAGACAAAGTAGTAGGAAAGTTTATCAAACAAACTCTACATATGAGCTCTATCTATTTTACAATACGTGTAATATGTATTCACAAAATGTCCATTTTCTATATGTGTGAACTTCACATCTTTTTTTTTTTTAGTAAGTTTTAGTGCATGATGAGGTGGTGTTTACCTATAGGATCTACCATCTCTTGGACTGGGCACCATTGATGGTATTTATTGGGCCCCACGTTCTTAAGTAAATCTCAATATTGCTTCAAAAAGGTAGCTATGCATATACAGTTTACAGACAGAATGTTAACATATTAAGCAAGAGTGTGACAACTTATCAGTGCTAAATGTGCCATAAAAAAACCCAGCATGTAAAATTCTTAGCTTTGACAAGTGACAACATATCTGGCAAAATGCATTGTAAACCAAATGTAATTTTTAGCTGCAGTAAATTTTAGACAATCAAAATGATGTTAAAATGTGTGTGTTTCTTACAGTCTAGAGGCTGCTTATTCTGATGGAGGAAAACACTGACAGCATCCTTCATGATCACTGAAAGAACTGTTCTCCTTTCTCCTGCCCCACACTGATCTATCTGATCGGTGCAGTGCAGGGGAGAAAGTCACCAGGACTTGCACGGATGTTGCGCATCCTGTGTAGCTGAAAAAACTTCTGCAAGACTAGCCCTTGGACCTCTTTATGAAAAGAAGAACGACACTCCTGATATGTGAGGTGGCATGGATAGGGTCCCAATCAAACAAAGTTGTTGATTAGCCATTGAACCTTTCAGGTCATGTGATCAGTCACATTCCTGGAAGGAATTTCAAGATGTGGTAATGTATACGATGGATGAGTGTACATATATATATATATATATATATATAAGTGTTTGTGTGTGTGGAGCTGCATGAGTATATAAGAGAGCTGTTGGTGTATGTAAGAAAGCTGTGTACAAGTATGTAGCAAAACAGTGCGTGTATGTAACAGAGGTGTGAGTGCATACTTCAAAGCTGTAGAAAAGCTATATGTGTTAGAACTGTGTTTGTGTATGGAGGAGAGTTGTGTGTGTATTTCGGAAAATTGCGTGTGTGATAGTAGTAGAGTTGTGTGTATGCAGGAGAGATGTGTGTATGTAGGAAAGAGGGTGGAAACTTATCAATGCTATAGGACCTATGCAAGAACCTAACATGATCAAATTTGACTCATGACAATACAGCTTTAAAAAATGCATTGGCAGCAATTGTACCGATCATCTACTTTCAATGAATTATCAGCAAATTGGTGAAAGTACACCTATTAAAAAAAAAATAACAGCCTCCTCCATATCCCCTCTAGCTGTCCTGTCCATCAACAAGATAGGTGCGTTTTCTGCCATTTTAGGTAGAAGTAATGTTCAACCAATTTGCTTCTAATTTAGACAAAGTAGTAGGAAAGTTTATCAAACAAACTCTACATATGAGCTCTATCTATTTTACAATACGTGTAATATGTATTCACAAAATGTCCATTTTCTATATGTGTGAACTTCACATCTTTTTTTTTTTTAGTAAGTTTTAGTGCATGATGAGGTGGTGTTTACCTATAGGATCCACCATCTCTTGGACTGGGCACCATTGATGGTATTTATTGGGCCCCACGTTCTTAAGTAAATCTCAATATTGCTTCAAAAAGGTAGCTATGCATATACAGTTTACAGACAGAATGTTAACATATTAAGCAAGAGTGTGACAACTTATCAGTGCTAAATGTGCCATAAAAAAACCCAGCATGTAAAATTCTTAGCTTTGACAAGTGACAACATATCTGGCAAAATGCATTGTAAACCAAATGTAATTTTTAGCTGCAGTAAATTTTAGACAATCAAAATGATGTTAAAATGTGTGTGTTTCTTACAGTCTAGAGGCTGCTTATTCTGATGGAGGAAAACACTGACAGCATCCTTCATGATCACTGAAAGAACTGTTCTCCTTTCTCCTGCCCCACACTGATCTATCTGATCGGTGCAGTGCAGGGGAGAAAGTCACCAGGACTTGCACGGATGTTGCGCATCCTGTGTAGCTGAAAAAACTTCTGCAAGACTAGCCCTTGGACCTCTTTATGAAAAGAAGAACGACACTCCTGATATGTGAGGTGGCATGGATAGGGTCCCAATCAAACAAAGTTGTTGATTAGCCATTGAACCTTTCAGGTCATGTGATCAGTCACATTCCTGGAAGGAATTTCAAGATGAGGTAATGTATACGATGGATGAGTGTACATATATATATATGTATATATATATATATATATATAAGTGTTTGTGTGTGTGGAGCTGCATGAGTATATAAGAGAGCTGTTGGTGTATGTAAGAAAGCTGTGTACAAGTATGTAGCAAAACAGTGCGTGTATGTAACAGAGGTGTGAGTGCATACTTCAAAGCTGTAGAAAAGCTATATGTGTTAGAACTGTGTTTGTGTATGGAGGAGAGTTGTGTGTGTATTTCGGAAAATTGCGTGTGTGATAGTAGTAGAGTTGTGTGTATGCAGGAGAGATGTGTGTATGTAGGAAAGAGGGTGGAAACTTATCAATGCTATAGGACCTATGCAAGAACCTAACATGATCAAATTTGACTCATGACAATACAGCTTTAAAAAATGCATTGGCAGCAATTGTACCGATCATCTACTTTCAATGAATTATCAGCAAATTGGTGAAAGTACACCTATTAAAAAAAAAATAACAGCCTCCTCCATATCCCCTCTAGCTGTCCTGTCCATCACCAAGATAGGTGCATTTTCTGCCATTTTAGGTAGAAGTAATGTTCAACCAATTTGCTTCTAATTTAGACAAAGTAGTAGGAAAGTTTATCAAACAAACTCTACATATGAGCTCTATCTATTTTACAATACGTGTAATATGTATTCACAAAATGTCCATTTTCTATATGTGTGAACTTCACATCTTTTTTTTTTTTAGTAAGTTTTAGTGCATGATGAGGTGGTGTTTACCTATAGGATCTACCATCTCTTGGACTGGGCACCATTGATGGTATTTATTGGGCCCCACGTTCTTAAGTAAATCTCAATATTGCTTCAAAAAGGTAGCTATGCATATACAGTTTACAGACAGAATGTTAACATATTAAGCAAGAGTGTGACAACTTATCAGTGCTAAATGTGCCATAAAAAAACCCAGCATGTAAAATTCTTAGCTTTGACAAGTGACAACATATCTGGCAAAATGCATTGTAAACCAAATGTAATTTTTAGCTGCAGTAAATTTTAGACAATCAAAATGATGTTAAAATGTGTGTGTTTCTTACAGTCTAGAGGCTGCTTATTCTGATGGAGGAAAACACTGACAGCATCCTTCATGATCACTGAAAGAACTGTTCTCCTTTCTCCTGCCCCACACTGATCTATCTGATCGGTGCAGTGCAGGGGAGAA
The DNA here is from genome assembly GCF_046119375.1 of Phyllobates terribilis. Lineage (NCBI taxonomy): Eukaryota > Metazoa > Chordata > Amphibia > Anura > Dendrobatidae > Phyllobates > Phyllobates terribilis. The sequence continues at coordinate 173,264 of NW_027363897.1, read as the reverse complement.
AGTCACCAGGACTTGCACGGATGTTGCGCATCCTGTGTAGCTGAAAAAACTTCTGCAAGACTAGCCCTTGGACCTCTTTATGAAAAGAAGAACGACACTCCTGATATGTGAGGTGGCATGGATAGGGTCCCAATCAAACAAAGTTGTTGATTAGCCATTGAACCTTTCAGGTCATGTGATCAGTCACATTCCTGGAAGGAATTTCAAGATGTGGTAATGTATACGATGGATGAGTGTACATATATATATATATATATATATATAAGTGTTTGTGTGTGTGGAGCTGCATGAGTATATAAGAGAGCTGTTGGTGTATGTAAGAAAGCTGTGTACAAGTATGTAGCAAAACAGTGCGTGTATGTAACAGAGGTGTGAGTGCATACTTCAAAGCTGTAGAAAAGCTATATGTGTTAGAACTGTGTTTGTGTATGGAGGAGAGTTGTGTGTGTATTTCGGAAAATTGCGTGTGTGATAGTAGTAGAGTTGTGTGTATGCAGGAGAGATGTGTGTATGTAGGAAAGAGGGTGGAAACTTATCAATGCTATAGGACCTATGCAAGAACCTAACATGATCAAATTTGACTCATGACAATACAGCTTTAAAAAATGCATTGGCAGCAATTGTACCGATCATCTACTTTCAATGAATTATCAGCAAATTGGTGAAAGTACACCTATTAAAAAAAAAATAACAGCCTCCTCCATATCCCCTCTAGCTGTCCTGTCCATCACCAAGATAGGTGCGTTTTCTGCCATTTTAGGTAGAAGTAATGTTCAACCAATTTGCTTCTAATTTAGACAAAGTAGTAGGAAAGTTTATCAAACAAACTCTACATATGAGCTCTATCTATTTTACAATACGTGTAATATGTATTCACAAAATGTCCATTTTCTATATGTGTGAACTTCACATCTTTTTTTTTTTTAGTAAGTTTTAGTGCATGATGAGGTGGTGTTTACCTATAGGATCCACCATCTCTTGGACTGGGCACCATTGATGGTATTTATTGGGCCCCACGTTCTTAAGTAAATCTCAATATTGCTTCAAAAAGGTAGCTATGCATATACAGTTTACAGACAGAATGTTAACATATTAAGCAAGAGTGTGACAACTTATCAGTGCTAAATGTGCCATAAAAAAACCCAGCATGTAAAATTCTTAGCTTTGACAAGTGACAACATATCTGGCAAAATGCATTGTAAACCAAATGTAATTTTTAGCTGCAGTAAATTTTAGACAATCAAAATGATGTTAAAATGTGTGTGTTTCTTACAGTCTAGAGGCTGCTTATTCTGATGGAGGAAAACACTGACAGCATCCTTCATGATCACTGAAAGAACTGTTCTCCTTTCTCCTGCCCCACACTGATCTATCTGATCGGTGCAGTGCAGGGGAGAAAGTCACCAGGACTTGCACGGATGTTGCGCATCCTGTGTAGCTGAAAAAACTTCTGCAAGACTAGCCCTTGGACCTCTTTATGAAAAGAAGAACGACACTCCTGATATGTGAGGTGGCATGGATAGGGTCCCAATCAAACAAAGTTGTTGATTAGCCATTGAACCTTTCAGGTCATGTGATCAGTCACATTCCTGGAAGGAATTTCAAGATGTGGTAATGTATACGATGGATGAGTGTACATATATATATATATATATATATAAGTGTTTGTGTGTGTGGAGCTGCATGAGTATATAAGAGAGCTGTTGGTGTATGTAAGAAAGCTGTGTACAAGTATGTAGCAAAACAGTGCGTGTATGTAACAGAGGTGTGAGTGCATACTTCAAAGCTGTAGAAAAGCTATATGTGTTAGAACTGTGTTTGTGTATGGAGGAGAGTTGTGTGTGTATTTCGGAAAATTGCGTGTGTGATAGTAGTAGAGTTGTGTGTATGCAGGAGAGATGTGTGTATGTAGGAAAGAGGGTGGAAACTTATCAATGCTATAGGACCTATGCAAGAACCTAACATGATCAAATTTGACTCATGACAATACAGCTTTAAAAAATGCATTGGCAGCAATTGTACCGATCATCTACTTTCAATGAATTATCAGCAAATTGGTGAAAGTACACCTATTAAAAAAAAAATAACAGCCTCCTCCATATCCCCTCTAGCTGTCCTGTCCATCACCAAGATAGGTGCGTTTTCTGCCATTTTAGGTAGAAGTAATGTTCAACCAATTTGCTTCTAATTTAGACAAAGTAGTAGGAAAGTTTATCAAACAAACTCTACATATGAGCTCTATCTATTTTACAATACGTGTAATATGTATTCACAAAATGTCCATTTTCTATATGTGTGAACTTCACATCTTTTTTTTTTTTAGTAAGTTTTAGTGCATGATGAGGTGGTGTTTACCTATAGGATCCACCATCTCTTGGACTGGGCACCATTGATGGTATTTATTGGGCCCCACGTTCTTAAGTAAATCTCAATATTGCTTCAAAAAGGTAGCTATGCATATACAGTTTACAGACAGAATGTTAACATATTAAGCAAGAGTGTGACAACTTATCAGTGCTAAATGTGCCATAAAAAAACCCAGCATGTAAAATTCTTAGCTTTGACAAGTGACAACATATCTGGCAAAATGCATTGTAAACCAAATGTAATTTTTAGCTGCAGTAAATTTTAGACAATCAAAATGATGTTAAAATGTGTGTGTTTCTTACAGTCTAGAGGCTGCTTATTCTGATGGAGGAAAACACTGACAGCATCCTTCATGATCACTGAAAGAACTGTTCTCCTTTCTCCTGCCCCACACTGATCTATCTGATCGGTGCAGTGCAGGGGAGAAAGTCACCAGGACTTGCACGGATGTTGCGCATCCTGTGTAGCTGAAAAAACTTCTGCAAGACTAGCCCTTGGACCTCTTTATGAAAAGAAGAACGACACTCCTGATTTGTGAGGTGGCATGGATAGGGTTCCAATCAAACAAAGTTGTTGATTAGCCATTGAACCTTTCAGGTCATGTGATCAGTCACATTCCTGGAAGGAATTTCAAGATGTGGTAATGTATACGATGGATGAGTGTACATATATATATATATATATAAGTGTTTGTGTGTGTGGAGCTGCATGAGTATATAAGAGAGCTGTTGGTGTATGTAAGAAAGCTGTGTACAAGTATGTAGCAAAACAGTGCGTGTATGTAACAGAGGTGTGAGTGCATACTTCAAACCTGTAGAAAAGCTATATGTGTTAGAACTGTGTTTGTGTATGGAGGAGAGTTGTGTGTGTATTTCGGAAAATTGCGTGTGTGATAGTAGTAGAGTTGTGTGTATGCAGGAGAGATGTGTGTATGTAGGAAAGAGGGTGGAAACTTATCAATGCTATAGGACCTATGCAAGAACCTAACATGATCAAATTTGACTCATGACAATACAGCTTTAAAAAATGCATTGGCAGCAATTGTACCGATCATCTACTTTCAATGAATTATCAGCAAATTGGTGAAAGTACACCTATTAAAAAAAAAATAACAGCCTCCTCCATATCCCCTCTAGCTGTCCTGTCCATCACCAAGATAGGTGCGTTTTCTGCCATTTTAGGTAGAAGTAATGTTCAACCAATTTGCTTCTAATTTAGACAAAGTAGTAGGAAAGTTTATCAAACAAACTCTACATATGAGCTCTATCTATTTTACAATACGTGTAATATGTATTCACAAAATGTCCATTTTCTATATGTGTGAACTTCACATCTTTTTTTTTTTTAGTAAGTTTTAGTGCATGATGAGGTGGTGTTTACCTATAGGATCCACCATCTCTTGGACTGGGCACCATTGATGGTATTTATTGGGCCCCACGTTCTTAAGTAAATCTCAATATTGCTTCAAAAAGGTAGCTATGCATATACAGTTTACAGACAGAATGTTAACATATTAAGCAAGAGTGTGACAACTTATCAGTGCTAAATGTGCCATAAAAAAACCCAGCATGTAAAATTCTTAGCTTTGACAAGTGACAACATATCTGGCAAAATGCATTGTAAACCAAATGTAATTTTTAGCTGCAGTAAATTTTAGACAATCAAAATGATGTTAAAATGTGTGTGTTTCTTACAGTCTAGAGGCTGCTTATTCTGATGGAGGAAAACACTGACAGCATCCTTCATGATCACTGAAAGAACTGTTCTCCTTTCTCCTGCCCCACACTGATCTATCTGATCGGTGCAGTGCAGGGGAGAAAGTCACCAGGACTTGCACGGATGTTGCGCATCCTGTGTAGCTGAAAAAACTTCTGCAAGACTAGCCCTTGGACCTCTTTATGAAAAGAAGAACGACACTCCTGATATGTGAGGTGGCATGGATAGGGTCCCAATCAAACAAAGTTGTTGATTAGCCATTGAACCTTTCAGGTCATGTGATCAGTCACATTCCTGGAAGGAATTTCAAGATGAGGTAATGTATACGATGGATGAGTGTACATATATATATATGTATATATATATATATATATATAAGTGTTTGTGTGTGTGGAGCTGCATGAGTATATAAGAGAGCTGTTGGTGTATGTAAGAAAGCTGTGTACAAGTATGTAGCAAAACAGTGCGTGTATGTAACAGAGGTGTGAGTGCATACTTCAAAGCTGTAGAAAAGCTATATGTGTTAGAACTGTGTTTGGTATGGAGGAGAGTTGTGTGTGTATTTCGGAAAATTGCGTGTGTGATAGTAGTAGAGTTGTGTGTATGCAGGAGAGATGTGTGTATGTAGGAAAGAGGGTGGAAACTTATCAATGCTATAGGACCTATGCAAGAACCTAACATGATCAAATTTGACTCATGACAATACAGCTTTAAAAAATGCATTGGCAGCAATTGTACCGATCATCTACTTTCAATGAATTATCAGCAAATTGGTGAAAGTACACCTATTAAAAAAAAAATAACAGCCTCCTCCATATCCCCTCTAGCTGTCCTGTCCATCACCAAGATAGGTGCGTTTTCTGCCATTTTAGGTAGAAGTAATGTTCAACCAATTTGCTTCTAATTTAGACAAAGTAGTAGGAAAGTTTATCAAACAAACTCTACATATGAGCTCTATCTATTTTACAATACGTGTAATATGTATTCACAAAATGTCCATTTTCTATATGTGTGAACTTCACATCTTTTTTTTTTTTAGTAAGTTTTAGTGCATGATGAGGTGGTGTTTACCTATAGGATCCACCATCTCTTGGACTGGGCACCATTGATGGTATTTATTGGGCCCCACGTTCTTAAGTAAATCTCAATATTGCTTCAAAAAGGTAGCTATGCATATACAGTTTACAGACAGAATGTTAACATATTAAGCAAGAGTGTGACAACTTATCAGTGCTAAATGTGCCATAAAAAACCCAGCATGTAAAATTCTTAGCTTTGACAAGTGACAACATATCTGGCAAAATGCATTGTAAACCAAATGTAATTTTTAGCTGCAGTAAATTTTAGACAATCAAAATGATGTTAAAATGTGTGTGTTTCTTACAGTCTAGAGGCTGCTTATTCTGATGGAGGAAAACACTGACAGCATCCTTCATGATCACTGAAAGAACTGTTCTCCTTTCTCCTGCCCCACACTGATCTATCTGATCGGTGCAGTGCAGGGGAGAAAGTCACCAGGACTTGCACGGATGTTGCGCATCCTGTGTAGCTGAAAAAACTTCTGCAAGACTAGCCCTTGGACCTCTTTATGAAAAGAAGAACGACACTCCTGATATGTGAGGTGGCATGGATAGGGTCCCAATCAAACAAAGTTGTTGATTAGCCATTGAACCTTTCAGGTCATGTGATCAGTCACATTCCTGGAAGGAATTTCAAGATGAGGTAATGTATACGATGGATGAGTGTACATATATATATATGTATATATATATATATATATATAAGTGTTTGTGTGTGTGGAGCTGCATAAGTATATAAGAGAGCTGTTGGTGTATGTAAGAAAGCTGTGTACAAGTATGTAGCAAAACAGTGCGTGTATGTAACAGAGGTGTGAGTGCATACTTCAAAGCTGTAGAAAAGCTATATGTGTTAGAACTGTGTTTGTGTATGGAGGAGAGTTGTGTGTGTATTTCGGAAAATTGCGTGTGTGATAGTAGTAGAGTTGTGTGTATGCAGGAGAGATGTGTGTATGTAGGAAAGAGGGTGGAAACTTATCAATGCTATAGGACCTATGCAAGAACCTAACATGATCAAATTTGACTCATGACAATACAGCTTTAAAAAATGCATTGGCAGCAATTGTACCGATCATCTACTTTCAATGAATTATCAGCAAATTGGTGAAAGTACACCTATTAAAAAAAAAATAACAGCCTCCTCCATATCCCCTCTAGCTGTCCTGTCCATCACCAAGATAGGTGCGTTTTCTGCCATTTTAGGTAGAAGTAATGTTCAACCAATTTGCTTCTAATTTAGACAAAGTAGTAGGAAAGTTTATCAAACAAACTCTACATATGAGCTCTATCTATTTTACAATACGTGTAATATGTATTCACAAAATGTCCATTTTCTATATGTGTGAACTTCACATCTTTTTTTTTTTTTAGTAAGTTTTAGTGCATGATGAGGTGGTGTTTACCTATAGGATCCACCATCTCTTGGACTGGGCACCATTGATGGTATTTATTGGGCCCCACGTTCTTAAGTAAATCTCAATATTGCTTCAAAAAGGTAGCTATGCATATACAGTTTACAGACAGAATGTTAACATATTAAGCAAGAGTGTGACAACTTATCAGTGCTAAATGTGCCATAAAAAAACCCAGCATGTAAAATTCTTAGCTTTGACAAGTGACAACATATCTGGCAAAATGCATTGTAAACCAAATGTAATTTTTAGCTGCAGTAAATTTTAGACAATCAAAATGATGTTAAAATGTGTGTGTTTCTTACAGTCTAGAGGCTGCTTATTCTGATGGAGGAAAACACTGACAGCATCCTTCATGATCACTGAAAGAACTGTTCTCCTTTCTCCTGCCCCACACTGATCTATCTGATCGGTGCAGTGCAGGGGAGAAAGTCACCAGGACTTGCACGGATGTTGCGCATCCTGTGTAGCTGAAAAAACTTCTGCAAGACTAGCCCTTGGACCTCTTTATGAAAAGAAGAACGACACTCCTGATATGTGAGGTGGCATGGATAGGGTCCCAATCAAACAAAGTTGTTGATTAGCCATTGAACCTTTCAGGTCATGTGATCAGTCACATTCCTGGAAGGAATTTCAAGATGAGGTAATGTATACGATGGATGAGTGTACATATATATATATGTATATATATATATATATAAGTGTTTGTGTGTGTGGAGCTGCATGAGTATATAAGAGAGCTGTTGGTGTATGTAAGAAAGCTGTGTACAAGTATGTAGCAAAACAGTGCGTGTATGTAACAGAGGTGTGAGTGCATACTTCAAAGCTGTAGAAAAGCTATATGTGTTAGAACTGTGTTTGGTATGGAGGAGAGTTGTGTGTGTATTTCGGAAAATTGCGTGTGTGATAGTAGTAGAGTTGTGTGTATGCAGGAGAGATGTGTGTATGTAGGAAAGAGGGTGGAAACTTATCAATGCTATAGGACCTATGCAAGAACCTAACATGATCAAATTTGACTCATGACAATACAGCTTTAAAAAATGCATTGGCAGCAATTGTACCGATCATCTACTTTCAATGAATTATCAGCAAATTGGTGAAAGTACACCTATTAAAAAAAAAATAACAGCCTCCTCCATATCCCCTCTAGCTGTCCTGTCCATCACCAAGATAGGTGCGTTTTCTGCCATTTTAGGTAGAAGTAATGTTCAACCAATTTGCTTCTAATTTAGACAAAGTAGTAGGAAAGTTTATCAAACAAACTCTACATATGAGCTCTATCTATTTTACAATACGTGTAATATGTATTCACAAAATGTCCATTTTCTATATGTGTGAACTTCACATCTTTTTTTTTTTTAGTAAGTTTTAGTGCATGATGAGGTGGTGTTTACCTATAGGATCCACCATCTCTTGGACTGGGCACCATTGATGGTATTTATTGGGCCCCACGTTCTTAAGTAAATCTCAATATTGCTTCAAAAAGGTAGCTATGCATATACAGTTTACAGACAGAATGTTAACATATTAAGCAAGAGTGTGACAACTTATCAGTGCTAAATGTGCCATAAAAAACCCAGCATGTAAAATTCTTAGCTTTGACAAGTGACAACATATCTGGCAAAATGCATTGTAAACCAAATGTAATTTTTAGCTGCAGTAAATTTTAGACAATCAAAATGATGTTAAAATGTGTGTGTTTCTTACAGTCTAGAGGCTGCTTATTCTGATGGAGGAAAACACTGACAGCATCCTTCATGATCACTGAAAGAACTGTTCTCCTTTCTCCTGCCCCACACTGATCTATCTGATCGGTGCAGTGCAGGGGAGAAAGTCACCAGGACTTGCACGGATGTTGCGCATCCTGTGTAGCTGAAAAAACTTCTGCAAGACTAGCCCTTGGACCTCTTTATGAAAAGAAGAACGACACTCCTGATATGTGAGGTGGCATGGATAGGGTCCCAATCAAACAAAGTTGTTGATTAGCCATTGAACCTTTCAGGTCATGTGATCAGTCACATTCCTGGAAGGAATTTCAAGATGAGGTAATGTATACGATGGATGAGTGTACATATATATATATGTATATATATATATATATATATAAGTGTTTGTGTGTGTGGAGCTGCATAAGTATATAAGAGAGCTGTTGGTGTATGTAAGAAAGCTGTGTACAAGTATGTAGCAAAACAGTGCGTGTATGTAACAGAGGTGTGAGTGCATACTTCAAAGCTGTAGAAAAGCTATATGTGTTAGAACTGTGTTTGTGTATGGAGGAGAGTTGTGTGTGTATTTCGGAAAATTGCGTGTGTGATAGTAGTAGAGTTGTGTGTATGCAGGAGAGATGTGTGTATGTAGGAAAGAGGGTGGAAACTTATCAATGCTATAGGACCTATGCAAGAACCTAACATGATCAAATTTGACTCATGACAATACAGCTTTAAAAAATGCATTGGCAGCAATTGTACCGATCATCTACTTTCAATGAATTATCAGCAAATTGGTGAAAGTACACCTATTAAAAAAAAAATAACAGCCTCCTCCATATCCCCTCTAGCTGTCCTGTCCATCACCAAGATAGGTGCGTTTTCTGCCATTTTAGGTAGAAGTAATGTTCAACCAATTTGCTTCTAATTTAGACAAAGTAGTAGGAAAGTTTATCAAACAAACTCTACATATGAGCTCTATCTATTTTACAATACGTGTAATATGTATTCACAAAATGTCCATTTTCTATATGTGTGAACTTCACATCTTTTTTTTTTTTTAGTAAGTTTTAGTGCATGATGAGGTGGTGTTTACCTATAGGATCCACCATCTCTTGGACTGGGCACCATTGATGGTATTTATTGGGCCCCACGTTCTTAAGTAAATCTCAATATTGCTTCAAAAAGGTAGCTATGCATATACAGTTTACAGACAGAATGTTAACATATTAAGCAAGAGTGTGACAACTTATCAGTGCTAAATGTGCCATAAAAAAACCCAGCATGTAAAATTCTTAGCTTTGACAAGTGACAACATATCTGGCAAAATGCATTGTAAACCAAATGTAATTTTTAGCTGCAGTAAATTTTAGACAATCAAAATGATGTTAAAATGTGTGTGTTTCTTACAGTCTAGAGGCTGCTTATTCTGATGGAGGAAAACACTGACAGCATCCTTCATGATCACTGAAAGAACTGTTCTCCTTTCTCCTGCCCCACACTGATCTATCTGATCGGTGCAGTGCAGGGGAGAAAGTCACCAGGACTTGCACGGATGTTGCGCATCCTGTGTAGCTGAAAAAACTTCTGCAAGTCTAGCCCTTGGACCTCTTTATGAAAAGAAGAACGACACTCCTGATATGTGAGGTGGCATGGATAGGGTCCCAATCAAACAAAGTTGTTGATTAGCCATTGAACCTTTCAGGTCATGTGATCAGTCACATTCCTGGAAGGAATTTCAAGATGAGGTAATGTATACGATGGATGAGTGTACATATATATATATGTATATATATATATATATAAGTGTTTGTGTGTGTGGAGCTGCATGAGTATATAAGAGAGCTGTTGGTGTATGTAAGAAAGCTGTGTACAAGTATGTAGCAAAACAGTGCGTGTATGTAACAGAGGTGTGAGTGCATACTTCAAAGCTGTAGAAAAGCTATATGTGTTAGAACTGTGTTTGGTATGGAGGAGAGTTGTGTGTGTATTTCGGAAAATTGCGTGTGTGATAGTAGTAGAGTTGTGTGTATGCAGGAGAGATGTGTGTATGTAGGAAAGAGGGTGGAAACTTATCAATGCTATAGGACCTATGCAAGAACCTAACATGATCAAATTTGACTCATGACAATACAGCTTTAAAAAATGCATTGGCAGCAATTGTACCGATCATCTACTTTCAATGAATTATCAGCAAATTGGTGAAAGTACACCTATTAAAAAAAAAATAACAGCCTCCTCCATATCCCCTCTAGCTGTCCTGTCCATCACCAAGATAGGTGCGTTTTCTGCCATTTTAGGTAGAAGTAATGTTCAACCAATTTGCTTCTAATTTAGACAAAGTAGTAGGAAAGTTTATCAAACAAACTCTACATATGAGCTCTATCTATTTTACAATACGTGTAATATGTATTCACAAAATGTCCATTTTCTATATGTGTGAACTTCACATCTTTTTTTTTTTTTAGTAAGTTTTAGTGCATGATGAGGTGGTGTTTACCTATAGGATCCACCATCTCTTGGACTGGGCACCATTGATGGTATTTATTGGGCCCCACGTTCTTAAGTAAATCTCAATATTGCTTCAAAAAGGTAGCTATGCATATACAGTTTACAGACAGAATGTTAACATATTAAGCAAGAGTGTGACAACTTATCAGTGCTAAATGTGCCATAAAAAAACCCAGCATGTAAAATTCTTAGCTTTGACAAGTGACAACATATCTGGCAAAATGCATTGTAAACCAAATGTAATTTTTAGCTGCAGTAAATTTTAGACAATCAAAATGATGTTAAAATGTGTGTGTTTCTTACAGTCTAGAGGCTGCTTATTCTGATGGAGGAAAACACTGACAGCATCCTTCATGATCACTGAAAGAACTGTTCTCCTTTCTCCTGCCCCACACTGATCTATCTGATCGGTGCAGTGCAGGGGAGAAAGTCACCAGGACTTGCACGGATGTTGCGCATCCTGTGTAGCTGAAAAAACTTCTGCAAGACTAGCCCTTGGACCTCTTTATGAAAAGAAGAACGACACTCCTGATATGTAGGTGGCATGGATAGGGTCCCAATCAAACAAAGTTGTTGATTAGCCATTGAACCTTTCAGGTCATGTGATCAGTCACATTCCTGGAAGGAATTTCAAGATGAGGTAATGTATACGATGGATGAGTGTACATATATATATATGTATATATATATAAGTGTTTGTGTGTGTGGAGCTGCATGAGTATATAAGAGAGCTGTTGGTGTATGTAAGAAAGCTGTGTACAAGTATGTAGCAAAACAGTGCGTGTATGTAACAGAGGTGTGAGTGCATACTTCAAAGCTGTAGAAAAGCTATATGTGTTAGAACTGTGTTTGGTATGGAGGAGAGTTGTGTGTGTATTTCGGAAAATTGCGTGTGTGATAGTAGTAGAGTTGTGTGTATGCAGGAGAGATGTGTGTATGTAGGAAAGAGGGTGGAAACTTATCAATGCTATAGGACCTATGCAAGAACCTAACATGATCAAATTTGACTCATGACAATACAGCTTTAAAAAATGCATTGGCAGCAATTGTACCGATCATCTACTTTCAATGAATTATCAGCAAATTGGTGAAAGTACACCTATTAAAAAAAAAATAACAGCCTCCTCCATATCCCCTCTAGCTGTCCTGTCCATCACCAAGATAGGTGCGTTTTCTGCCATTTTAGGTAGAAGTAATGTTCAACCAATTTGCTTCTAATTTAGACAAAGTAGTAGGAAAGTTTATCAAACAAACTCTACATATGAGCTCTATCTATTTTACAATACGTGTAATATGTATTCACAAAATGTCCATTTTCTATATGTGTGAACTTCACATCTTTTTTTTTTTTTAGTAAGTTTTAGTGCATGATGAGGTGGTGTTTACCTATAGGATCCACCATCTCTTGGACTGGGCACCATTGATGGTATTTATTGGGCCCCACGTTCTTAAGTAAATCTCAATATTGCTTCAAAAAGGTAGCTATGCATATACAGTTTACAGACAGAATGTTAACATATTAAGCAAGAGTGTGACAACTTATCAGTGCTAAATGTGCCATAAAAAAACCCAGCATGTAAAATTCTTAGCTTTGACAAGTGACAACATATCTGGCAAAATGCATTGTAAACCAAATGTAATTTTTAGCTGCAGTAAATTTTAGACAATCAAAATGATGTTAAAATGTGTGTGTTTCTTACAGTCTAGAGGCTGCTTATTCTGATGGAGGAAAACACTGACAGCATCCTTCATGATCACTGAAAGAACTGTTCTCCTTTCTCCTGCCCCACACTGATCTATCTGATCGGTGCAGTGCAGGGGAGAAAGTCACCAGGACTTGCACGGATGTTGCGCATCCTGTGTAGCTGAAAAAACTTCTGCAAGACTAGCCCTTGGACCTCTTTATGAAAAGAAGAACGACACTCCTGATATGTAGGTGGCATGGATAGGGTCCCAATCAAACAAAGTTGTTGATTAGCCATTGAACCTTTCAGGTCATGTGATCAGTCACATTCCTGGAAGGAATTTCAAGATGAGGTAATGTATACGATGGATGAGTGTACATATATATATATGTATATATATATATATATATATATAAGTGTTTGTGTGTGTGGAGCTGCATGAGTATATAAGAGAGCTGTTGGTGTATGTAAGAAAGCTGTGTACAAGTATGTAGCAAAACAGTGCGTGTATGTAACAGAGGTGTGAGTGCATACTTCAAAGCTGTAGAAAAGCTATATGTGTTAGAACTGTGTTTGTGTATGGAGGAGAGTTGTGTGTGTATTTCGGAAAATTGCGTGTGTGATAGTAGTAGAGTTGTGTGTATGCAGGGGAGATGTGTGTATGTAGGAAAGAGGGTGGAAACTTATCAATGCTATAGGACCTATGCAAGAACCTAACATGATCAAATTTGACTCATGACAATACAGCTTTAAAAAATGCATTGGCAGCAATTGTACCGATCATCTACTTTCAATGAATTATCAGCAAATTGGTGAAAGTACACCTATTAAAAAAAAAATAACAGCCTCCTCCATATCCCCTCTAGCTGTCCTGTCCATCACCAAGATAGGTGCGTTTTCTGCCATTTTAGGTAGAAGTAATGTTCAACCAATTTGCTTCTAATTTAGACAAAGTAGTAGGAAAGTTTATCAAACAAACTCTACATATGAGCTCTATCTATTTTACAATACGTGTAATATGTATTCACAAAATGTCCATTTTCTATATGTGTGAACTTCACATCTTTTTTTTTTTTAGTAAGTTTTAGTGCATGATGAGGTGGTGTTTACCTATAGGATCCACCATCTCTTGGACTGGGCACCATTGATGGTATTTATTGGGCCCCACGTTCTTAAGTAAATCTCAATATTGCTTCAAAAAGGTAGCTATGCATATACAGTTTACAGACAGAATGTTAACATATTAAGCAAGAGTGTGACAACTTATCAGTGCTAAATGTGCCATAAAAAACCCAGCATGTAAAATTCTTAGCTTTGACAAGTGACAACATATCTGGCAAAATGCATTGTAAACCAAATGTAATTTTTAGCTGCAGTAAATTTTAGACAATCAAAATGATGTTAAAATGTGTGTGTTTCTTACAGTCTAGAGGCTGCTTATTCTGATGGAGGAAAACACTGACAGCATCCTTCATGATCACTGAAAGAACTGTTCTCCTTTCTCCTGCCCCACACTGATCTATCTGATCGGTGCAGTGCAGGGGAGAAAGTCACCAGGACTTGCACGGATGTTGCGCATCCTGTGTAGCTGAAAAAACTTCTGCAAGACTAGCCCTTGGACCTCTTTATGAAAAGAAGAACGACACTCCTGATATGTGAGGTGGCATGGATAGGGTCCCAATCAAACAAAGTTGTTGATTAGCCATTGAACCTTTCAGGTCATGTGATCAGTCACATTCCTGGAAGGAATTTCAAGATGAGGTAATGTATACGATGGATGAGTGTACATATATATATATGTATATATATATATATATATAAGTGTTTGTGTGTGTGGAGCTGCATAAGTATATAAGAGAGCTGTTGGTGTATGTAAGAAAGCTGTGTACAAGTATGTAGCAAAACAGTGCGTGTATGTAACAGAGGTGTGAGTGCATACTTCAAAGCTGTAGAAAAGCTATATGTGTTAGAACTGTGTTTGTGTATGGAGGAGAGTTGTGTGTGTATTTCGGAAAATTGCGTGTGTGATAGTAGTAGAGTTGTGTGTATGCAGGAGAGATGTGTGTATGTAGGAAAGAGGGTGGAAACTTATCAATGCTATAGGACCTATGCAAGAACCTAACATGATCAAATTTGACTCATGACAATACAGCTTTAAAAAATGCATTGGCAGCAATTGTACCGATCATCTACTTTCAATGAATTATCAGCAAATTGGTGAAAGTACACCTATTAAAAAAAAAATAACAGCCTCCTCCATATCCCCTCTAGCTGTCCTGTCCATCACCAAGATAGGTGCGTTTTCTGCCATTTTAGGTAGAAGTAATGTTCAACCAATTTGCTTCTAATTTAGACAAAGTAGTAGGAAAGTTTATCAAACAAACTCTACATATGAGCTCTATCTATTTTACAATACGTGTAATATGTATTCACAAAATGTCCATTTTCTATATGTGTGAACTTCACATCTTTTTTTTTTTTAGTAAGTTTTAGTGCATGATGAGGTGGTGTTTACCTATAGGATCCACCATCTCTTGGACTGGGCACCATTGATGGTATTTATTGGGCCCCACGTTCTTAAGTAAATCTCAATATTGCTTCAAAAAGGTAGCTATGCATATACAGTTTACAGACAGAATGTTAACATATTAAGCAAGAGTGTGACAACTTATCAGTGCTAAATGTGCCATAAAAAACCCAGCATGTAAAATTCTTAGCTTTGACAAGTGACAACATATCTGGCAAAATGCATTGTAAACCAAATGTAATTTTTAGCTGCAGTAAATTTTAGACAATCAAAATGATGTTAAAATGTGTGTGTTTCTTACAGTCTAGAGGCTGCTTATTCTGATGGAGGAAAACACTGACAGCATCCTTCATGATCACTGAAAGAACTGTTCTCCTTTCTCCTGCCCCACACTGATCTATCTGATCGGTGCAGTGCAGGGGAGAAAGTCACCAGGACTTGCACGGATGTTGCGCATCCTGTGTAGCTGAAAAAACTTCTGCAAGACTAGCCCTTGGACCTCTTTATGAAAAGAAGAACGACACTCCTGATATGTGAGGTGGCATGGATAGGGTCCCAATCAAACAAAGTTGTTGATTAGCCATTGAACCTTTCAGGTCATGTGATCAGTCACATTCCTGGAAGGAATTTCAAGATGAGGTAATGTATACGATGGATGAGTGTACATATATATATATGTATATATATATATATATATAAGTGTTTGTGTGTGTGGAGCTGCATAAGTATATAAGAGAGCTGTTGGTGTATGTAAGAAAGCTGTGTACAAGTATGTAGCAAAACAGTGCGTGTATGTAACAGAGGTGTGAGTGCATACTTCAAAGCTGTAGAAAAGCTATATGTGTTAGAACTGTGTTTGTGTATGGAGGAGAGTTGTGTGTGTATTTCGGAAAATTGCGTGTGTGATAGTAGTAGAGTTGTGTGTATGCAGGAGAGATGTGTGTATGTAGGAAAGAGGGTGGAAACTTATCAATGCTATAGGACCTATGCAAGAACCTAACATGATCAAATTTGACTCATGACAATACAGCTTTAAAAAATGCATTGGCAGCAATTGTACCGATCATCTACTTTCAATGAATTATCAGCAAATTGGTGAAAGTACACCTATTAAAAAAAAAATAACAGCCTCCTCCATATCCCCTCTAGCTGTCCTGTCCATCACCAAGATAGGTGCGTTTTCTGCCATTTTAGGTAGAAGTAATGTTCAACCAATTTGCTTCTAATTTAGACAAAGTAGTAGGAAAGTTTATCAAACAAACTCTACATATGAGCTCTATCTATTTTACAATACGTGTAATATGTATTCACAAAATGTCCATTTTCTATATGTGTGAACTTCACATCTTTTTTTTTTTTTAGTAAGTTTTAGTGCATGATGAGGTGGTGTTTACCTATAGGATCCACCATCTCTTGGACTGGGCACCATTGATGGTATTTATTGGGCCCCACGTTCTTAAGTAAATCTCAATATTGCTTCAAAAAGGTAGCTATGCATATACAGTTTACAGACAGAATGTTAACATATTAAGCAAGAGTGTGACAACTTATCAGTGCTAAATGTGCCATAAAAAAACCCAGCATGTAAAATTCTTAGCTTTGACAAGTGACAACATATCTGGCAAAATGCATTGTAAACCAAATGTAATTTTTAGCTGCAGTAAATTTTAGACAATCAAAATGATGTTAAAATGTGTGTGTTTCTTACAGTCTAGAGGCTGCTTATTCTGATGGAGGAAAACACTGACAGCATCCTTCATGATCACTGAAAGAACTGTTCTCCTTTCTCCTGCCCCACACTGATCTATCTGATCGGTGCAGTGCAGGGGAGAAAGTCACCAGGACTTGCACGGATGTTGCGCATCCTGTGTAGCTGAAAAAACTTCTGCAAGACTAGCCCTTGGACCTCTTTATGAAAAGAAGAACGACACTCCTGATATGTGAGGTGGCATGGATAGGGTCCCAATCAAACAAAGTTGTTGATTAGCCATTGAACCTTTCAGGTCATGTGATCAGTCACATTCCTGGAAGGAATTTCAAGATGAGGTAATGTATACGATGGATGAGTGTACATATATATATATGTATATATATATATATATATATAAGTGTTTGTGTGTGTGGAGCTGCATGAGTATATAAGAGAGCTGTTGGTGTATGTAAGAAAGCTGTGTACAAGTATGTAGCAAAACAGTGCGTGTATGTAACAGAGGTGTGAGTGCATACTTCAAAGCTGTAGAAAAGCTATATGTGTTAGAACTGTGTTTGTGTATGGAGGAGAGTTGTGTGTGTATTTCGGAAAATTGCGTGTGTGATAGTAGTAGAGTTGTGTGTATGCAGGAGAGATGTGTGTATGTAGGAAAGAGGGTGGAAACTTATCAATGCTATAGGACCTATGCAAGAACCTAACATGATCAAATTTGACTCATGACAATACAGCTTTAAAAAATGCATTGGCAGCAATTGTACCGATCATCTACTTTCAATGAATTATCAGCAAATTGGTGAAAGTACACCTATTAAAAAAAAAATAACAGCCTCCTCCATATCCCCTCTAGCTGTCCTGTCCATCACCAAGATAGGTGCGTTTTCTGCCATTTTAGGTAGAAGTAATGTTCAACCAATTTGCTTCTAATTTAGACAAAGTAGTAGGAAAGTTTATCAAACAAACTCTACATATGAGCTCTATCTATTTTACAATACGTGTAATATGTATTCACAAAATGTCCATTTTCTATATGTGTGAACTTCACATCTTTTTTTTTTTTAGTAAGTTTTAGTGCATGATGAGGTGGTGTTTACCTATAGGATCCACCATCTCTTGGACTGGGCACCATTGATGGTATTTATTGGGCCCCACGTTCTTAAGTAAATCTCAATATTGCTTCAAAAAGGTAGCTATGCATATACAGTTTACAGACAGAATGTTAACATATTAAGCAAGAGTGTGACAACTTATCAGTGCTAAATGTGCCATAAAAAAACCCAGCATGTAAAATTCTTAGCTTTGACAAGTGACAACATATCTGGCAAAATGCATTGTAAACCAAATGTAATTTTTAGCTGCAGTAAATTTTAGACAATCAAAATGATGTTAAAATGTGTGTGTTTCTTACAGTCTAGAGGCTGCTTATTCTGATGGAGGAAAACACTGACAGCATCCTTCATGATCACTGAAAGAACTGTTCTCCTTTCTCCTGCCCCACACTGATCTATCTGATCGGTGCAGTGCAGGGGAGAAAGTCACCAGGACTTGCACGGATGTTGCGCATCCTGTGTAGCTGAAAAAACTTCTGCAAGACTAGCCCTTGGACCTCTTTATGAAAAGAAGAACGACACTCCTGATATGTGAGGTGGCATGGATAGGGTCCCAATCAAACAAAGTTGTTGATTAGCCATTGAACCTTTCAGGTCATGTGATCAGTCACATTCCTGGAAGGAATTTCAAGATGTGGTAATGTATACGATGGATGAGTGTACATATATATATATATATATATATATATATAAGTGATTGTGTGTGTGGAGCTGCATGAGTATATAAGAGAGCTGTTGGTGTATGTAAGAAAGCTGTGTACAAGTATGTAGCAAAACAGTGCGTGTATGTAACAGAGGTGTGAGTGCATACTTCAAAGCTGTAGAAAAGCTATATGTGTTAGAACTGTGTTTGTGTATGGAGGAGAGTTGTGTGTGTATTTCGGAAAATTGCGTGTGTGATAGTAGTAGAGTTGTGTGTATGCAGGAGAGATGTGTGTATGTAGGAAAGAGGGTGGAAACTTATCAATGCTATAGGACCTATGCAAGAACCTAACATGATCAAATTTGACTCATGACAATACAGCTTTAAAAAATGCATTGGCAGCAATTGTACCGATCATCTACTTTCAATGAATTATCAGCAAATTGGTGAAAGTACACCTATTAAAAAAAAAATAACAGCCTCCTCCATATCCCCTCTAGCTGTCCTGTCCATCACCAAGATAGGTGCGTTTTCTGCCATTTTAGGTAGAAGTAATGTTCAACCAATTTGCTTCTAATTTAGACAAAGTAGTAGGAAAGTTTATCAAACAAACTCTACATATGAGCTCTATCTATTTTACAATACGTGTAATATGTATTCACAAAATGTCCATTTTCTATATGTGTGAACTTCACATCTTTTTTTTTTTTAGTAAGTTTTAGTGCATGATGAGGTGGTGTTTACCTATAGGATCCACCATCTCTTGGACTGGGCACCATTGATGGTATTTATTGGGCCCCACGTTCTTAAGTAAATCTCAATATTGCTTCAAAAAGGTAGCTATGCATATACAGTTTACAGACAGAATGTTAACATATTAAGCAAGAGTGTGACAACTTATCAGTGCTAAATGTGCCATAAAAAAACCCAGCATGTAAAATTCTTAGCTTTGACAAGTGACAACATATCTGGCAAAATGCATTGTAAACCAAATGTAATTTTTAGCTGCAGTAAATTTTAGACAATCAAAATGATGTTAAAATGTGTGTGTTTCTTACAGTCTAGAGGCTGCTTATTCTGATGGAGGAAAACACTGACAGCATCCTTCATGATCACTGAAAGAACTGTTCTCCTTTCTCCTGCCCCACACTGATCTATCTGATCGGTGCAGTGCAGGGGAGAAAGTCACCAGGACTTGCACGGATGTTGCGCATCCTGTGTAGCTGAAAAAACTTCTGCAAGACTAGCCCTTGGACCTCTTTATGAAAAGAAGAACGACACTCCTGATATGTGAGGTGGCATGGATAGGGTCCCAATCAAACAAAGTTGTTGATTAGCCATTGAACCTTTCAGGTCATGTGATCAGTCACATTCCTGGAAGGAATTTCAAGATGTGGTAATGTATACAATGGATGAGTGTACATATATATATATATATATATATATATATATAAGTGATTGTGTGTGTGGAGCTGCATGAGTATATAAGAGAGCTGTTGGTGTATGTAAGAAAGCTGTGTACAAGTATGTAGCAAAACAGTGCGTGTATGTAACAGAGGTGTGAGTGCATACTTCAAAGCTGTAGAAAAGCTATATGTGTTAGAACTGTGTTTCTGTATGGAGGAGAGTTGTGTGTGTATTTCGGAAAATTGCGTGTGTGATAGTAGTAGAGTTGTGTGTATGCAGGAGAGATGTGTGTATGTAGGAAAGAGGGTGGAAACTTATCAATGCTATAGGACCTATGCAAGAACCTAACATGATCAAATTTGACTCATGACAATACAGCTTTAAAAAATGCATTGGCAGCAATTGTACCGATCATCTACTTTCAATGAATTATCAGCAAATTGGTGAAAGTACACCTATTAAAAAAAAAATAACAGCCTCCTCCATTTCCCCTCTAGCTGTCCTGTCCATCACCAAGATAGGTGCGTTTTCTGCCATTTTAGGTAGAAGTAATGTTCAACCAATTTGCTTCTAATTTAGACAAAGTAGTAGGAAAGTTTATCAAACAAACTCTACATATGAGCTCTATCTATTTTACAATACGTGTAATATGTATTCACAAAATGTCCATTTTCTATATGTGTGAACTTCACATCTTTTTTTTTTTTAGTAAGTTTTAGTGCATGATGAGGTGGTGTTTACCTATAGGATCCACCATCTCTTGGACTGGGCACCATTGATGGTATTTATTGGGCCCCACGTTCTTAAGTAAATCTCAATATTGCTTCAAAAAGGTAGCTATGCATATACAGTTTACAGACAGAATGTTAACATATTAAGCAAGAGTGTGACAACTTATCAGTGCTAAATGTGCCATAAAAAAACCCAGCATGTAAAATTCTTAGCTTTGACAAGTGACAACATATCTGGCAAAATGCATTGTAAACCAAATGTAATTTTTAGCTGCAGTAAATTTTAGACAATCAAAATGATGTTAAAATGTGTGTGTTTCTTACAGTCTAGAGGCTGCTTATTCTGATGGAGGAAAACACTGACAGCATCCTTCATGATCACTGAAAGAACTGTTCTCCTTTCTCCTGCCCCACACTGATCTATCTGATCGGTGCAGTGCAGGGGAGAAAGTCACCAGGACTTGCACGGATGTTGCGCATCCTGTGTAGCTGAAAAAACTTCTGCAAGACTAGCCCTTGGACCTCTTTATGAAAAGAAGAACGACATTCCTGATATGTGAGGTGGCATGGATAGGGTCCCAATCAAACAAAGTTGTTGATTAGCCATTGAACCTTTCAGGTCATGTGATCAGTCACATTCCTGGAAGGAATTTCAAGATGAGGTAATGTATACGATGGATGAGTGTACATATATATATATATGTATATATATATATATATATATAAGTGTTTGTGTGTGTGGAGCTGCATGAGTATATAAGAGAGCTGTTGGTGTATGTAAGAAAGCTGTGTACAAGTATGTAGCAAAACAGTGCGTGTATGTAACAGAGGTGTGAGTGCATACTTCAAAGCTGTAGAAAAGCTATATGTGTTAGAACTGTGTTTGTGTATGGAGGAGAGTTGTGTGTGTATTTCGGAAAATTGCGTTTGTGATAGTAGTAGAGTTGTGTGTATGCAGGAGAGATGTGTGTATGTAGGAAAGAGGGTGGAAACTTATCAATGCTATAGGACCTATGCAAGAACCTAACATGATCAAATTTGACTCATGACAATACAGCTTTAAAAAATGCATTGGCAGCAATTGTACCGATCATCTACTTTCAATGAATTATCAGCAAATTGGTGAAAGTACACCTATTAAAAAAAAAATAACAGCCTCCTCCATATCCCCTCTAGCTGTCCTGTCCATCACCAAGATAGGTGCGTTTTCTGCCATTTTAGGTAGAAGTAATGTTCAACCAATTTGCTTCTAATTTAGACAAAGTAGTAGGAAAGTTTATCAAACAAACTCTACATATGAGCTCTATCTATTTTACAATACGTGTAATATGTATTCACAAAATGTCCATTTTCTATATGTGTGAACTTCACATCTTTTTTTTTTTTAGTAAGTTTTAGTGCATGATGAGGTGGTGTTTACCTATAGGATCCACCATCTCTTGGACTGGGCACCATTGATGGTATTTATTGGGCCCCACGTTCTTAAGTAAATCTCAATATTGCTTCAAAAAGGTAGCTATGCATATACAGTTTACAGACAGAATGTTAACATATTAAGCAAGAGTGTGACAACTTATCAGTGCTAAATGTGCCATAAAAAAACCCAGCATGTAAAATTCTTAGCTTTGACAAGTGACAACATATCTGGCAAAATGCATTGTAAACCAAATGTAATTTTTAGCTGCAGTAAATTTTAGACAATCAAAATGATGTTAAAATGTGTGTGTTTCTTACAGTCTAGAGGCTGCTTATTCTGATGGAGGAAAACACTGACAGCATCCTTCATGATCACTGAAAGAACTGTTCTCCTTTCTCCTGCCCCACACTGATCTATCTGATCGGTGCAGTGCAGGGGAGAAAGTCACCAGGACTTGCACGGATGTTGCGCATCCTGTGTAGCTGAAAAAACTTCTGCAAGACTAGCCCTTGGACCTCTTTATGAAAAGAAGAACGACACTCCTGATATGTGAGGTGGCATGGATAGGGTCCCAATCAAACAAAGTTGTTGATTAGCCATTGAACCTTTCAGGTCATGTGATCAGTCACATTCCTGGAAGGAATTTCAAGATGTGGTAATGTATACGATGGATGAGTGTACATATATATATATATATATATATATATATAAGTGATTGTGTGTGTGGAGCTGCATGAGTATATAAGAGAGCTGTTGGTGTATGTAAGAAAGCTGTGTACAAGTATGTAGCAAAACAGTGCGTGTATGTAACAGAGGTGTGAGTGCATACTTCAAAGCTGTAGAAAAGCTATATGTGTTAGAACTGTGTTTGTGTATGGAGGAGAGTTGTGTGTGTATTTCGGAAAATTGCGTGTGTGATAGTAGTAGAGTTGTGTGTATGCAGGAGAGATGTGTGTATGTAGGAAAGAGGGTGGAAACTTATCAATGCTATAGGACCTATGCAAGAACCTAACATGATCAAATTTGACTCATGACAATACAGCTTTAAAAAATGCATTGGCAGCAATTGTACCGATCATCTACTTTCAATGAATTATCAGCAAATTGGTGAAAGTACACCTATTAAAAAAAAAATAACAGCCTCCTCCATATCCCCTCTAGCTGTCCTGTCCATCACCAAGATAGGTGCATTTTCTGCCATTTTAGGTAGAAGTAATGTTCAACCAATTTGCTTCTAATTTAGACAAAGTAGTAGGAAAGTTTATCAAACAAACTCTACATATGAGCTCTATCTATTTTACAATACGTGTAATATGTATTCACAAAATGTCCATTTTCTATATGTGTGAACTTCACATCTTTTTTTTTTTTAGTAAGTTTTAGTGCATGATGAGGTGGTGTTTACCTATAGGATCCACCATCTCTTGGACTGGGCACCATTGATGGTATTTATTGGGCCCCACGTTCTTAAGTAAATCTCAATATTGCTTCAAAAAGGTAGCTATGCATATACAGTTTACAGACAGAATGTTAACATATTAAGCAAGAGTGTGACAACTTATCAGTGCTAAATGTGCCATAAAAAAACCCAGCATGTAAAATTCTTAGCTTTGACAAGTGACAACATATCTGGCAAAATGCATTGTAAACCAAATGTAATTTTTAGCTGCAGTAAATTTTAGACAATCAAAATGATGTTAAAATGTGTGTGTTTCTTACAGTCTAGAGGCTGCTTATTCTGATGGAGGAAAACACTGACAGCATCCTTCATGATCACTGAAAGAACTGTTCTCCTTTCTCCTGCCCCACACTGATCTATCTGATCGGTGCAGTGCAGGGGAGAAAGTCACCAGGACTTGCACGGATGTTGCGCATCCTGTGTAGCTGAAAAAACTTCTGCAAGACTAGCCCTTGGACCTCTTTATGAAAAGAAGAACGACATTCCTGATATGTGAGGTGGCATGGATAGGGTCCCAATCAAACAAAGTTGTTGATTAGCCATTGAACCTTTCAGGTCATGTGATCAGTCACATTCCTGGAAGGAATTTCAAGATGAGGTAATGTATACGATGGATGAGTGTACATATATATATATATGTATATATATATATATATATATAAGTGTTTGTGTGTGTGGAGCTGCATGAGTATATAAGAGAGCTGTTGGTGTATGTAAGAAAGCTGTGTACAAGTATGTAGCAAAACAGTGCGTGTATGTAACAGAGGTGTGAGTGCATACTTCAAAGCTGTAGAAAAGCTATATGTGTTAGAACTGTGTTTGTGTATGGAGGAGAGTTGTGTGTGTATTTCGGAAAATTGCGTTTGTGATAGTAGTAGAGTTGTGTGTATGCAGGAGAGATGTGTGTATGTAGGAAAGAGGGTGGAAACTTATCAATGCTATAGGACCTATGCAAGAACCTAACATGATCAAATTTGACTCATGACAATACAGCTTTAAAAAATGCATTGGCAGCAATTGTACCGATCATCTACTTTCAATGAATTATCAGCAAATTGGTGAAAGTACACCTATTAAAAAAAAAATAACAGCCTCCTCCATATCCCCTCTAGCTGTCCTGTCCATCACCAAGATAGGTGCGTTTTCTGCCATTTTAGGTAGAAGTAATGTTCAACCAATTTGCTTCTAATTTAGACAAAGTAGTAGGAAAGTTTATCAAACAAACTCTACATATGAGCTCTATCTATTTTACAATACGTGTAATATGTATTCACAAAATGTCCATTTTCTATATGTGTGAACTTCACATCTTTTTTTTTTTTAGTAAGTTTTAGTGCATGATGAGGTGGTGTTTACCTATAGGATCCACCATCTCTTGGACTGGGCACCATTGATGGTATTTATTGGGCCCCACGTTCTTAAGTAAATCTCAATATTGCTTCAAAAAGGTAGCTATGCATATACAGTTTACAGACAGAATGTTAACATATTAAGCAAGAGTGTGACAACTTATCAGTGCTAAATGTGCCATAAAAAAACCCAGCATGTAAAATTCTTAGCTTTGACAAGTGACAACATATCTGGCAAAATGCATTGTAAACCAAATGTAATTTTTAGCTGCAGTAAATTTTAGACAATCAAAATGATGTTAAAATGTGTGTGTTTCTTACAGTCTAGAGGCTGCTTATTCTGATGGAGGAAAACACTGACAGCATCCTTCATGATCACTGAAAGAACTGTTCTCCTTTCTCCTGCCCCACACTGATCTATCTGATCGGTGCAGTGCAGGGGAGAAAGTCACCAGGACTTGCACGGATGTTGCGCATCCTGTGTAGCTGAAAAAACTTCTGCAAGACTAGCCCTTGGACCTCTTTATGAAAAGAAGAACGACACTCCTGATATGTGAGGTGGCATGGATAGGGTCCCAATCAAACAAAGTTGTTGATTAGCCATTGAACCTTTCAGGTCATGTGATCAGTCACATTCCTGGAAGGAATTTCAAGATGTGGTAATGTATACGATGGATGAGTGTACATATATATATATATATATATAAGTGTTTGTGTGTGTGGAGCTGCATGAGTATATAAGAGAGCTGTTGGTGTATGTAAGAAAGCTGTGTACAAGTATGTAGCAAAACAGTGCGTGTATGTAACAGAGGTGTGAGTGCATACTTCAAAGCTGTAGAAAAGCTATATGTGTTAGAACTGTGTTTGTGTATGGAGGAGAGTTGTGTGTGTATTTCGGAAAATTGCGTGTGTGATAGTAGTAGAGTTGTGTGTATGCAGGAGAGATGTGTGTATGTAGGAAAGAGGGTGGAAACTTATCAATGCTATAGGACCTATGCAAGAACCTAACATGATCAAATTTGACTCATGACAATACAGCTTTAAAAAATGCATTGGCAGCAATTGTACCGATCATCTACTTTCAATGAATTATCAGCAAATTGGTGAAAGTACACCTATTAAAAAAAAAATAACAGCCTCCTCCATATCCCCTCTAGCTGTCCTGTCCATCACCAAGATAGGTGCATTTTCTGCCATTTTAGGTAGAAGTAATGTTCAACCAATTTGCTTCTAATTTAGACAAAGTAGTAGGAAAGTTTATCAAACAAACTCTACATATGAGCTCTATCTATTTTACAATACGTGTAATATGTATTCACAAAATGTCCATTTTCTATATGTGTGAACTTCACATCTTTTTTTTTTTTAGTAAGTTTTAGTGCATGATGAGGTGGTGTTTACCTATAGGATCCACCATCTCTTGGACTGGGCACCATTGATGGTATTTATTGGGCCCCACGTTCTTAAGTAAATCTCAATATTGCTTCAAAAAGGTAGCTATGCATATACAGTTTACAGACAGAATGTTAACATATTAAGCAAGAGTGTGACAACTTATCAGTGCTAAATGTGCCATAAAAAACCCAGCATGTAAAATTCTTAGCTTTGACAAGTGACAACATATCTGGCAAAATGCATTGTAAACCAAATGTAATTTTTAGCTGCAGTAAATTTTAGACAATCAAAATGATGTTAAAATGTGTGTGTTTCTTACAGTCTAGAGGCTGCTTATTCTGATGGAGGAAAACACTGACAGCATCCTTCATGATCACTGAAAGAACTGTTCTCCTTTCTCCTGCCCCACACTGATCTATCTGATCGGTGCAGTGCAGGGGAGAAAGTCACCAGGACTTGCACGGATGTTGCGCATCCTGTGTAGCTGAAAAAACTTCTGCAAGACTAGCCCTTGGACCTCTTTATGAAAAGAAGAACGACACTCCTGATATGTGAGGTGGCATGGATAGGGTCCCAATCAAACAAAGTTGTTGATTAGCCATTGAACCTTTCAGGTCATGTGATCAGTCACATTCCTGGAAGGAATTTCAAGATGTGGTAATGTATACGATGGATGAGTGTACATATATATATATATATATATAAGTGTGTGTGTGTGTGGAGCTGCATGAGTATATAAGAGAGCTGTTGGTGTATGTAAGAAAGCTGTGTACAAGTATGTAGCAAAACAGTGCGTGTATGTAACAGAGGTGTGAGTGCATACTTCAAAGCTGTAGAAAAGCTATATGTGTTAGAACTGTGTTTGTGTATGGAGGAGAGTTGTGTATGTATTTCGGAAAATTGCGTGTGTGATAGTAGTAGAGTTGTGTGTATGCAGGAGAGATGTGTGTATGTAGGAAAGAGGGTGGAAACTTATCAATGCTATAGGACCTATGCAAGAACCTAACATGATCAAATTTGACTCATGACAATACAGCTTTAAAAAATGCATTGGCAGCAATTGTACCGATCATCTACTTTCAATGAATTATCAGCAAATTGGTGAAAGTACACCTATTAAAAAAAAAATAACAGCCTCCTCCATATCCCCTCTAGCTGTCCTGTCCATCACCAAGATAGGTGCATTTTCTGCCATTTTAGGTAGAAGTAATGTTCAACCAATTTGCTTCTAATTTAGACAAAGTAGTAGGAAAGTTTATCAAACAAACTCTACATATGAGCTCTATCTATTTTACAATACGTGTAATATGTATTCACAAAATGTCCATTTTCTATATGTGTGAACTTCACATCTTTTTTTTTTTTAGTAAGTTTTAGTGCATGATGAGGTGGTGTTTACCTATAGGATCCACCATCTCTTGGACTGGGCACCATTGATGGTATTTATTGGGCCCCACGTTCTTAAGTAAATCTCAATATTGCTTCAAAAAGGTAGCTATGCATATACAGTTTACAGACAGAATGTTAACATATTAAGCAAGAGTGTGACAACTTATCAGTGCTAAATGTGCCATAAAAAAACCCAGCATGTAAAATTCTTAGCTTTGACAAGTGACAACATATCTGGCAAAATGCATTGTAAACCAAATGTAATTTTTAGCTGCAGTAAATTTTAGACAATCAAAATGATGTTAAAATGTGTGTGTTTCTTACAGTCTAGAGGCTGCTTATTCTGATGGAGGAAAACACTGACAGCATCCTTCATGATCACTGAAAGAACTGTTCTCCTTTCTCCTGCCCCACACTGATCTATCTGATCGGTGCAGTGCAGGGGAGAAAGTCACCAGGACTTGCACGGATGTTGCGCATCCTGTGTAGCTGAAAAAACTTCTGCAAGACTAGCCCTTGGACCTCTTTATGAAAAGAAGAACGACACTCCTGATATGTGAGGTGGCATGGATAGGGTCCCAATCAAACAAAGTTGTTGATTAGCCATTGAACCTTTCAGGTCATGTGATCAGTCACATTCCTGGAAGGAATTTCAAGATGTGGTAATGTATACGATGGATGAGTGTACATATATATATATATATATATAAGTGTTTGTGTGTGTGGAGCTGCATGAGTATATAAGAGAGCTGTTGGTGTATGTAAGAAAGCTGTGTACAAGTATGTAGCAAAACAGTGCGTGTATGTAACAGAGGTGTGAGTGCATACTTCAAAGCTGTAGAAAAGCTATATGTGTTAGAACTGTGTTTGTGTATGGAGGAGAGTTGTGTGTGTATTTCGGAAAATTGCGTGTGTGATAGTAGTAGAGTTGTGTGTATGCAGGAGAGATGTGTGTATGTAGGAAAGAGGGTGGAAACTTATCAACGCTATAGGACCTATGCAAGAACCTAACATGATCAAATTTGACTCATGACAATACAGCTTTAAAAAATGCATTGGCAGCAATTGTACCGATCATCTACTTTCAATGAATTATCAGCAAATTGGTGAAAGTACACCTATTAAAAAAAAAATAACAGCCTCCTCCATATCCCCTCTAGCTGTCCTATCCATCACCAAGATAGGTGCGTTTTCTGCCATTTTAGGTAGAAGTAATGTTCAACCAATTTGCTTCTAATTTAGACAAAGTAGTAGGAAAGTTTATCAAACAAACTCTACATATGAGCTCTATCTATTTTACAATACGTGTAATATGTATTCACAAAATGTCCATTTTCTATATGTGTGAACTTCACATCTTTTTTTTTTTTAGTAAGTTTTAGTGCATGATGAGGTGGTGTTTACCTATAGGATCCACCATCTCTTGGACTGGGCACCATTGATGGTATTTATTGGGCCCCATGTTCTTAAGTAAATCTCAATATTGCTTCAAAAACTTAGCTATGCATATACAGTTTACAGACAGAATGTTAACATATTAAGCAAGAGTGTGACAACTTATCAGTGCTAAATGTGCCATAAAAAAACCCAGCATGTAAAATTCTTAGCTTTGACAAGTGACAACATATCTGGCAAAATGCATTGTAAACCAAATGTAATTTTTAGCTGCAGTAAATTTTAGACAATCAAAATGATGTTAAAATGTGTGTGTTTCTTACAGTCTAGAGGCTGCTTATTCTGATGGAGGAAAACACTGACAGCATCCTTCATGATCACTGAAAGAACTGTTCTCCTTTCTCCTGCCCCACACTGATCTATCTGATCGGTGCAGTGCAGGGGAGAAAGTCACCAGGACTTGCACGGATGTTGCGCATCCTGTGTAGCTGAAAAAACTTCTGCAAGACTAGCCCTTGGACCTCTTTATGAAAAGAAGAACGACACTCCTGATATGTGAGGTGGCATGGATAGGGTCCCAATCAAACAAAGTTGTTGATTAGCCATTGAACCTTTCAGGTCATGTGATCAGTCACATTCCTGGAAGGAATTTCAAGATGTGGTAATGTATACGATGGATGAGTGTACATATATATATATATATATATAAGTGTTTGTGTGTGTGGAGCTGCATGAGTATATAAGAGAGCTGTTGGTGTATGTAAGAAAGCTGTGTACAAGTATGTAGCAAAACAGTGCGTGTATGTAACAGAGGTGTGAGTGCATACTTCAAAGCTGTAGAAAAGCTATATGTGTTAGAACTGTGTTTGTGTATGGAGGAGAGTTGTGTGTGTATTTCGGAAAATTGCGTGTGTGATAGTAGTAGAGTTGTGTGTATGCAGGAGAGATGTGTGTATGTAGGAAAGAGGGTGGAAACTTATCAATGCTATAGGACCTATGCAAGAACCTAACATGATCAAATTTGACTCATGACAATACAGCTTTAAAAAATGCATTGGCAGCAATTGTACCGATCATCTACTTTCAATGAATTATCAGCAAATTGGTGAAAGTACACCTATTAAAAAAAAAATAACAGCCTCCTCCATATCCCCTCTAGCTGTCCTGTCCATCACCAAGATAGGTGCGTTTTCTGCCATTTTAGGTAGAAGTAATGTTCAACCAATTTGCTTCTAATTTAGACAAAGTAGTAGGAAAGTTTATCAAACAAACTCTACATATGAGCTCTATCTATTTTACAATACGTGTAATATGTATTCACAAAATGTCCATTTTCTATATGTGTGAACTTCACATCTTTTTTTTTTTTAGTAAGTTTTAGTGCATGATGAGGTGGTGTTTACCTATAGGATCCACCATCTCTTGGACTGGGCACCATTGATGGTATTTATTGGGCCCCATGTTCTTAAGTAAATCTCAATATTGCTTCAAAAAGGTAGCTATGCATATACAGTTTACAGACAGAATGTTAACATATTAAGCAAGAGTGTGACAACTTATCAGTGCTAAATGTGCCATAAAAAAACCCAGCATGTAAAATTCTTAGCTTTGACAAGTGACAACATATCTGGCAAAATGCATTGTAAACCAAATGTAATTTTTAGCTGCAGTAAATTTTAGACAATCAAAATGATGTTAAAATGTGTGTGTTTCTTACAGTCTAGAGGCTGCTTATTCTGATGGAGGAAAACACTGACAGCATCCTTCATGATCACTGAAA
This sequence comes from Phyllobates terribilis, assembly GCF_046119375.1. Lineage (NCBI taxonomy): Eukaryota > Metazoa > Chordata > Amphibia > Anura > Dendrobatidae > Phyllobates > Phyllobates terribilis. The sequence continues at coordinate 142,482 of NW_027363897.1, read as the reverse complement.
GAACTGTTCTCCTTTCTCCTGCCCCACACTGATCTATCTGATCGGTGCAGTGCAGGGGAGAAAGTCACCAGGACTTGCACGGATGTTGCGCATCCTGTGTAGCTGAAAAAACTTCTGCAAGATTAGCCCTTGGACCTCTTTATGAAAAGAAGAACGACACTCCTGATATGTGAGGTGGCATGGATAGGGTCTCAATCAAACAAAGTTGTTGATTAGCCATTGAACCTTTCAGGTCATGTGATCAGTCACATTCCTGGAAGGAATTTCAAGATGAGGTAATGTATACGATGGATGAGTGTACATATATATATATGTATATATATATATATATATATATATGTGTTTGTGTGTGTGGAGCTGCATGAGTATATAAGAGAGCTGTTGGTGTATGTAAGAAAGCTGTGTACAAGTATGTAGCAAAACAGTGCGTGTATGTAACAGAGGTGTGAGTGCATACTTCAAAGCTGTAGAAAAGCTATATGTGTTAGAACTGTGTTTGTGTATGGAGGAGAGTTGTGTGTGTATTTCGGAAAATTGCGTGTGTGATAGTAGTAGAGTTGTGTGTATGCAGGAGAGATGTGTGTATGTAGGAAAGAGGGTGGAAACTTATCAATGCTATAGGACCTATGCAAGAACCTAACATGATCAAATTTGACTCATGACAATACAGCTTTAAAAAATGCATTGGCAGCAATTGTACCGATCATCTACTTTCAATGAATTATCAGCAAATTGGTGAAAGTACACCTATTAAAAAAAAAATAACAGCCTCCTCCATATCCCCTCTAGCTGTCCTGTCCATCACCAAGATAGGTGCGTTTTCTGACATTTTAGGTAGAAGTAATGTTCAACCAATTTGCTTCTAATTTAGACAAAGTAGTAGGAAAGTTTATCAAACAAACTCTACATATGAGCTCTATCTATTTTACAATACGTGTAATATGTATTCACAAAATGTCCATTTTCTATATGTGTGAACTTCACATCTTTTTTTTTTTTAGTAAGTTTTAGTGCATGATGAGGTGGTGTTTACCTATAGGATCCACCATCTCTTGGACTGGGCACCATTGATGGTATTTATTGGGCCCCACGTTCTTAAGTAAATCTCAATATTGCTTCAAAAAGGTAGCTATGCATATACAGTTTACAGACAGAATGTTAACATATTAAGCAAGAGTGTGACAACTTATCAGTGCTAAATGTGCCATAAAAAAACCCAGCATGTAAAATTCTTAGCTTTGACAAGTGACAACATATCTGGCAAAATGCATTGTAAACCAAATGTAATTTTTAGCTGCAGTAAATTTTAGACAATCAAAATGATGTTAAAATGTGTGTGTTTCTTACAGTCTAGAGGCTGCTTATTCTGATGGAGGAAAACACTGACAGCATCCTTCATGATCACTGAAAGAACTGTTCTCCTTTCTCCTGCCCCACACTGATCTATCTGATCGGTGCAGTGCAGGGGAGAAAGTCACCAGGACTTGCACGGATGTTGCGCATCCTGTGTAGCTGAAAAAACTTCTGCAAGACTAGCCCTTGGACCTCTTTATGAAAAGAAGAACGACACTCCTGATATGTGAGGTGGCATGGATAGGGTCCCAATCAAACAAAGTTGTTGATTAGAAATTGAACCTTTCAGGTCATGTGATCAGTCACATTCCTGGAAGGAATTTCAAGATGAGGTAATGTATACGATGGATGAGTGTACATATATATATATATATATAAGTGTTTGTGTGTGTGGAGCTGCATGAGTATATAAGAGAGCTGTTGGTGTATGTAAGAAAGCTGTGTACAAGTATGTAGCAAAACAGTGCGTGTATGTAACAGAGGTGTGAGTGCATACTTCAAAGCTGTAGAAAAGCTATATGTGTTAGAACTGTGTTTGTGTATGGAGGAGAGTTGTGTGTGTATTTCGGAAAATTGCGTGTGTGATAGTAGTAGAGTTGTGTGTATGCAGGAGAGATGTGTGTATGTAGGAAAGAGGGTGGAAACTTATCAATGCTATAGGACCTATGCAAGAACCTAACATGATCAAATTTGACTCATGACAATACAGCTTTAAAAAATGCATTGGCAGCAATTGTACCGATCATCTACTTTCAATGAATTATCAGCAAATTGGTGAAAGTACACCTATTAAAAAAAAAATAACAGCCTCCTCCATATCCCCTCTAGCTGTCCTGTCCATCACCAAGATAGGTGCGTTTTCTGACATTTTAGGTAGAAGTAATGTTCAACCAATTTGCTTCTAATTTAGACAAAGTAGTAGGAAAGTTTATCAAACAAACTCTACATATGAGCTCTATCTATTTTACAATACGTGTAATATGTATTCACAAAATGTCCATTTTCTATATGTGTGAACTTCACATCTTTTTTTTTTTTAGTAAGTTTTAGTGCATGATGAGGTGGTGTTTACCTATAGGATCCACCATCTCTTGGACTGGGCACCATTGATGGTATTTATTGGGCCCCATGTTCTTAAGTAAATCTCAATATTGCTTCAAAAAGGTAGCTATGCATATACAGTTTACAGACAGAATGTTAACATATTAAGCAAGAGTGTGACAACTTATCAGTGCTAAATGTGTCATAAAAAAACCCAGCATGTAAAATTCTTAGCTTTGACAAGTGACAACATATCTGGCAAAATGCATTGTAAACCAAATGTAATTTTTAGCTGCAGTAAATTTTAGACAATCAAAATGATGTTAAAATGTGTGTGTTTCTTACAGTCTAGAGGCTGCTTATTCTGATGGAGGAAAACACTGACAGCATCCTTCATGATCACTGAAAGAACTGTTCTCCTTTCTCCTGCCCCACACTGATCTATCTGATCGGTGCAGTGCAGGGGAGAAAGTCACCAGGACTTGCACGGATGTTGCGCATCCTGTGTAGCTGAAAAAACTTCTGCAAGATTAGCCCTTGGACCTCTTTATGAAAAGAAGAACGACACTCCTGATATGTGAGGTGGCATGGATAGGGTCTCAATCAAACAAAGTTGTTGATTAGCCATTGAACCTTTCAGGTCATGTGATCAGTCACATTCCTGGAAGGAATTTCAAAATGAGGTAATGTATACGATGGATGAGTGTACATATATATATATGTATATATATATATATATATATATATGTGTTTGTGTGTGTGGAGCTGCATGAGTATATAAGAGAGCTGTTGGTGTATGTAAGAAAGCTGTGTACAAGTATGTAGCAAAACAGTGCGTGTATGTAACAGAGGTGTGAGTGCATACTTCAAAGCTGTAGAAAAGCTATATGTGTTAGAACTGTGTTTGTGTATGGAGGAGAGTTGTGTGTGTATTTCGGAAAATTGCGTGTGTGATAGTAGTAGAGTTGTGTGTATGCAGGAGAGATGTGTGTATGTAGGAAAGAGGGTGGAAACTTATCAATGCTATAGGACCTATGCAAGAACCTAACATGATCAAATTTGACTCATGACAATACAGCTTTAAAAAATGCATTGGCAGCAATTGTACCGATCATCTACTTTCAATGAATTATCAGCAAATTGGTGAAAGTACACCTATTAAAAAAAAAATAACAGCCTCCTCCATATCCCCTCTAGCTGTCCTGTCCATCACCAAGATAGGTGCATTTTCTGACATTTTAGGTAGAAGTAATGTTCAACCAATTTGCTTCTAATTTAGACAAAGTAGTAGGAAAGTTTATCAAACAAACTCTACATATGAGCTCTATCTATTTTACAATACGTGTAATATGTATTCACAAAATGTCCATTTTCTATATGTGTGAACTTCACATCTTTTTTTTTTTTAGTAAGTTTTAGTGCATGATGAGGTGGTGTTTACCTATAGGATCCACCATCTCTTGGACTGGGCACCATTGATGGTATTTATTGGGCCCCACGTTCTTAAGTAAATCTCAATATTGCTTCAAAAAGGTAGCTATGCATATACAGTTTACAGACAGAATGTTAACATATTAAGCAAGAGTGTGACAACTTATCAGTGCTAAATGTGCCATAAAAAAACCCAGCATGTAAAATTCTTAGCTTTGACAAGTGACAACATATCTGGCAAAATGCATTGTAAACCAAATGTAATTTTTAGCTGCAGTAAATTTTAGACAATCAAAATGATGTTAAAATGTGTGTGTTTCTTACAGTCTAGAGGCTGCTTATTCTGATGGAGGAAAACACTGACAGCATCCTTCATGATCACTGAAAGAACTGTTCTCCTTTCTCCTGCCCCACACTGATCTATCTGATCGGTGCAGTGCAGGGGAGAAAGTCACCAGGACTTGCACGGATGTTGCGCATCCTGTGTAGCTGAAAAAACTTCTGCAAGACTAGCCCTTGGACCTCTTTATGAAAAGAAGAACGACACTCCTGATATGTGAGGTGGCATGGATAGGGTCCCAATCAAACAAAGTTGTTGATTAGCCATTGAACCTTTCAGGTCATGTGATCAGTCACATTCCTGGAAGGAATTTCAAGATGAGGTAATGTATACGATGGATGAGTGTACATATATATATATGTATATATATATATAAGTGTTTGTGTGTGTGGAGCTGCATGAGTATATAAGAGAGCTGTTGGTGTATGTAAGAAAGCTGTGTACAAGTATGTAGCAAAACAGTGCGTGTATGTAACAGAGGTGTGAGTGCATACTTCAAACCTGTAGAAAAGCTATATGTGTTAGAACTGTGTTTGTGTATGGAGGAGAGTTGTGTGTGTATTTCGGAAAATTGCGTGTGTGATAGTAGTAGAGTTGTGTGTATGCAGGAGAGATGTGTGTATGTAGGAAAGAGGGTGGAAACTTATCAATGCTATAGGACCTATGCAAGAACCTAACATGATCAAATTTGACTCATGACAATACAGCTTTAAAAAATGCATTGGCAGCAATTGTACCGATCATCTACTTTCAATGAATTATCAGCAAATTGGTGAAAGTACACCTATTAAAAAAAAAATAACAGCCTCCTCCATATCCCCTCTAGCTGTCCTGTCCATCACCAAGATAGGTGCGTTTTCTGCCATTTTAGGTAGAAGTAATGTTCAACCAATTTGCTTCTAATTTAGACAAAGTAGTAGGAAAGTTTATCAAACAAACTCTACATATGAGCTCTATCTATTTTACAATACGTGTAATATGTATTCACAAAATGTCCATTTTCTATATGTGTGAACTTCACATCTTTTTTTTTTTTAGTAAGTTTTAGTGCATGATGAGGTGGTGTTTACCTATAGGATCCACCATCTCTTGGACTGGGCACCATTGATGGTATTTATTGGGCCCCACGTTCTTAAGTAAATCTCAATATTGCTTCAAAAAGGTAGCTATGCATATACAGTTTACAGACAGAATGTTAACATATTAAGCAAGAGTGTGACAACTTATCAGTGCTAAATGTGCCATAAAAAAACCCAGCATGTAAAATTCTTAGCTTTGACAAGTGACAACATATCTGGCAAAATGCATTGTAAACCAAATGTAATTTTTAGCTGCAGTAAATTTTAGACAATCAAAATGATGTTAAAATGTGTGTGTTTCTTACAGTCTAGAGGCTGCTTATTCTGATGGAGGAAAACACTGACAGCATCCTTCATGATCACTGAAAGAACTGTTCTCCTTTCTCCTGCCCCACACTGATCTATCTGATCGGTGCAGTGCAGGGGAGAAAGTCACCAGGACTTGCACGGATGTTGCGCATCCTGTGTAGCTGAAAAAACTTCTGCAAGACTAGCCCTTGGACCTCTTTATGAAAAGAAGAACGACACTCCTGATATGTGAGGTGGCATGGATAGGGTCCCAATCAAACAAAGTTGTTGATTAGCCATTGAACCTTTCAGGTCATGTGATCAGTCACATTCCTGGAAGGAATTTCAAGATGAGGTAATGTATACGATGGATGAGTGTACATATATATATATGTATATATATATATATAAGTGTTTGTGTGTGTGGAGCTGCATGAGTATATAAGAGAGCTGTTGGTGTATGTAAGAAAGCTGTGTACAAGTATGTAGCAAAACAGTGCGTGTATGTAACAGAGGTGTGAGTGCATACTTCAAAGCTGTAGAAAAGCTATATGTGTTAGAACTGTGTTTGTGTATGGAGGAGAGTTGTGTGTGTATTTCGGAAAATTGCGTGTGTGATAGTAGTAGAGTTGTGTGTATGCAGGAGAGATGTGTGTATGTAGGAAAGAGGGTGGAAACTTATCAATGCTATAGGACCTATGCAAGAACCTAACATGATCAAATTTGACTCATGACAATACAGCTTTAAAAAATGCATTGGCAGCAATTGTACCGATCATCTACTTTCAATGAATTATCAGCAAATTGGTGAAAGTACACCTATTAAAAAAAAAATAACAGCCTCCTCCATATCCCCTCTAGCTGTCCTGTCCATCACCAAGATAGGTGCATTTTCTGCCATTTTAGGTAGAAGTAATGTTCAACCAATTTGCTTCTAATTTAGACAAAGTAGTAGGAAAGTTTATCAAACAAACTCTACATATGAGCTCTATCTATTTTACAATACGTGTAATATGTATTCACAAAATGTCCATTTTCTATATGTGTGAACTTCACATCTTTTTTTTTTTTAGTAAGTTTTAGTGCATGATGAGGTGGTGTTTACCTATAGGATCCACCATCTCTTGGACTGGGCACCATTGATGGTATTTATTGGGCCCCACGTTCTTAAGTAAATCTCAATATTGCTTCAAAAAGGTAGCTATGCATATACAGTTTACAGACAGAATGTTAACATATTAAGCAAGAGTGTGACAACTTATCAGTGCTAAATGTGCCATAAAAAAACCCAGCATGTAAAATTCTTAGCTTTGACAAGTGACAACATATCTGGCAAAATGCATTGTAAACCAAATGTAATTTTTAGCTGCAGTAAATTTTAGACAATCAAAATGATGTTAAAATGTGTGTGTTTCTTACAGTCTAGAGGCTGCTTATTCTGATGGAGGAAAACACTGACAGCATCCTTCATGATCACTGAAAGAACTGTTCTCCTTTCTCCTGCCCCACACTGATCTATCTGATCGGTGCAGTGCAGGGGAGAAAGTCACCAGGACTTGCACGGATGTTGCGCATCCTGTGTAGCTGAAAAAACTTCTGCAAGACTAGCCCTTGGACCTCTTTATGAAAAGAAGAACGACACTCCTGATATGTGAGGTGGCATGGATAGGGTCCCAATCAAACAAAGTTGTTGATTAGCCATTGAACCTTTCAGGTCATGTGATCTGTCACATTCCTGGAAGGAATTTCAAGATGAGGTAATGTATACGATGGATGAGTGTACATATATATATATGTATATATATATATATATATATAAGTGTTTGTGTGTGTGGAGCTGCATGAGTATATAAGAGAGCTGTTGGTGTATGTAAGAAAGCTGTGTACAAGTATGTAGCAAAACAGTGCGTGTATGTAACAGAGGTGTGAGTGCATACTTCAAAGCTGTAGAAAAGCTATATGTGTTAGAACTGTGTTTGTGAATGGAGGAGAGTTGTGTGTGTATTTCGGAAAATTGCGTGTGTGATAGTAGTAGAGTTGTGTGTATGCAGGAGAGATGTGTGTATGTAGGAAAGAGGGTGGAAACTTATCAATGCTATAGGACCTATGCAAGAACCTAACATGATCAAATTTGACTCATGACAATACAGCTTTAAAAAATGCATTGGCAGCAATTGTACCGATCATCTACTTTCAATGAATTATCAGCAAATTGGTGAAAGTACACCTATTAAAAAAAAAATAACAGCCTCCTCCATATCCCCTCTAGCTGTCCTGTCCATCACCAAGATAGGTGCATTTTCTGCCATTTTAGGTAGAAGTAATGTTCAACCAATTTGCTTCTAATTTAGACAAAGTAGTAGGAAAGTTTATCAAACAAACTCTACATATGAGCTCTATCTATTTTACAATACGTGTAATATGTATTCACAAAATGTCCATTTTCTATATGTGTGAACTTCACATCTTTTTTTTTTTAGTAAGTTTTAGTGCATGATGAGGTGGTGTTTACCTATAGGATCCACCATCTCTTGGACTGGGCACCATTGATGGTATTTATTGGGCCCCACGTTCTTAAGTAAATCTCAATATTGCTTCAAAAAGGTAGCTATGCATATACAGTTTACAGACAGAATGTTAACATATTAAGCAAGAGTGTGACAACTTATCAGTGCTAAATGTGCCATAAAAAAACCCAGCATGTAAAATTCTTAGCTTTGACAAGTGACAACATATCTGGCAAAATGCATTGTAAACCAAATGTAATTTTTAGCTGCAGTAAATTTTAGACAATCAAAATGATGTTAAAATGTGTGTGTTTCTTACAGTCTAGAGGCTGCTTATTCTGATGGAGGAAAACACTGACAGCATCCTTCATGATCACTGAAAGAACTGTTCTCCTTTCTCCTGCCCCACACTGATCTATCTGATCGGTGCAGTGCAGGGGAGAAAGTCACCAGGACTTGCACGGATGTTGCGCATCCTGTGTAGCTGAAAAAACTTCTGCAAGACTAGCCCTTGGACCTCTTTATGAAAAGAAGAACGACACTCCTGATATGTGAGGTGGCATGGATAGGGTCCCAATCAAACAAAGTTGTTGATTAGCCATTGAACCTTTCAGGTCATGTGATCAGTCACATTCCTGGAAGGAATTTCAAGATGAGGTAATGTATACGATGGATGAGTGTACATATATATATATGTATATATATATATAAGTGTTTGTGTGTGTGGAGCTGCATGAGTATATAAGAGAGCTGTTGGTGTATGTAAGAAAGCTGTGTACAAGTATGTAGCAAAACAGTGCGTGTATGTAACAGAGGTGTGAGTGCATACTTCAAACCTGTAGAAAAGCTATATGTGTTAGAACTGTGTTTGTGTATGGAGGAGAGTTGTGTGTGTATTTCGGAAAATTGCGTGTGTGATAGTAGTAGAGTTGTGTGTATGCAGGAGAGATGTGTGTATGTAGGAAAGAGGGTGGAAACTTATCAATGCTATAGGACCTATGCAAGAACCTAACATGATCAAATTTGACTCATGACAATACAGCTTTAAAAAATGCATTGGCAGCAATTGTACCGATCATCTACTTTCAATGAATTATCAGCAAATTGGTGAAAGTACACCTATTAAAAAAAAAATAACAGCCTCCTCCATATCCCCTCTAGCTGTCCTGTCCATCACCAAGATAGGTGCGTTTTCTGCCATTTTAGGTAGAAGTAATGTTCAACCAATTTGCTTCTAATTTAGACAAAGTAGTAGGAAAGTTTATCAAACAAACTCTACATATGAGCTCTATCTATTTTACAATACGTGTAATATGTATTCACAAAATGTCCATTTTCTATATGTGTGAACTTCACATCTTTTTTTTTTTTAGTAAGTTTTAGTGCATGATGAGGTGGTGTTTACCTATAGGATCCACCATCTCTTGGACTGGGCACCATTGATGGTATTTATTGGGCCCCACGTTCTTAAGTAAATCTCAATATTGCTTCAAAAAGGTAGCTATGCATATACAGTTTACAGACAGAATGTTAACATATTAAGCAAGAGTGTGACAACTTATCAGTGCTAAATGTGCCATAAAAAAACCCAGCATGTAAAATTCTTAGCTTTGACAAGTGACAACATATCTGGCAAAATGCATTGTAAACCAAATGTAATTTTTAGCTGCAGTAAATTTTAGACAATCAAAATGATGTTAAAATGTGTGTGTTTCTTACAGTCTAGAGGCTGCTTATTCTGATGGAGGAAAACACTGACAGCATCCTTCATGATCACTGAAAGAACTGTTCTCCTTTCTCCTGCCCCACACTGATCTATCTGATCGGTGCAGTGCAGGGGAGAAAGTCACCAGGACTTGCACGGATGTTGCGCATCCTGTGTAGCTGAAAAAACTTCTGCAAGACTAGCCCTTGGACCTCTTTATGAAAAGAAGAACGACACTCCTGATATGTGAGGTGGCATGGATAGGGTCCCAATCAAACAAAGTTGTTGATTAGCCATTGAACCTTTCAGGTCATGTGATCAGTCACATTCCTGGAAGGAATTTCAAGATGAGGTAATGTATACGATGGATGAGTGTACATATATATATATGTATATATATATATATAAGTGTTTGTGTGTGTGGAGCTGCATGAGTATATAAGAGAGCTGTTGGTGTATGTAAGAAAGCTGTGTACAAGTATGTAGCAAAACAGTGCGTGTATGTAACAGAGGTGTGAGTGCATACTTCAAAGCTGTAGAAAAGCTATATGTGTTAGAACTGTGTTTGTGTATGGAGGAGAGTTGTGTGTGTATTTCGGAAAATTGCGTGTGTGATAGTAGTAGAGTTGTGTGTATGCAGGAGAGATGTGTGTATGTAGGAAAGAGGGTGGAAACTTATCAATGCTATAGGACCTATGCAAGAACCTAACATGATCAAATTTGACTCATGACAATACAGCTTTAAAAAATGCATTGGCAGCAATTGTACCGATCATCTACTTTCAATGAATTATCAGCAAATTGGTGAAAGTACACCTATTAAAAAAAAAATAACAGCCTCCTCCATATCCCCTCTAGCTGTCCTGTCCATCACCAAGATAGGTGCATTTTCTGCCATTTTAGGTAGAAGTAATGTTCAACCAATTTGCTTCTAATTTAGACAAAGTAGTAGGAAAGTTTATCAAACAAACTCTACATATGAGCTCTATCTATTTTACAATACGTGTAATATGTATTCACAAAATGTCCATTTTCTATATGTGTGAACTTCACATCTTTTTTTTTTTTAGTAAGTTTTAGTGCATGATGAGGTGGTGTTTACCTATAGGATCCACCATCTCTTGGACTGGGCACCATTGATGGTATTTATTGGGCCCCACGTTCTTAAGTAAATCTCAATATTGCTTCAAAAAGGTAGCTATGCATATACAGTTTACAGACAGAATGTTAACATATTAAGCAAGAGTGTGACAACTTATCAGTGCTAAATGTGCCATAAAAAAACCCAGCATGTAAAATTCTTAGCTTTGACAAGTGACAACATATCTGGCAAAATGCATTGTAAACCAAATGTAATTTTTAGCTGCAGTAAATTTTAGACAATCAAAATGATGTTAAAATGTGTGTGTTTCTTACAGTCTAGAGGCTGCTTATTCTGATGGAGGAAAACACTGACAGCATCCTTCATGATCACTGAAAGAACTGTTCTCCTTTCTCCTGCCCCACACTGATCTATCTGATCGGTGCAGTGCAGGGGAGAAAGTCACCAGGACTTGCACGGATGTTGCGCATCCTGTGTAGCTGAAAAAACTTCTGCAAGACTAGCCCTTGGACCTCTTTATGAAAAGAAGAACGACACTCCTGATATGTGAGGTGGCATGGATAGGGTCCCAATCAAACAAAGTTGTTGATTAGCCATTGAACCTTTCAGGTCATGTGATCTGTCACATTCCTGGAAGGAATTTCAAGATGAGGTAATGTATACGATGGATGAGTGTACATATATATATATATATATATATATATATATAAGTGTTTGTGTGTGTGGAGCTGCATGAGTATATAAGAGAGCTGTTGGTGTATGTAAGAAAGCTGTGTACAAGTATGTAGCAAAACAGTGCGTGTATGTAACAGAGGTGTGAGTGCATACTTCAAAGCTGTAGAAAAGCTATATGTGTTAGAACTGTGTTTGTGAATGGAGGAGAGTTGTGTGTGTATTTCGGAAAATTGCGTGTGTGATAGTAGTAGAGTTGTGTGTATGCAGGAGAGATGTGTGTATGTAGGAAAGAGGGTGGAAACTTATCAATGCTATAGGACCTATGCAAGAACCTAACATGATCAAATTTGACTCATGACAATACAGCTTTAAAAAATGCATTGGCAGCAATTGTACCGATCATCTACTTTCAATGAATTATCAGCAAATTGGTGAAAGTACACCTATTAAAAAAAAAATAACAGCCTCCTCCATATCCCCTCTAGCTGTCCTGTCCATCACCAAGATAGGTGCGTTTTCTGCCATTTTAGGTAGAAGTAATGTTCAACCAATTTGCTTCTAATTTAGACAAAGTAGTAGGAAAGTTTATCAAACAAACTCTACATATGAGCTCTATCTATTTTACAATACGTGTAATATGTATTCACAAAATGTCCATTTTCTATATGTGTGAACTTCACATCTTTTTTTTTTTTAGTAAGTTTTAGTGCATGATGAGGTGGTGTTTACCTATAGGATCCACCATCTCTTGGACTGGGCACCATTGATGGTATTTATTGGGCCCCACGTTCTTAAGTAAATCTCAATATTGCTTCAAAAAGGTAGCTATGCATATACAGTTTACAGACAGAATGTTAACATATTAAGCAAGAGTGTGACAACTTATCAGTGCTAAATGTGCCATAAAAAAACCCAGCATGTAAAATTCTTAGCTTTGACAAGTGACAACATATCTGGCAAAATGCATTGTAAACCAAATGTAATTTTTAGCTGCAGTAAATTTTAGACAATCAAAATGATGTTAAAATGTGTGTGTTTCTTACAGTCTAGAGGCTGCTTATTCTGATGGAGGAAAACACTGACAGCATCCTTCATGATCACTGAAAGAACTGTTCTCCTTTCTCCTGCCCCACACTGATCTATCTGATCGGTGCAGTGCAGGGGAGAAAGTCACCAGGACTTGCACGGATGTTGCGCATCCTGTGTAGCTGAAAAAACTTCTGCAAGACTAGCCCTTGGACCTCTTTATGAAAAGAAGAACGACACTCCTGATATGTGAGGTGGCATGGATAGGGTCCCAATCAAACAAAGTTGTTGATTAGCCATTGAACCTTTCAGGTCATGTGATCTGTCACATTCCTGGAAGGAATTTCAAGATGAGGTAATGTATACGATGGATGAGTGTACATATATATATATGTATATATATATATATATATATAAGTGTTTGTGTGTGTGGAGCTGCATGAGTATATAAGAGAGCTGTTGGTGTATGTAAGAAAGCTGTGTACAAGTATGTAGCAAAACAGTGCGTGTATGTAACAGAGGTGTGAGTGCATACTTCAAAGCTGTAGAAAAGCTATATGTGTTAGAACTGTGTTTGTGAATGGAGGAGAGTTGTGTGTGTATTTCGGAAAATTGCGTGTGTGATAGTAGTAGAGTTGTGTGTATGCAGGAGAGATGTGTGTATGTAGGAAAGAGGGTGGAAACTTATCAATGCTATAGGACCTATGCAAGAACCTAACATGATCAAATTTGACTCATGACAATACAGCTTTAAAAAATGCATTGGCAGCAATTGTACCGATCATCTACTTTCAATGAATTATCAGCAAATTGGTGAAAGTACACCTATTAAAAAAAAAATAACAGCCTCCTCCATATCCCCTCTAGCTGTCCTGTCCATCACCAAGATAGGTGCGTTTTCTGCCATTTTAGGTAGAAGTAATGTTCAACCAATTTGCTTCTAATTTAGACAAAGTAGTAGGAAAGTTTATCAAACAAACTCTACATATGAGCTCTATCTATTTTACAATACGTGTAATATGTATTCACAAAATGTCCATTTTCTATATGTGTGAACTTCACATCTTTTTTTTTTTTAGTAAGTTTTAGTGCATGATGAGGTGGTGTTTACCTATAGGATCCACCATCTCTTGGACTGGGCACCATTGATGGTATTTATTGGGCCCCACGTTCTTAAGTAAATCTCAATATTGCTTCAAAAAGGTAGCTATGCATATACAGTTTACAGACAGAATGTTAACATATTAAGCAAGAGTGTGACAACTTATCAGTGCTAAATGTGCCATAAAAAAACCCAGCATGTAAAATTCTTAGCTTTGACAAGTGACAACATATCTGGCAAAATGCATTGTAAACCAAATGTAATTTTTAGCTGCAGTAAATTTTAGACAATCAAAATGATGTTAAAATGTGTGTGTTTCTTACAGTCTAGAGGCTGCTTATTCTGATGGAGGAAAACACTGACAGCATCCTTCATGATCACTGAAAGAACTGTTCTCCTTTCTCCTGCCCCACACTGATCTATCTGATCGGTGCAGTGCAGGGGAGAAAGTCACCAGGACTTGCACGGATGTTGCGCATCCTGTGTAGCTGAAAAAACTTCTGCAAGACTAGCCCTTGGACCTCTTTATGAAAAGAAGAACGACACTCCTGATATGTGAGGTGGCATGGATAGGGTCCCAATCAAACAAAGTTGTTGATTAGCCATTGAACCTTTCAGGTCATGTGATCAGTCACATTCCTGGAAGGAATTTCAAGATGAGGTAATGTATACGATGGATGAGTGTACATATATATATATGTATATATATATATATAAGTGTTTGTGTGTGTGGAGCTGCATGAGTATATAAGAGAGCTGTTGGTGTATGTAAGAAAGCTGTGTACAAGTATGTAGCAAAACAGTGCGTGTATGTAACAGAGGTGTGAGTGCATACTTCAAAGCTGTAGAAAAGCTATATGTGTTAGAACTGTGTTTGTGTATGGAGGAGAGTTGTGTGTGTATTTCGGAAAATTGCGTGTGTGATAGTAGTAGAGTTGTGTGTATGCAGGAGAGATGTGTGTATGTAGGAAAGAGGGTGGAAACTTATCAATGCTATAGGACCTATGCAAGAACCTAACATGATCAAATTTGACTCATGACAATACAGCTTTAAAAAATGCATTGGCAGCAATTGTACCGATCATCTACTTTCAATGAATTATCAGCAAATTGGTGAAAGTACACCTATTAAAAAAAAAATAACAGCCTCCTCCATATCCCCTCTAGCTGTCCTGTCCATCACCAAGATAGGTGCATTTTCTGCCATTTTAGGTAGAAGTAATGTTCAACCAATTTGCTTCTAATTTAGACAAAGTAGTAGGAAAGTTTATCAAACAAACTCTACATATGAGCTCTATCTATTTTACAATACGTGTAATATGTATTCACAAAATGTCCATTTTCTATATGTGTGAACTTCACATCTTTTTTTTTTTTAGTAAGTTTTAGTGCATGATGAGGTGGTGTTTACCTATAGGATCCACCATCTCTTGGACTGGGCACCATTGATGGTATTTATTGGGCCCCACGTTCTTAAGTAAATCTCAATATTGCTTCAAAAAGGTAGCTATGCATATACAGTTTACAGACAGAATGTTAACATATTAAGCAAGAGTGTGACAACTTATCAGTGCTAAATGTGCCATAAAAAAACCCAGCATGTAAAATTCTTAGCTTTGACAAGTGACAACATATCTGGCAAAATGCATTGTAAACCAAATGTAATTTTTAGCTGCAGTAAATTTTAGACAATCAAAATGATGTTAAAATGTGTGTGTTTCTTACAGTCTAGAGGCTGCTTATTCTGATGGAGGAAAACACTGACAGCATCCTTCATGATCACTGAAAGAACTGTTCTCCTTTCTCCTGCCCCACACTGATCTATCTGATCGGTGCAGTGCAGGGGAGAAAGTCACCAGGACTTGCACGGATGTTGCGCATCCTGTGTAGCTGAAAAAACTTCTGCAAGACTAGCCCTTGGACCTCTTTATGAAAAGAAGAACGACACTCCTGATATGTGAGGTGGCATGGATAGGGTCCCAATCAAACAAAGTTGTTGATTAGCCATTGAACCTTTCAGGTCATGTGATCTGTCACATTCCTGGAAGGAATTTCAAGATGAGGTAATGTATACGATGGATGAGTGTACATATATATATATGTATATATATATATATATATAAGTGTTTGTGTGTGTGGAGCTGCATGAGTATATAAGAGAGCTGTTGGTGTATGTAAGAAAGCTGTGTACAAGTATGTAGCAAAACAGTGCGTGTATGTAACAGAGGTGTGAGTGCATACTTCAAAGCTGTAGAAAAGCTATATGTGTTAGAACTGTGTTTGTGAATGGAGGAGAGTTGTGTGTGTATTTCGGAAAATTGCGTGTGTGATAGTAGTAGAGTTGTGTGTATGCAGGAGAGATGTGTGTATGTAGGAAAGAGGGTGGAAACTTATCAATGCTATAGGACCTATGCAAGAACCTAACATGATCAAATTTGACTCATGACAATACAGCTTTAAAAAATGCATTGGCAGCAATTGTACCGATCATCTACTTTCAATGAATTATCAGCAAATTGGTGAAAGTACACCTATTAAAAAAAAAATAACAGCCTCCTCCATATCCCCTCTAGCTGTCCTGTCCATCACCAAGATAGGTGCGTTTTCTGCCATTTTAGGTAGAAGTAATGTTCAACCAATTTGCTTCTAATTTAGACAAAGTAGTAGGAAAGTTTATCAAACAAACTCTACATATGAGCTCTATCTATTTTACAATACGTGTAATATGTATTCACAAAATGTCCATTTTCTATATGTGTGAACTTCACATCTTTTTTTTTTTTAGTAAGTTTTAGTGCATGATGAGGTGGTGTTTACCTATAGGATCCACCATCTCTTGGACTGGGCACCATTGATGGTATTTATTGGGCCCCACGTTCTTAAGTAAATCTCAATATTGCTTCAAAAAGGTAGCTATGCATATACAGTTTACAGACAGAATGTTAACATATTAAGCAAGAGTGTGACAACTTATCAGTGCTAAATGTGCCATAAAAAAACCCAGCATGTAAAATTCTTAGCTTTGACAAGTGACAACATATCTGGCAAAATGCATTGTAAACCAAATGTAATTTTTAGCTGCAGTAAATTTTAGACAATCAAAATGATGTTAAAATGTGTGTGTTTCTTACAGTCTAGAGGCTGCTTATTCTGATGGAGGAAAACACTGACAGCATCCTTCATGATCACTGAAAGAACTGTTCTCCTTTCTCCTGCCCCACACTGATCTATCTGATCGGTGCAGTGCAGGGGAGAAAGTCACCAGGACTTGCACGGATGTTGCGCATCCTGTGTAGCTGAAAAAACTTCTGCAAGACTAGCCCTTGGACCTCTTTATGAAAAGAAGAACGACACTCCTGATATGTGAGGTGGCATGGATAGGGTCCCAATCAAACAAAGTTGTTGATTAGCCATTGAACCTTTCAGGTCATGTGATCTGTCACATTCCTGGAAGGAATTTCAAGATGAGGTAATGTATACGATGGATGAGTGTACATATATATATATGTATATATATATATATATATATAAGTGTTTGTGTGTGTGGAGCTGCATGAGTATATAAGAGAGCTGTTGGTGTATGTAAGAAAGCTGTGTACAAGTATGTAGCAAAACAGTGCGTGTATGTAACAGAGGTGTGAGTGCATACTTCAAAGCTGTAGAAAAGCTATATGTGTTAGAACTGTGTTTGTGAATGGAGGAGAGTTGTGTGTGTATTTCGGAAAATTGCGTGTGTGATAGTAGTAGAGTTGTGTGTATGCAGGAGAGATGTGTGTATGTAGGAAAGAGGGTGGAAACTTATCAATGCTATAGGACCTATGCAAGAACCTAACATGATCAAATTTGACTCATGACAATACAGCTTTAAAAAATGCATTGGCAGCAATTGTACCGATCATCTACTTTCAATGAATTATCAGCAAATTGGTGAAAGTACACCTATTAAAAAAAAAATAACAGCCTCCTCCATATCCCCTCTAGCTGTCCTGTCCATCACCAAGATAGGTGCGTTTTCTGCCATTTTAGGTAGAAGTAATGTTCAACCAATTTGCTTCTAATTTAGACAAAGTAGTAGGAAAGTTTATCAAACAAACTCTACATATGAGCTCTATCTATTTTACAATACGTGTAATATGTATTCACAAAATGTCCATTTTCTATATGTGTGAACTTCACATCTTTTTTTTTTTTAGTAAGTTTTAGTGCATGATGAGGTGGTGTTTACCTATAGGATCCACCATCTCTTGGACTGGGCACCATTGATGGTATTTATTGGGCCCCACGTTCTTAAGTAAATCTCAATATTGCTTCAAAAAGGTAGCTATGCATATACAGTTTACAGACAGAATGTTAACATATTAAGCAAGAGTGTGACAACTTATCAGTGCTAAATGTGCCATAAAAAAACCCAGCATGTAAAATTCTTAGCTTTGACAAGTGACAACATATCTGGCAAAATGCATTGTAAACCAAATGTAATTTTTAGCTGCAGTAAATTTTAGACAATCAAAATGATGTTAAAATGTGTGTGTTTCTTACAGTCTAGAGGCTGCTTATTCTGATGGAGGAAAACACTGACAGCATCCTTCATGATCACTGAAAGAACTGTTCTCCTTTCTCCTGCCCCACACTGATCTATCTGATCGGTGCAGTGCAGGGGAGAAAGTCACCAGGACTTGCACGGATGTTGCGCATCCTGTGTAGCTGAAAAAACTTCTGCAAGACTAGCCCTTGGACCTCTTTATGAAAAGAAGAACGACACTCCTGATATGTGAGGTGGCATGGATAGGGTCCCAATCAAACAAAGTTGTTGATTAGCCATTGAACCTTTCAGGTCATGTGATCAGTCACATTCCTGGAAGGAATTTCAAGATGAGGTAATGTATACGATGGATGAGTGTACATATATATATATGTATATATATATATATATATATATATATATATAAGTGTTTGTGTGTGTGGAGCTGCATGAGTATATAAGAGAGCTGTTGGTGTATGTAAGAAAGCTGTGTACAAGTATGTAGCAAAACAGTGCGTGTATGTAACAGAGGTGTGAGTGCATACTTCAAAGCTGTAGAAAAGCTATATGTGTTAGAACTGTGTTTGTGTATGGAGGAGAGTTGTGTGTGTATTTCGGAAAATTGCGTGTGTGATAGTAGTAGAGTTGTGTGTATGCAGGAGAGATGTGTGTATGTAGGAAAGAGGGTGGAAACTTATCAATGCTATAGGACCTATGCAAGAACCTAACATGATCAAATTTGACTCATGACAATACAGCTTTAAAAAATGCATTGGCAGCAATTGTACCGATCATCTACTTTCAATGAATTATCAGCAAATTGGTGAAAGTACACCTATTAAAAAAAAAATAACAGCCTCCTCCATATCCCCTCTAGCTGTCCTGTCCATCACCAAGATAGGTGCGTTTTCTGCCATTTTAGGTAGAAGTAATGTTCAACCAATTTGCTTCTAATTTAGACAAAGTAGTAGGAAAGTTTATCAAACAAACTCTACATATGAGCTCTATCTATTTTACAATACGTGTAATATGTATTCACAAAATGTCCATTTTCTATATGTGTGAACTTCACATCTTTTTTTAGTAAGTTTTAGTGCATGATGAGGTGGTGTTTACCTATAGGATCCACCATCTCTTGGACTGGGCACCATTGATGGTATTTATTGGGCCCCACGTTCTTAAGTAAATCTCAATATTGCTTCAAAAAGGTAGCTATGCATATACAGTTTACAGACAGAATGTTAACATATTAAGCAAGAGTGTGACAACTTATCAGTGCTAAATGTGCCATAAAAAAACCCAGCATGTAAAATTCTTAGCTTTGACAAGTGACAACATATCTGGCAAAATGCATTGTAAACCAAATGTAATTTTTAGCTGCAGTAAATTTTAGACAATCAAAATGATGTTAAAATGTGTGTGTTTCTTACAGTCTAGAGGCTGCTTATTCTGATGGAGGAAAACACTGACAGCATCCTTCATGATCACTGAAAGAACTGTTCTCCTTTCTCCTGCCCCACACTGATCTATCTGATCGGTGCAGTGCAGGGGAGAAAGTCACCAGGACTTGCACGGATGTTGCGCATCCTGTGTAGCTGAAAAAACTTCTGCAAGACTAGCCCTTGGACCTCTTTATGAAAAGAAGAACGACACTCCTGATATGTGAGGTGGCATGGATAGGGTCCCAATCAAACAAAGTTGTTGATTAGCCATTGAACCTTTCAGGTCATGTGATCAGTCACATTCCTGGAAGGAATTTCAAGATGAGGTAATGTATACGATGGATGAGTGTACATATATATATATGTATATATATATATATATAAGTGTTTGTGTGTGTGGAGCTGCATGAGTATATAAGAGAGCTGTTGGTGTATGTAAGAAAGCTGTGTACAAGTATGTAGCAAAACAGTGCGTGTATGTAACAGAGGTGTGAGTGCATACTTCAAAGCTGTAGAAAAGCTATATGTGTTAGAACTGTGTTTGGTATGGAGGAGAGTTGTGTGTGTATTTCGGAAAATTGCGTGTGTGATAGTAGTAGAGTTGTGTGTATGCAGGAGAGATGTGTGTATGTAGGAAAGAGGGTGGAAACTTATCAATGCTATAGGACCTATGCAAGAACCTAACATGATCAAATTTGACTCATGACAATACAGCTTTAAAAAATGCATTGGCAGCAATTGTACCGATCATCTACTTTCAATGAATTATCAGCAAATTGGTGAAAGTACACCTATTAAAAAAAAAATAACAGCCTCCTCCATATCCCCTCTAGCTGTCCTGTCCATCACCAAGATAGGTGCGTTTTCTGCCATTTTAGGTAGAAGTAATGTTCAACCAATTTGCTTCTAATTTAGACAAAGTAGTAGGAAAGTTTATCAAACAAACTCTACATATGAGCTCTATCTATTTTACAATACGTGTAATATGTATTCACAAAATGTCCATTTTCTATATGTGTGAACTTCACATCTTTTTTTTTTTTAGTAAGTTTTAGTGCATGATGAGGTGGTGTTTACCTATAGGATCCACCATCTCTTGGACTGGGCACCATTGATGGTATTTATTGGGCCCCACGTTCTTAAGTAAATCTCAATATTGCTTCAAAAAGGTAGCTATGCATATACAGTTTACAGACAGAATGTTAACATATTAAGCAAGAGTGTGACAACTTATCAGTGCTAAATGTGCCATAAAAAAACCCAGCATGTAAAATTCTTAGCTTTGACAAGTGACAACATATCTGGCAAAATGCATTGTAAACCAAATGTAATTTTTAGCTGCAGTAAATTTTAGACAATCAAAATGATGTTAAAATGTGTGTGTTTCTTACAGTCTAGAGGCTGCTTATTCTGATGGAGGAAAACACTGACAGCATCCTTCATGATCACTGAAAGAACTGTTCTCCTTTCTCCTGCCCCACACTGATCTATCTGATCGGTGCAGTGCAGGGGAGAAAGTCACCAGGACTTGCACGGATGTTGCGCATCCTGTGTAGCTGAAAAAACTTCTGCAAGACTAGCCCTTGGACCTCTTTATGAAAAGAAGAACGACACTCCTGATATGTGAGGTGGCATGGATAGGGTCCCAATCAAACAAAGTTGTTGATTAGCCATTGAAGCTTTCAGGTCATGTGATCAGTCACATTCCTGGAAGGAATTTCAAGATGAGGTAATGTATACGATGGATGAGTGTACATATATATATATGTATATATATATATATATAAGTGTTTGTGTGTGTGGAGCTGCATGAGTATATAAGAGAGCTGTTGGTGTATGTAAGAAAGCTGTGTACAAGTATGTAGCAAAACAGTGCGTGTATGTAACAGAGGTGTGAGTGCATACTTCAAAGCTGTAGAAAAGCTATATGTGTTAGAACTGTGTTTGGTATGGAGGAGAGTTGTGTGTGTATTTCGGAAAATTGCGTGTGTGATAGTAGTAGAGTTGTGTGTATGCAGGAGAGATGTGTGTATGTAGGAAAGAGGGTGGAAACTTATCAATGCTATAGGACCTATGCAAGAACCTAACATGATCAAATTTGACTCATGACAATACAGCTTTAAAAAATGCATTGGCAGCAATTGTACCGATCATCTACTTTCAATGAATTATCAGCAAATTGGTGAAAGTACACCTATTAAAAAAAAAATAACAGCCTCCTCCATATCCCCTCTAGCTGTCCTGTCCATCACCAAGATAGGTGCGTTTTCTGCCATTTTAGGTAGAAGTAATGTTCAACCAATTTGCTTCTAATTTAGACAAAGTAGTAGGAAAGTTTATCAAACAAACTCTACATATGAGCTCTATCTATTTTACAATACGTGTAATATGTATTCACAAAATGTCCATTTTCTATATGTGTGAACTTCACATCTTTTTTTTTTTTAGTAAGTTTTAGTGCATGATGAGGTGGTGTTTACCTATAGGATCCACCATCTCTTGGACTGGGCACCATTGATGGTATTTATTGGGCCCCACGTTCTTAAGTAAATCTCAATATTGCTTCAAAAAGGTAGCTATGCATATACAGTTTACAGACAGAATGTTAACATATTAAGCAAGAGTGTGACAACTTATCAGTGCTAAATGTGCCATAAAAAAACCCAGCATGTAAAATTCTTAGCTTTGACAAGTGACAACATATCTGGCAAAATGCATTGTAAACCAAATGTAATTTTTAGCTGCAGTAAATTTTAGACAATCAAAATGATGTTAAAATGTGTGTTTTTCTTACAGTCTAGAGGCTGCTTATTCTGATGGAGGAAAACACTGACAGCATCCTTCATGATCACTGAAAGAACTGTTCTCCTTTCTCCTGCCCCACACTGATCTATCTGATCGGTGCAGTGCAGGGGAGAAAGTCACCAGGACTTGCACGGATGTTGCGCATCCTGTGTAGCTGAAAAAACTTCTGCAAGACTAGCCCTTGGACCTCTTTATGAAAAGAAGAACGACACTCCTGATATGTGAGGTGGCATGGATAGGGTCCCAATCAAACAAAGTTGTTGATTAGCCATTGAAGCTTTCAGGTCATGTGATCAGTCACATTCCTGGAAGGAATTTCAAGATGAGGTAATGTATACGATGGATGAGTGTACATATATATATATGTATATATATATATATATAAGTGTTTGTGTGTGTGGAGCTGCATGAGTATATAAGAGAGCTGTTGGTGTATGTAAGAAAGCTGTGTACAAGTATGTAGCAAAACAGTGCGTGTATGTAACAGAGGTGTGAGTGCATACTTCAAAGCTGTAGAAAAGCTATATGTGTTAGAACTGTGTTTGGTATGGAGGAGAGTTGTGTGTGTATTTCGGAAAATTGCGTGTGTGATAGTAGTAGAGTTGTGTGTATGCAGGAGAGATGTGTGTATGTAGGAAAGAGGGTGGAAACTTATCAATGCTATAGGACCTATGCAAGAACCTAACATGATCAAATTTGACTCATGACAATACAGCTTTAAAAAATGCATTGGCAGCAATTGTACCGATCATCTACTTTCAATGAATTATCAGCAAATTGGTGAAAGTACACCTATTAAAAAAAAAATAACAGCCTCCTCCATATCCCCTCTAGCTGTCCTGTCCATCACCAAGATAGGTGCGTTTTCTGCCATTTTAGGTAGAAGTAATGTTCAACCAATTTGCTTCTAATTTAGACAAAGTAGTAGGAAAGTTTATCAAACAAACTCTACATATGAGCTCTATCTATTTTACAATACGTGTAATATGTATTCACAAAATGTCCATTTTCTATATGTGTGAACTTCACATCTTTTTTTTTTTTAGTAAGTTTTAGTGCATGATGAGGTGGTGTTTACCTATAGGATCCACCATCTCTTGGACTGGGCACCATTGATGGTATTTATTGGGCCCCACGTTCTTAAGTAAATCTCAATATTGCTTCAAAAAGGTAGCTATGCATATACAGTTTACAGACAGAATGTTAACATATTAAGCAAGAGTGTGACAACTTATCAGTGCTAAATGTGCCATAAAAAAACCCAGCATGTAAAATTCTTAGCTTTGACAAGTGACAACATATCTGGCAAAATGCATTGTAAACCAAATGTAATTTTTAGCTGCAGTAAATTTTAGACAATCAAAATGATGTTAAAATGTGTGTGTTTCTTACAGTCTAGAGGCTGCTTATTCTGATGGAGGAAAACACTGACAGCATCCTTCATGATCACTGAAAGAACTGTTCTCCTTTCTCCTGCCCCACACTGATCTATCTGATCGGTGCAGTGCAGGGGAGAAAGTCACCAGGACTTGCACGGATGTTGCGCATCCTGTGTAGCTGAAAAAACTTCTGCAAGACTAGCCCTTGGACCTCTTTATGAAAAGAAGAACGACACTCCTGATATGTGAGGTGGCATGGATAGGGTCCCAATCAAACAAAGTTGTTGATTAGCCATTGAACCTTTCAGGTCATGTGATCAGTCACATTCCTGGAAGGAATTTCAAGATGAGGTAATGTATACGATGGATGAGTGTACATATATATATATGTATATATATATATATATAAGTGTTTGTGTGTGTGGAGCTGCATGAGTATATAAGAGAGCTGTTGGTGTATGTAAGAAAGCTGTGTACAAGTATGTAGCAAAACAGTGCGTGTATGTAACAGAGGTGTGAGTGCATACTTCAAAGCTGTAGAAAAGCTATATGTGTTAGAACTGTGTTTGGTATGGAGGAGAGTTGTGTGTGTATTTCGGAAAATTGCGTGTGTGATAGTAGTAGAGTTGTGTGTATGCAGGAGAGATGTGTGTATGTAGGAAAGAGGGTGGAAACTTATCAATGCTATAGGACCTATGCAAGAACCTAACATGATCAAATTTGACTCATGACAATACAGCTTTAAAAAATGCATTGGCAGCAATTGTACCGATCATCTACTTTCAATGAATTATCAGCAAATTGGTGAAAGTACACCTATTAAAAAAAAAATAACAGCCTCCTCCATATCCCCTCTAGCTGTCCTGTCCATCACCAAGATAGGTGCGTTTTCTGCCATTTTAGGTAGAAGTAATGTTCAACCAATTTGCTTCTAATTTAGACAAAGTAGTAGGAAAGTTTATCAAACAAACTCTACATATGAGCTCTATCTATTTTACAATACGTGTAATATGTATTCACAAAATGTCCATTTTCTATATGTGTGAACTTCACATCTTTTTTTTTTTTAGTAAGTTTTAGTGCATGATGAGGTGGTGTTTACCTATAGGATCCACCATCTCTTGGACTGGGCACCATTGATGGTATTTATTGGGCCCCACGTTCTTAAGTAAATCTCAATATTGCTTCAAAAAGGTAGCTATGCATATACAGTTTACAGACAGAATGTTAACATATTAAGCAAGAGTGTGACAACTTATCAGTGCTAAATGTGCCATAAAAAAACCCAGCATGTAAAATTCTTAGCTTTGACAAGTGACAACATATCTGGCAAAATGCATTGTAAACCAAATGTAATTTTTAGCTGCAGTAAATTTTAGACAATCAAAATGATGTTAAAATGTGTGTGTTTCTTACAGTCTAGAGGCTGCTTATTCTGATGGAGGAAAACACTGACAGCATCCTTCATGATCACTGAAAGAACTGTTCTCCTTTCTCCTGCCCCACACTGATCTATCTGATCGGTGCAGTGCAGGGGAGAAAGTCACCAGGACTTGCACGGATGTTGCGCATCCTGTGTAGCTGAAAAAACTTCTGCAAGACTAGCCCTTGGACCTCTTTATGAAAAGAAGAACGACACTCCTGATATGTGAGGTGGCATGGATAGGGTCCCAATCAAACAAAGTTGTTGATTAGCCATTGAAGCTTTCAGGTCATGTGATCAGTCACATTCCTGGAAGGAATTTCAAGATGAGGTAATGTATACGATGGATGAGTGTACATATATATATATGTATATATATATATATATAAGTGTTTGTGTGTGTGGAGCTGCATGAGTATATAAGAGAGCTGTTGGTGTATGTAAGAAAGCTGTGTACAAGTATGTAGCAAAACAGTGCGTGTATGTAACAGAGGTGTGAGTGCATACTTCAAAGCTGTAGAAAAGCTATATGTGTTAGAACTGTGTTTGGTATGGAGGAGAGTTGTGTGTGTATTTCGGAAAATTGCGTGTGTGATAGTAGTAGAGTTGTGTGTATGCAGGAGAGATGTGTGTATGTAGGAAAGAGGGTGGAAACTTATCAATGCTATAGGACCTATGCAAGAACCTAACATGATCAAATTTGACTCATGACAATACAGCTTTAAAAAATGCATTGGCAGCAATTGTACCGATCATCTACTTTCAATGAATTATCAGCAAATTGGTGAAAGTACACCTATTAAAAAAAAAATAACAGCCTCCTCCATATCCCCTCTAGCTGTCCTGTCCATCACCAAGATAGGTGCGTTTTCTGCCATTTTAGGTAGAAGTAATGTTCAACCAATTTGCTTCTAATTTAGACAAAGTAGTAGGAAAGTTTATCAAACAAACTCTACATATGAGCTCTATCTATTTTACAATACGTGTAATATGTATTCACAAAATGTCCATTTTCTATATGTGTGAACTTCACATCTTTTTTTTTTTTAGTAAGTTTTAGTGCATGATGAGGTGGTGTTTACCTATAGGATCCACCATCTCTTGGACTGGGCACCATTGATGGTATTTATTGGGCCCCACGTTCTTAAGTAAATCTCAATATTGCTTCAAAAAGGTAGCTATGCATATACAGTTTACAGACAGAATGTTAACATATTAAGCAAGAGTGTGACAACTTATCAGTGCTAAATGTGCCATAAAAAAACCCAGCATGTAAAATTCTTAGCTTTGACAAGTGACAACATATCTGGCAAAATGCATTGTAAACCAAATGTAATTTTTAGCTGCAGTAAATTTTAGACAATCAAAATGATGTTAAAATGTGTGTGTTTCTTACAGTCTAGAGGCTGCTTATTCTGATGGAGGAAAACACTGACAGCATCCTTCATGATCACTGAAAGAACTGTTCTCCTTTCTCCTGCCCCACACTGATCTATCTGATCGGTGCAGTGCAGGGGAGAAAGTCACCAGGACTTGCACGGATGTTGCGCATCCTGTGTAGCTGAAAAAACTTCTGCAAGACTAGCCCTTGGACCTCTTTATGAAAAGAAGAACGACACTCCTGATATGTGAGGTGGCATGGATAGGGTCCCAATCAAACAAAGTTGTTGATTAGCCATTGAACCTTTCAGGTCATGTGATCAGTCACATTCCTGGAAGGAATTTCAAGATGAGGTAATGTATACGATGGATGAGTGTACATATATATATATGTATATATATATATATATAAGTGTTTGTGTGTGTGGAGCTGCATGAGTATATAAGAGAGCTGTTGGTGTATGTAAGAAAGCTGTGTACAAGTATGTAGCAAAACAGTGCGTGTATGTAACAGAGGTGTGAGTGCATACTTCAAAGCTGTAGAAAAGCTATATGTGTTAGAACTGTGTTTGGTATGGAGGAGAGTTGTGTGTGTATTTCGGAAAATTGCGTGTGTGATAGTAGTAGAGTTGTGTGTATGCAGGAGAGATGTGTGTATGTAGGAAAGAGGGTGGAAACTTATCAATGCTATAGGACCTATGCAAGAACCTAACATGATCAAATTTGACTCATGACAATACAGCTTTAAAAAATGCATTGGCAGCAATTGTACCGATCATCTACTTTCAATGAATTATCAGCAAATTGGTGAAAGTACACCTATTAAAAAAAAAATAACAGCCTCCTCCATATCCCCTCTAGCTGTCCTGTCCATCACCAAGATAGGTGCGTTTTCTGCCATTTTAGGTAGAAGTAATGTTCAACCAATTTGCTTCTAATTTAGACAAAGTAGTAGGAAAGTTTATCAAACAAACTCTACATATGAGCTCTATCTATTTTACAATACGTGTAATATGTATTCACAAAATGTCCATTTTCTATATGTGTGAACTTCACATCTTTTTTTTTTTTAGTAAGTTTTAGTGCATGATGAGGTGGTGTTTACCTATAGGATCCACCATCTCTTGGACTGGGCACCATTGATGGTATTTATTGGGCCCCACGTTCTTAAGTAAATCTCAATATTGCTTCAAAAAGGTAGCTATGCATATACAGTTTACAGACAGAATGTTAACATATTAAGCAAGAGTGTGACAACTTATCAGTGCTAAATGTGCCATAAAAAAACCCAGCATGTAAAATTCTTAGCTTTGACAAGTGACAACATATCTGGCAAAATGCATTGTAAACCAAATGTAATTTTTAGCTGCAGTAAATTTTAGACAATCAAAATGATGTTAAAATGTGTGTGTTTCTTACAGTCTAGAGGCTGCTTATTCTGATGGAGGAAAACACTGACAGCATCCTTCATGATCACTGAAAGAACTGTTCTCCTTTCTCCTGCCCCACACTGATCTATCTGATCGGTGCAGTGCAGGGGAGAAAGTCACCAGGACTTGCACGGATGTTGCGCATCCTGTGTAGCTGAAAAAACTTCTGCAAGACTAGCCCTTGGACCTCTTTATGAAAAGAAGAACGACACTCCTGATATGTGAGGTGGCATGGATAGGGTCCCAATCAAACAAAGTTGTTGATTAGCCATTGAAGCTTTCAGGTCATGTGATCAGTCACATTCCTGGAAGGAATTTCAAGATGAGGTAATGTATACGATGGATGAGTGTACATATATATATATGTATATATATATATATATAAGTGTTTGTGTGTGTGGAGCTGCATGAGTATATAAGAGAGCTGTTGGTGTATGTAAGAAAGCTGTGTACAAGTATGTAGCAAAACAGTGCGTGTATGTAACAGAGGTGTGAGTGCATACTTCAAAGCTGTAGAAAAGCTATATGTGTTAGAACTGTGTTTGGTATGGAGGAGAGTTGTGTGTGTATTTCGGAAAATTGCGTGTGTGATAGTAGTAGAGTTGTGTGTATGCAGGAGAGATGTGTGTATGTAGGAAAGAGGGTGGAAACTTATCAATGCTATAGGACCTATGCAAGAACCTAACATGATCAAATTTGACTCATGACAATACAGCTTTAAAAAATGCATTGGCAGCAATTGTACCGATCATCTACTTTCAATGAATTATCAGCAAATTGGTGAAAGTACACCTATTAAAAAAAAAATAACAGCCTCCTCCATATCCCCTCTAGCTGTCCTGTCCATCACCAAGATAGGTGCGTTTTCTGCCATTTTAGGTAGAAGTAATGTTCAACCAATTTGCTTCTAATTTAGACAAAGTAGTAGGAAAGTTTATCAAACAAACTCTACATATGAGCTCTATCTATTTTACAATACGTGTAATATGTATTCACAAAATGTCCATTTTCTATATGTGTGAACTTCACATCTTTTTTTTTTTTAGTAAGTTTTAGTGCATGATGAGGTGGTGTTTACCTATAGGATCCACCATCTCTTGGACTGGGCACCATTGATGGTATTTATTGGGCCCCACGTTCTTAAGTAAATCTCAATATTGCTTCAAAAAGGTAGCTATGCATATACAGTTTACAGACAGAATGTTAACATATTAAGCAAGAGTGTGACAACTTATCAGTGCTAAATGTGCCATAAAAAAACCCAGCATGTAAAATTCTTAGCTTTGACAAGTGACAACATATCTGGCAAAATGCATTGTAAACCAAATGTAATTTTTAGCTGCAGTAAATTTTAGACAATCAAAATGATGTTAAAATGTGTGTGTTTCTTACAGTCTAGAGGCTGCTTATTCTGATGGAGGAAAACACTGACAGCATCCTTCATGATCACTGAAAGAACTGTTCTCCTTTCTCCTGCCCCACACTGATCTATCTGATCGGTGCAGTGCAGGGGAGAAAGTCACCAGGACTTGCACGGATGTTGCGCATCCTGTGTAGCTGAAAAAACTTCTGCAAGACTAGCCCTTGGACCTCTTTATGAAAAGAAGAACGACACTCCTGATATGTGAGGTGGCATGGATAGGGTCCCAATCAAACAAAGTTGTTGATTAGCCATTGAACCTTTCAGGTCATGTGATCAGTCACATTCCTGGAAGGAATTTCAAGATGAGGTAATGTATACGATGGATGAGTGTACATATATATATATGTATATATATATATATATATATAAGTGTTTGTGTGTGTGGAGCTGCATGAGTATATAAGAGAGCTGTTGGTGTATGTAAGAAAGCTGTGTACAAGTATGTAGCAAAACAGTGCGTGTATGTAACAGAGGTGTGAGTGCATACTTCAAAGCTGTAGAAAAGCTATATGTGTTAGAACTGTGTTTGGTATGGAGGAGAGTTGTGTGTGTATTTCGGAAAATTGCGTGTGTGATAGTAGTAGAGTTGTGTGTATGCAGGAGAGATGTGTGTATGTAGGAAAGAGGGTGGAAACTTATCAATGCTATAGGACCTATGCAAGAACCTAACATGATCAAATTTGACTCATGACAATACAGCTTTAAAAAATGCATTGGCAGCAATTGTACCGATCATCTACTTTCAATGAATTATCAGCAAATTGGTGAAAGTACACCTATTAAAAAAAAAATAACAGCCTCCTCCATATCCCCTCTAGCTGTCCTGTCCATCACCAAGATAGGTGCGTTTTCTGCCATTTTAGGTAGAAGTAATGTTCAACCAATTTGCTTCTAATTTAGACAAAGTAGTAGGAAAGTTTATCAAACAAACTCTACATATGAGCTCTATCTATTTTACAATACGTGTAATATGTATTCACAAAATGTCCATTTTCTATATGTGTGAACTTCACATCTTTTTTTTTTTTAGTAAGTTTTAGTGCATGATGAGGTGGTGTTTACCTATAGGATCCACCATCTCTTGGACTGGGCACCATTGATGGTATTTATTGGGCCCCACGTTCTTAAGTAAATCTCAATATTGCTTCAAAAAGGTAGCTATGCATATACAGTTTACAGACAGAATGTTAACATATTAAGCAAGAGTGTGACAACTTATCAGTGCTAAATGTGCCATAAAAAAAACCAGCATGTAAAATTCTTAGCTTTGACAAGTGACAACATATCTGGCAAAATGCATTGTAAACCAAATGTAATTTTTAGCTGCAGTAAATTTTAGACAATCAAAATGATGTTAAAATGTGTGTGTTTCTTACAGTCTAGAGGCTGCTTATTCTGATGGAGGAAAACACTGACAGCATCCTTCATGATCACTGAAAGAACTGTTCTCCTTTCTCCTGCCCCACACTGATCTATCTGATCGGTGCAGTGCAGGGGAGAAAGTCACCAGGACTTGCACGGATGTTGCGCATCCTGTGTAGCTGAAAAAACTTCTGCAAGACTAGCCCTTGGACCTCTTTATGAAAAGAAGAACGACACTCCTGATATGTGAGGTGGCATGGATAGGGTCCCAATCAAACAAAGTTGTTGATTAGCCATTGAAGCTTTCAGGTCATGTGATCAGTCACATTCCTGGAAGGAATTTCAAGATGAGGTAATGTATACGATGGATGAGTGTACATATATATATATGTATATATATATATATATAAGTGTTTGTGTGTGTGGAGCTGCATGAGTATATAAGAGAGCTGTTGGTGTATGTAAGAAAGCTGTGTACAAGTATGTAGCAAAACAGTGCGTGTATGTAACAGAGGTGTGAGTGCATACTTCAAAGCTGTAGAAAAGCTATATGTGTTAGAACTGTGTTTGGTATGGAGGAGAGTTGTGTGTGTATTTCGGAAAATTGCGTGTGTGATAGTAGTAGAGTTGTGTGTATGCAGGAGAGATGTGTGTATGTAGGAAAGAGGGTGGAAACTTATCAATGCTATAGGACCTATGCAAGAACCTAACATGATCAAATTTGACTCATGACAATACAGCTTTAAAAAATGCATTGGCAGCAATTGTACCGATCATCTACTTTCAATGAATTATCAGCAAATTGGTGAAAGTACACCTATTAAAAAAAAAATAACAGCCTCCTCCATATCCCCTCTAGCTGTCCTGTCCATCACCAAGATAGGTGCGTTTTCTGCCATTTTAGGTAGAAGTAATGTTCAACCAATTTGCTTCTAATTTAGACAAAGTAGTAGGAAAGTTTATCAAACAAACTCTACATATGAGCTCTATCTATTTTACAATACGTGTAATATGTATTCACAAAATGTCCATTTTCTATATGTGTGAACTTCACATCTTTTTTTTTTTTAGTAAGTTTTAGTGCATGATGAGGTGGTGTTTACCTATAGGATCCACCATCTCTTGGACTGGGCACCATTGATGGTATTTATTGGGCCCCACGTTCTTAAGTAAATCTCAATATTGCTTCAAAAAGGTAGCTATGCATATACAGTTTACAGACAGAATGTTAACATATTAAGCAAGAGTGTGACAACTTATCAGTGCTAAATGTGCCATAAAAAAACCCAGCATGTAAAATTCTTAGCTTTGACAAGTGACAACATATCTGGCAAAATGCATTGTAAACCAAATGTAATTTTTAGCTGCAGTAAATTTTAGACAATCAAAATGATGTTAAAATGTGTGTGTTTCTTACAGTCTAGAGGCTGCTTATTCTGATGGAGGAAAACACTGACAGCATCCTTCATGATCACTGAAAGAACTGTTCTCCTTTCTCCTGCCCCACACTGATCTATCTGATCGGTGCAGTGCAGGGGAGAAAGTCACCAGGACTTGCACGGATGTTGCGCATCCTGTGTAGCTGAAAAAACTTCTGCAAGACTAGCCCTTGGACCTCTTTATGAAAAGAAGAACGACACTCCTGATATGTGAGGTGGCATGGATAGGGTCCCAATCAAACAAAGTTGTTGATTAGCCATTGAACCTTTCAGGTCATGTGATCAGTCACATTCCTGGAAGGAATTTCAAGATGAGGTAATGTATACGATGGATGAGTGTACATATATATATATGTATATATATATATATATAAGTGTTTGTGTGTGTGGAGCTGCATGAGTATATAAGAGAGCTGTTGGTGTATGTAAGAAAGCTGTGTACAAGTATGTAGCAAAACAGTGCGTGTATGTAACAGAGGTGTGAGTGCATACTTCAAAGCTGTAGAAAAGCTATATGTGTTAGAACTGTGTTTGGTATGGAGGAGAGTTGTGTGTGTATTTCGGAAAATTGCGTGTGTGATAGTAGTAGAGTTGTGTGTATGCAGGAGAGATGTGTGTATGTAGGAAAGAGGGTGGAAACTTATCAATGCTATAGGACCTATGCAAGAACCTAACATGATCAAATTTGACTCATGACAATACAGCTTTAAAAAATGCATTGGCAGCAATTGTACCGATCATCTACTTTCAATGAATTATCAGCAAATTGGTGAAAGTACACCTATTAAAAAAAAAATAACAGCCTCCTCCATATCCCCTCTAGCTGTCCTGTCCATCACCAAGATAGATGCGTTTTCTGCCATTTTAGGTAGAAGTAATGTTCAACCAATTTGCTTCTAATTTAGACAAAGTAGTAGGAAAGTTTATCAAACAAACTCTACATATGAGCTCTATCTATTTTACAATACGTGTAATATGTATTCACAAAATGTCCATTTTCTATATGTGTGAACTTCACATCTTTTTTTTTTTTAGTAAGTTTTAGTGCATGATGAGGTGGTGTTTACCTATAGGATCCACCATCTCTTGGACTGGGCACCATTGATGGTATTTATTGGGCCCCACGTTCTTAAGTAAATCTCAATATTGCTTCAAAAAGGTAGCTATGCATATACAGTTTACAGACAGAATGTTAACATATTAAGCAAGAGTGTGACAACTTATCAGTGCTAAATGTGCCATAAAAAAACCCAGCATGTAAAATTCTTAGCTTTGACAAGTGACAACATATCTGGCAAAATGCATTGTAAACCAAATGTAATTTTTAGCTGCAGTAAATTTTAGACAATCAAAATGATGTTAAAATGTGTGTGTTTCTTACAGTCTAGAGGCTGCTTATTCTGATGGAGGAAAACACTGACAGCATCCTTCATGATCACTGAAAGAACTGTTCTCCTTTCTCCTGCCCCACACTGATCTATCTGATCGGTGCAGTGCAGGGGAGAAAGTCACCAGGACTTGCACGGATGTTGCGCATCCTGTGTAGCTGAAAAAACTTCTGCAAGACTAGCCCTTGGACCTCTTTATGAAAAGAAGAACGACACTCCTGATATGTGAGGTGGCATGGATAGGGTCCCAATCAAACAAAGTTGTTGATTAGCCATTGAAGCTTTCAGGTCATGTGATCAGTCACATTCCTGGAAGGAATTTCAAGATGAGGTAATGTATACGATGGATGAGTGTACATATATATATATGTATATATATATATATATAAGTGTTTGTGTGTGTGGAGCTGCATGAGTATATAAGAGAGCTGTTGGTGTATGTAAGAAAGCTGTGTACAAGTATGTAGCAAAACAGTGCGTGTATGTAACAGAGGTGTGAGTGCATACTTCAAAGCTGTAGAAAAGCTATATGTGTTAGAACTGTGTTTGGTATGGAGGAGAGTTGTGTGTGTATTTCGGAAAATTGCGTGTGTGATAGTAGTAGAGTTGTGTGTATGCAGGAGAGATGTGTGTATGTAGGAAAGAGGGTGGAAACTTATCAATGCTATAGGACCTATGCAAGAACCTAACATGATCAAATTTGACTCATGACAATACAGCTTTAAAAAATGCATTGGCAGCAATTGTACCGATCATCTACTTTCAATGAATTATCAGCAAATTGGTGAAAGTACACCTATTAAAAAAAAAATAACAGCCTCCTCCATATCCCCTCTAGCTGTCCTGTCCATCACCAAGATAGGTGCGTTTTCTGCCATTTTAGGTAGAAGTAATGTTCAACCAATTTGCTTCTAATTTAGACAAAGT
The DNA here is from genome assembly GCF_046119375.1 of Phyllobates terribilis. Taxonomy (NCBI): domain Eukaryota; kingdom Metazoa; phylum Chordata; class Amphibia; order Anura; family Dendrobatidae; genus Phyllobates; species Phyllobates terribilis. Next base: position 107,913 of record NW_027363897.1, on the reverse strand, counting down.
AGTAGGAAAGTTTATCAAACAAACTCTACATATGAGCTCTATCTATTTTACAATACGTGTAATATGTATTCACAAAATGTCCATTTTCTATATGTGTGAACTTCACATCTTTTTTTTTTTTAGTAAGTTTTAGTGCATGATGAGGTGGTGTTTACCTATAGGATCCACCATCTCTTGGACTGGGCACCATTGATGGTATTTATTGGGCCCCACGTTCTTAAGTAAATCTCAATATTGCTTCAAAAAGGTAGCTATGCATATACAGTTTACAGACAGAATGTTAACATATTAAGCAAGAGTGTGACAACTTATCAGTGCTAAATGTGCCATAAAAAAACCCAGCATGTAAAATTCTTAGCTTTGACAAGTGACAACATATCTGGCAAAATGCATTGTAAACCAAATGTAATTTTTAGCTGCAGTAAATTTTAGACAATCAAAATGATGTTAAAATGTGTGTGTTTCTTACAGTCTAGAGGCTGCTTATTCTGATGGAGGAAAACACTGACAGCATCCTTCATGATCACTGAAAGAACTGTTCTCCTTTCTCCTGCCCCACACTGATCTATCTGATCGGTGCAGTGCAGGGGAGAAAGTCACCAGGACTTGCACGGATGTTGCGCATCCTGTGTAGCTGAAAAAACTTCTGCAAGACTAGCCCTTGGACCTCTTTATGAAAAGAAGAACGACACTCCTGATATGTGAGGTGGCATGGATAGGGTCCCAATCAAACAAAGTTGTTGATTAGCCATTGAACCTTTCAGGTCATGTGATCAGTCACATTCCTGGAAGGAATTTCAAGATGAGGTAATGTATACGATGGATGAGTGTACATATATATATATGTATATATATATATATATATATATAAGTGTTTGTGTGTGTGGAACTGCATGAGTATATAAGAGAGCTGTTGGTGTATGTAAGAAAGCTGTGTACAAGTATGTAGCAAAACAGTGCGTGTATGTAACAGAGGTGTGAGTGCATACTTCAAAGCTGTAGAAAAGCTATATGTGTTAGAACTGTGTTTGTGTATGGAGGAGAGTTGTGTGTGTATTTCGGAAAATTGCGTGTGTGATAGTAGTAGAGTTGTGTGTATGCAGGAGAGATGTGTGTATGTAGGAAAGAGGGTGGAAACTTATCAATGCTATAGGACCTATGCAAGAACCTAACATGATCAAATTTGACTCATGACAATACAGCTTTAAAAAATGCATTGGCAGCAATTGTACCGATCATCTACTTTCAATGAATTATCAGCAAATTGGTGAAAGTACACCTATTAAAAAAAAAATAACAGCCTCCTCCATATCCCCTCTAGCTGTCCTGTCCATCACCAAGATAGGTGCGTTTTCTGCCATTTTAGGTAGAAGTAATGTTCAACCAATTTGCTTCTAATTTAGACAAAGTAGTAGGAAAGTTTATCAAACAAACTCTACATATGAGCTCTATCTATTTTACAATACGTGTAATATGTATTCACAAAATGTCCATTTTCTATATGTGTGAACTTCACATCTTTTTTTTTTTTAGTAAGTTTTAGTGCATGATGAGGTGGTGTTTACCTATAGGATCCACCATCTCTTGGACTGGGCACCATTGATGGTATTTATTGGGCCCCACGTTCTTAAGTAAATCTCAATATTGCTTCAAAAAGGTAGCTATGCATATACAGTTTACAGACAGAATGTTAACATATTAAGCAAGAGTGTGACAACTTATCAGTGCTAAATGTGCCATAAAAAAACCCAGCATGTAAAATTCTTAGCTTTGACAAGTGACAACATATCTGGCAAAATGCATTGTAAACCAAATGTAATTTTTAGCTGCAGTAAATTTTAGACAATCAAAATGATGTTAAAATGTGTGTGTTTCTTACAGTCTAGAGGCTGCTTATTCTGATGGAGGAAAACACTGACAGCATCCTTCATGATCACTGAAAGAACTGTTCTCCTTTCTCCTGCCCCACACTGATCTATCTGATCGGTGCAGTGCAGGGGAGAAAGTCACCAGGACTTGCACGGATGTTGTGCATCCTGTGTAGCTGAAAAAACTTCTGCAAGACTAGCCCTTGGACCTCTTTATGAAAAGAAGAACGACACTCCTGATATGTGAGGTGGCATGGATAGGGTCCCAATCAAACAAAGTTGTTGATTAGCCATTGAACCTTTCAGGTCATGTGATCAGTCACATTCCTGGAAGGAATTTCAAGATGAGGTAATGTATACGATGGATGAGTGTACATATATATATATGTATATATATATATATATATAAGTGTTTGTGTGTGTGGAGCTGCATGAGTATATAAGAGAGCTGTTGGTGTATGTAAGAAAGCTGTGTACAAGTATGTAGCAAAACAGTGCGTGTATGTAACAGAGGTGTGAGTGCATACTTCAAAGCTGTAGAAAAGCTATATGTGTTAGAACTGTGTTTGTGTATGGAGGAGAGTTGTGTGTGTATTTCGGAAAATTGCGTGTGTGATAGTAGTAGAGTTGTGTGTATGCAGGAGAGATGTGTGTATGTAGGAAAGAGGGTGGAAACTTATCAATGCTATAGGACCTATGCAAGAACCTAACATGATCAAATTTGACTCATGACAATACAGCTTTAAAAAATGCATTGGCAGCAATTGTACCGATCATCTACTTTCAATGAATTATCAGCAAATTGGTGAAAGTACACCTATTAAAAAAAAAATAACAGCCTCCTCCATATCCCCTCTAGCTGTCCTGTCCATCACCAAGATAGGTGCGTTTTCTGCCATTTTAGGTAGAAGTAATGTTCAACCAATTTGCTTCTAATTTAGACAAAGTAGTAGGAAAGTTTATCAAACAAACTCTACATATGAGCTCTATCTATTTTACAATACGTGTAATATGTATTCACAAAATGTCCATTTTCTATATGTGTGAACTTCACATCTTTTTTTTTTTTAGTAAGTTTTAGTGCATGATGAGGTGGTGTTTACCTATAGGATCCACCATCTCTTGGACTGGGCACCATTGATGGTATTTATTGGGCCCCACGTTCTTAAGTAAATCTCAATATTGCTTCAAAAAGGTAGCTATGCATATACAGTTTACAGACAGAATGTTAACATATTAAGCAAGAGTGTGACAACTTATCAGTGCTAAATGTGCCATAAAAAAACCCAGCATGTAAAATTCTTAGCTTTGACAAGTGACAACATATCTGGCAAAATGCATTGTAAACCAAATGTAATTTTTAGCTGCAGTAAATTTTAGACAATCAAAATGATGTTAAAATGTGTGTGTTTCTTACAGTCTAGAGGCTGCTTATTCTGATGGAGGAAAACACTGACAGCATCCTTCATGATCACTGAAAGAACTGTTCTCCTTTCTCCTGCCCCACACTGATCTATCTGATCGGTGCAGTGCAGGGGAGAAAGTCACCAGGACTTGCACGGATGTTGCGCATCCTGTGTAGCTGAAAAAACTTCTGCAAGACTAGCCCTTGGACCTCTTTATGAAAAGAAGAACGACACTCCTGATATGTGAGGTGGCATGGATAGGGTCCCAATCAAACAAAGTTGTTGATTAGCCATTGAACCTTTCAGGTCATGTGATCAGTCACATTCCTGGAAGGAATTTCAAGATGAGGTAATGTATACGATGGATGAGTGTACATATATATATATGTATATATATATATATATATATAAGTGTTTGTGTGTGTGGAGCTGCATGAGTATATAAGAGAGCTGTTGGTGTATGTAAGAAAGCTGTGTACAAGTATGTAGCAAAACAGTGCGTGTATGTAACAGAGGTGTGAGTGCATACTTCAAAGCTGTAGAAAAGCTATATGTGTTAGAACTGTGTTTGTGTATGGAGGAGAGTTGTGTGTGTATTTCGGAAAATTGCGTGTGTGATAGTAGTAGAGTTGTGTGTATGCAGGAGAGATGTGTGTATGTAGGAAAGAGGGTGGAAACTTATCAATGCTATAGGACCTATGCAAGAACCTAACATGATCAAATTTGACTCATGACAATACAGCTTTAAAAAATGCATTGGCAGCAATTGTACCGATCATCTACTTTCAATGAATTATCAGCAAATTGGTGAAAGTACACCTATTAAAAAAAAAATAACAGCCTCCTCCATATCCCCTCTAGCTGTCCTGTCCATCACCAAGATAGGTGCGTTTTCTGCCATTTTAGGTAGAAGTAATGTTCAACCAATTTGCTTCTAATTTAGACAAAGTAGTAGGAAAGTTTATCAAACAAACTCTACATATGAGCTCTATCTATTTTACAATACGTGTAATATGTATTCACAAAATGTCCATTTTCTATATGTGTGAACTTCACATCTTTTTTTTTTTTAGTAAGTTTTAGTGCATGATGAGGTGGTGTTTACCTATAGGATCCACCATCTCTTGGACTGGGCACCATTGATGGTATTTATTGGGCCCCACGTTCTTAAGTAAATCTCAATATTGCTTCAAAAAGGTAGCTATGCATATACAGTTTACAGACAGAATGTTAACATATTAAGCAAGAGTGTGACAACTTATCAGTGCTAAATGTGCCATAAAAAAACCCAGCATGTAAAATTCTTAGCTTTGACAAGTGACAACATATCTGGCAAAATGCATTGTAAACCAAATGTAATTTTTAGCTGCAGTAAATTTTAGACAATCAAAATGATGTTAAAATGTGTGTGTTTCTTACAGTCTAGAGGCTGCTTATTCTGATGGAGGAAAACACTGACAGCATCCTTCATGATCACTGAAAGAACTGTTCTCCTTTCTCCTGCCCCACACTGATCTATCTGATCGGTGCAGTGCAGGGGAGAAAGTCACCAGGACTTGCACGGATGTTGCGCATCCTGTGTAGCTGAAAAAACTTCTGCAAGACTAGCCCTTGGACCTCTTTATGAAAAGAAGAACGACACTCCTGATATGTGAGGTGGCATGGATAGGGTCCCAATCAAACAAAGTTGTTGATTAGCCATTGAACCTTTCAGGTCATGTGATCAGTCACATTCCTGGAAGGAATTTCAAGATGAGGTAATGTATACGATGGATGAGTGTACATATATATATATGTATATATATATATATATATATAAGTGTTTGTGTGTGTGGAGCTGCATGAGTATATAAGAGAGCTGTTGGTGTATGTAAGAAAGCTGTGTACAAGTATGTAGCAAAACAGTGCGTGTATGTAACAGAGGTGTGAGTGCATACTTCAAAGCTGTAGAAAAGCTATATGTGTTAGAACTGTGTTTGTGTATGGAGGAGAGTTGTGTGTGTATTTCGGAAAATTGCGTGTGTGATAGTAGTAGAGTTGTGTGTATGCAGGAGAGATGTGTGTATGTAGGAAAGAGGGTGGAAACTTATCAATGCTATAGGACCTATGCAAGAACCTAACATGATCAAATTTGACTCATGACAATACAGCTTTAAAAAATGCATTGGCAGCAATTGTACCGATCATCTACTTTCAATGAATTATCAGCAAATTGGTGAAAGTACACCTATTAAAAAAAAAATAACAGCCTCCTCCATATCCCCTCTAGCTGTCCTGTCCATCACCAAGATAGGTGCGTTTTCTGCCATTTTAGGTAGAAGTAATGTTCAACCAATTTGCTTCTAATTTAGACAAAGTAGTAGGAAAGTTTATCAAACAAACTCTACATATGAGCTCTATCTATTTTACAATACGTGTAATATGTATTCACAAAATGTCCATTTTCTATATGTGTGAACTTCACATCTTTTTTTTTTTTAGTAAGTTTTAGTGCATGATGAGGTGGTGTTTACCTATAGGATCCAACATCTCTTGGACTGGGCACCATTGATGGTATTTATTGGGCCCCACGTTCTTAAGTAAATCTCAATATTGCTTCAAAAAGGTAGCTATGCATATACAGTTTACAGACAGAATGTTAACATATTAAGCAAGAGTGTGACAACTTATCAGTGCTAAATGTGCCATAAAAAAACCCAGCATGTAAAATTCTTAGCTTTGACAAGTGACAACATATCTGGCAAAATGCATTGTAAACCAAATGTAATTTTTAGCTGCAGTAAATTTTAGACAATCAAAATGATGTTAAAATGTGTGTGTTTCTTACAGTCTAGAGGCTGCTTATTCTGATGGAGGAAAACACTGACAGCATCCTTCATGATCACTGAAAGAACTGTTCTCCTTTCTCCTGCCCCACACTGATCTATCTGATCGGTGCAGTGCAGGGGAGAAAGTCACCAGGACTTGCACGGATGTTGCGCATCCTGTGTAGCTGAAAAAACTTCTGCAAGACTAGCCCTTGGACCTCTTTATGAAAAGAAGAACGACACTCCTGATATGTGAGGTGGCATGGATAGGGTCCCAATCAAACAAAGTTGTTGATTAGCCATTGAACCTTTCAGGTCATGTGATCAGTCACATTCCTGGAAGGAATTTCAAGATGAGGTAATGTATACGATGGATGAGTGTACATATATATATATGTATATATATATATATATATATAAGTGTTTGTGTGTGTGGAGCTGCATGAGTATATAAGAGAGCTGTTGGTGTATGTAAGAAAGCTGTGTACAAGTATGTAGCAAAACAGTGTGTGTATGTAACAGAGGTGTGAGTGCATACTTCAAAGCTGTAGAAAAGCTATATGTGTTAGAACTGTGTTTGTGTATGGAGGAGAGTTGTGTGTGTATTTCGGAAAATTGCGTGTGTGATAGTAGTAGAGTTGTGTGTATGCAGGAGAGATGTGTGTATGTAGGAAAGAGGGTGGAAACTTATCAATGCTATAGGACCTATGCAAGAACCTAACATGATCAAATTTGACTCATGACAATACAGCTTTAAAAAATGCATTGGCAGCAATTGTACCGATCATCTACTTTCAATGAATTATCAGCAAATTGGTGAAAGTACACCTATTAAAAAAAAAATAACAGCCTCCTCCATATCCCCTCTAGCTGTCCTGTCCATCACCAAGATAGGTGCGTTTTCTGCCATTTTAGGTAGAAGTAATGTTCAACCAATTTGCTTCTAATTTAGACAAAGTAGTAGGAAAGTTTATCAAACAAACTCTACATATGAGCTCTATCTATTTTACAATACGTGTAATATGTATTCACAAAATGTCCATTTTCTATATGTGTGAACTTCACATCTTTTTTTTTTTTAGTAAGTTTTAGTGCATGATGAGGTGGTGTTTACCTATAGGATCCACCATCTCTTGGACTGGGCACCATTGATGGTATTTATTGGGCCCCACGTTCTTAAGTAAATCTCAATATTGCTTCAAAAAGGTAGCTATGCATATACAGTTTACAGACAGAATGTTAACATATTAAGCAAGAGTGTGACAACTTATCAGTGCTAAATGTGCCATAAAAAAACCCAGCATGTAAAATTCTTAGCTTTGACAAGTGACAACATATCTGGCAAAATGCATTGTAAACCAAATGTAATTTTTAGCTGCAGTAAATTTTAGACAATCAAAATGATGTTAAAATGTGTGTGTTTCTTACAGTCTAGAGGCTGCTTATTCTGATGGAGGAAAACACTGACAGCATCCTTCATGATCACTGAAAGAACTGTTCTCCTTTCTCCTGCCCCACACTGATCTATCTGATCGGTGCAGTGCAGGGGAGAAAGTCACCAGGACTTGCACGGATGTTGCGCATCCTGTGTAGCTGAAAAAACTTCTGCAAGACTAGCCCTTGGACCTCTTTATGAAAAGAAGAACGACACTCCTGATATGTGAGGTGGCATGGATAGGGTCCCAATCAAACAAAGTTGTTGATTAGCCATTGAACCTTTCAGGTCATGTGATCAGTCACATTCCTGGAAGGAATTTCAAGATGAGGTAATGTATACGATGGATGAGTGTACATATATATATATGTATATATATATATATATATATAAGTGTTTGTGTGTGTGGAGCTGCATGAGTATATAAGAGAGCTGTTGGTGTATGTAAGAAAGCTGTGTACAAGTATGTAGCAAAACAGTGCGTGTATGTAACAGAGGTGTGAGTGCATACTTCAAAGCTGTAGAAAAGCTATATGTGTTAGAACTGTGTTTGTGTATGGAGGAGAGTTGTGTGTGTATTTCGGAAAATTGCGTGTGTGATAGTAGTAGAGTTGTGTGTATGCAGGAGAGATGTGTGTATGTAGGAAAGAGGGTGGAAACTTATCAATGCTATAGGACCTATGCAAGAACCTAACATGATCAAATTTGACTCATGACAATACAGCTTTAAAAAATGCATTGGCAGCAATTGTACCGATCATCTACTTTCAATGAATTATCAGCAAATTGGTGAAAGTACACCTATTAAAAAAAAAATAACAGCCTCCTCCATATCCCCTCTAGCTGTCCTGTCCATCACCAAGATAGGTGCGTTTTCTGCCATTTTAGGTAGAAGTAATGTTCAACCAATTTGCTTCTAATTTAGACAAAGTAGTAGGAAAGTTTATCAAACAAACTCTACATATGAGCTCTATCTATTTTACAATACGTGTAATATGTATTCACAAAATGTCCATTTTCTATATGTGTGAACTTCACATCTTTTTTTTTTTTAGTAAGTTTTAGTGCATGATGAGGTGGTGTTTACCTATAGGATCCACCATCTCTTGGACTGGGCACCATTGATGGTATTTATTGGGCCCCACGTTCTTAAGTAAATCTCAATATTGCTTCAAAAAGGTAGCTATGCATATACAGTTTACAGACAGAATGTTAACATATTAAGCAAGAGTGTGACAACTTATCAGTGCTAAATGTGCCATAAAAAAACCCAGCATGTAAAATTCTTAGCTTTGACAAGTGACAACATATCTGGCAAAATGCATTGTAAACCAAATGTAATTTTTAGCTGCAGTAAATTTTAGACAATCAAAATGATGTTAAAATGTGTGTGTTTCTTACAGTCTAGAGGCTGCTTATTCTGATGGAGGAAAACACTGACAGCATCCTTCATGATCACTGAAAGAACTGTTCTCCTTTCTCCTGCCCCACACTGATCTATCTGATCGGTGCAGTGCAGGGGAGAAAGTCACCAGGACTTGCACGGATGTTGCGCATCCTGTGTAGCTGAAAAAACTTCTGCAAGACTAGCCCTTGGACCTCTTTATGAAAAGAAGAACGACACTCCTGATATGTGAGGTGGCATGGATAGGGTCCCAATCAAACAAAGTTGTTGATTAGCCATTGAACCTTTCAGGTCATGTGATCAGTCACATTCCTGGAAGGAATTTCAAGATGAGGTAATGTATACGATGGATGAGTGTACATATATATATATGTATATATATATATATATAAGTGTTTGTGTGTGTGGAGCTGCATGAGTATATAAGAGAGCTGTTGGTGTATGTAAGAAAGCTGTGTACAAGTATGTAGCAAAACAGTGCGTGTATGTAACAGAGGTGTGAGTGCATACTTCAAAGCTGTAGAAAAGCTATATGTGTTAGAACTGTGTTTGGTATGGAGGAGAGTTGTGTGTGTATTTCGGAAAATTGCGTGTGTGATAGTAGTAGAGTTGTGTGTATGCAGGAGAGATGTGTGTATGTAGGAAAGAGGGTGGAAACTTATCAATGCTATAGGACCTATGCAAGAACCTAACATGATCAAATTTGACTCATGACAATACAGCTTTAAAAAATGCATTGGCAGCAATTGTACCGATCATCTACTTTCAATGAATTATCAGCAAATTGGTGAAAGTACACCTATTAAAAAAAAAATAACAGCCTCCTCCATATCCCCTCTAGCTGTCCTGTCCATCACCAAGATAGGTGCGTTTTCTGCCATTTTAGGTAGAAGTAATGTTCAACCAATTTGCTTCTAATTTAGACAAAGTAGTAGGAAAGTTTATCAAACAAACTCTACATATGAGCTCTATCTATTTTACAATACGTGTAATATGTATTCACAAAATGTCCATTTTCTATATGTGTGAACTTCACATCTTTTTTTTTTTTAGTAAGTTTTAGTGCATGATGAGGTGGTGTTTACCTATAGGATCCACCATCTCTTGGACTGGGCACCATTGATGGTATTTATTGGGCCCCACGTTCTTAAGTAAATCTCAATATTGCTTCAAAAAGGTAGCTATGCATATACAGTTTACAGACAGAATGTTAACATATTAAGCAAGAGTGTGACAACTTATCAGTGCTAAATGTGCCATAAAAAAACCCAGCATGTAAAATTCTTAGCTTTGACAAGTGACAACATATCTGGCAAAATGCATTGTAAACCAAATGTAATTTTTAGCTGCAGTAAATTTTAGACAATCAAAATGATGTTAAAATGTGTGTGTTTCTTACAGTCTAGAGGCTGCTTATTCTGATGGAGGAAAACACTGACAGCATCCTTCATGATCACTGAAAGAACTGTTCTCCTTTCTCCTGCCCCACACTGATCTATCTGATCGGTGCAGTGCAGGGGAGAAAGTCACCAGGACTTGCACGGATGTTGCGCATCCTGTGTAGCTGAAAAAACTTCTGCAAGACTAGCCCTTGGACCTCTTTATGAAAAGAAGAACGACACTCCTGATATGTGAGGTGGCATGGATAGGGTCCCAATCAAACAAAGTTGTTGATTAGCCATTGAACCTTTCAGGTCATGTGATCAGTCACATTCCTGGAAGGAATTTCAAGATGAGGTAATGTATACGATGGATGAGTGTACATATATATATATGTATATATATATATATATATATAAGTGTTTGTGTGTGTGGAGCTGCATGAGTATATAAGAGAGCTGTTGGTGTATGTAAGAAAGCTGTGTACAAGTATGTAGCAAAACAGTGCGTGTATGTAACAGAGGTGTGAGTGCATACTTCAAAGCTGTAGAAAAGCTATATGTGTTAGAACTGTGTTTGTGTATGGAGGAGAGTTGTGTGTGTATTTCGGAAAATTGCGTGTGTGATAGTAGTAGAGTTGTGTGTATGCAGGAGAGATGTGTGTATGTAGGAAAGAGGGTGGAAACTTATCAATGCTATAGGACCTATGCAAGAACCTAACATGATCAAATTTGACTCATGACAATACAGCTTTAAAAAATGCATTGGCAGCAATTGTACCGATCATCTACTTTCAATGAATTATCAGCAAATTGGTGAAAGTACACCTATTAAAAAAAAAATAACAGCCTCCTCCATATCCCCTCTAGCTGTCCTGTCCATCACCAAGATAGGTGCGTTTTCTGCCATTTTAGGTAGAAGTAATGTTCAACCAATTTGCTTCTAATTTAGACAAAGTAGTAGGAAAGTTTATCAAACAAACTCTACATATGAGCTCTATCTATTTTACAATACGTGTAATATGTATTCACAAAATGTCCATTTTCTATATGTGTGAACTTCACATCTTTTTTTTTTTTAGTAAGTTTTAGTGCATGATGAGGTGGTGTTTACCTATAGGATCCAACATCTCTTGGACTGGGCACCATTGATGGTATTTATTGGGCCCCACGTTCTTAAGTAAATCTCAATATTGCTTCAAAAAGGTAGCTATGCATATACAGTTTACAGACAGAATGTTAACATATTAAGCAAGAGTGTGACAACTTATCAGTGCTAAATGTGCCATAAAAAAACCCAGCATGTAAAATTCTTAGCTTTGACAAGTGACAACATATCTGGCAAAATGCATTGTAAACCAAATGTAATTTTTAGCTGCAGTAAATTTTAGACAATCAAAATGATGTTAAAATGTGTGTGTTTCTTACAGTCTAGAGGCTGCTTATTCTGATGGAGGAAAACACTGACAGCATCCTTCATGATCACTGAAAGAACTGTTCTCCTTTCTCCTGCCCCACACTGATCTATCTGATCGGTGCAGTGCAGGGGAGAAAGTCACCAGGACTTGCACGGATGTTGCGCATCCTGTGTAGCTGAAAAAACTTCTGCAAGACTAGCCCTTGGACCTCTTTATGAAAAGAAGAACGACACTCCTGATATGTGAGGTGGCATGGATAGGGTCCCAATCAAACAAAGTTGTTGATTAGCCATTGAACCTTTCAGGTCATGTGATCAGTCACATTCCTGGAAGGAATTTCAAGATGAGGTAATGTATACGATGGATGAGTGTACATATATATATATGTATATATATATATATATATATAAGTGTTTGTGTGTGTGGAGCTGCATGAGTATATAAGAGAGCTGTTGGTGTATGTAAGAAAGCTGTGTACAAGTATGTAGCAAAACAGTGTGTGTATGTAACAGAGGTGTGAGTGCATACTTCAAAGCTGTAGAAAAGCTATATGTGTTAGAACTGTGTTTGTGTATGGAGGAGAGTTGTGTGTGTATTTCGGAAAATTGCGTGTGTGATAGTAGTAGAGTTGTGTGTATGCAGGAGAGATGTGTGTATGTAGGAAAGAGGGTGGAAACTTATCAATGCTATAGGACCTATGCAAGAACCTAACATGATCAAATTTGACTCATGACAATACAGCTTTAAAAAATGCATTGGCAGCAATTGTACCGATCATCTACTTTCAATGAATTATCAGCAAATTGGTGAAAGTACACCTATTAAAAAAAAAATAACAGCCTCCTCCATATCCCCTCTAGCTGTCCTGTCCATCACCAAGATAGGTGCGTTTTCTGCCATTTTAGGTAGAAGTAATGTTCAACCAATTTGCTTCTAATTTAGACAAAGTAGTAGGAAAGTTTATCAAACAAACTCTACATATGAGCTCTATCTATTTTACAATACGTGTAATATGTATTCACAAAATGTCCATTTTCTATATGTGTGAACTTCACATCTTTTTTTTTTTTAGTAAGTTTTAGTGCATGATGAGGTGGTGTTTACCTATAGGATCCACCATCTCTTGGACTGGGCACCATTGATGGTATTTATTGGGCCCCACGTTCTTAAGTAAATCTCAATATTGCTTCAAAAAGGTAGCTATGCATATACAGTTTACAGACAGAATGTTAACATATTAAGCAAGAGTGTGACAACTTATCAGTGCTAAATGTGCCATAAAAAAACCCAGCATGTAAAATTCTTAGCTTTGACAAGTGACAACATATCTGGCAAAATGCATTGTAAACCAAATGTAATTTTTAGCTGCAGTAAATTTTAGACAATCAAAATGATGTTAAAATGTGTGTGTTTCTTACAGTCTAGAGGCTGCTTATTCTGATGGAGGAAAACACTGACAGCATCCTTCATGATCACTGAAAGAACTGTTCTCCTTTCTCCTGCCCCACACTGATCTATCTGATCGGTGCAGTGCAGGGGAGAAAGTCACCAGGACTTGCACGGATGTTGCGCATCCTGTGTAGCTGAAAAAACTTCTGCAAGACTAGCCCTTGGACCTCTTTATGAAAAGAAGAACGACACTCCTGATATGTGAGGTGGCATGGATAGGGTCCCAATCAAACAAAGTTGTTGATTAGCCATTGAACCTTTCAGGTCATGTGATCAGTCACATTCCTGGAAGGAATTTCAAGATGAGGTAATGTATACGATGGATGAGTGTACATATATATATATGTATATATATATATATATATATAAGTGTTTGTGTGTGTGGAGCTGCATGAGTATATAAGAGAGCTGTTGGTGTATGTAAGAAAGCTGTGTACAAGTATGTAGCAAAACAGTGCGTGTATGTAACAGAGGTGTGAGTGCATACTTCAAAGCTGTAGAAAAGCTATATGTGTTAGAACTGTGTTTGTGTATGGAGGAGAGTTGTGTGTGTATTTCGGAAAATTGCGTGTGTGATAGTAGTAGAGTTGTGTGTATGCAGGAGAGATGTGTGTATGTAGGAAAGAGGGTGGAAACTTATCAATGCTATAGGACCTATGCAAGAACCTAACATGATCAAATTTGACTCATGACAATACAGCTTTAAAAAATGCATTGGCAGCAATTGTACCGATCATCTACTTTCAATGAATTATCAGCAAATTGGTGAAAGTACACCTATTAAAAAAAAAATAACAGCCTCCTCCATATCCCCTCTAGCTGTCCTGTCCATCACCAAGATAGGTGCGTTTTCTGCCATTTTAGGTAGAAGTAATGTTCAACCAATTTGCTTCTAATTTAGACAAAGTAGTAGGAAAGTTTATCAAACAAACTCTACATATGAGCTCTATCTATTTTACAATACGTGTAATATGTATTCACAAAATGTCCATTTTCTATATGTGTGAACTTCACATCTTTTTTTTTTTTAGTAAGTTTTAGTGCATGATGAGGTGGTGTTTACCTATAGGATCCACCATCTCTTGGACTGGGCACCATTGATGGTATTTATTGGGCCCCACGTTCTTAAGTAAATCTCAATATTGCTTCAAAAAGGTAGCTATGCATATACAGTTTACAGACAGAATGTTAACATATTAAGCAAGAGTGTGACAACTTATCAGTGCTAAATGTGCCATAAAAAAACCCAGCATGTAAAATTCTTAGCTTTGACAAGTGACAACATATCTGGCAAAATGCATTGTAAACCAAATGTAATTTTTAGCTGCAGTAAATTTTAGACAATCAAAATGATGTTAAAATGTGTGTGTTTCTTACAGTCTAGAGGCTGCTTATTCTGATGGAGGAAAACACTGACAGCATCCTTCATGATCACTGAAAGAACTGTTCTCCTTTCTCCTGCCCCACACTGATCTATCTGATCGGTGCAGTGCAGGGGAGAAAGTCACCAGGACTTGCACGGATGTTGCGCATCCTGTGTAGCTGAAAAAACTTCTGCAAGACTAGCCCTTGGACCTCTTTATGAAAAGAAGAACGACACTCCTGATATGTGAGGTGGCATGGATAGGGTCCCAATCAAACAAAGTTGTTGATTAGCCATTGAACCTTTCAGGTCATGTGATCAGTCACATTCCTGGAAGGAATTTCAAGATGAGGTAATGTATACGATGGATGAGTGTACATATATATATATGTATATATATATATATATATATAAGTGTTTGTGTGTGTGGAGCTGCATGAGTATATAAGAGAGCTGTTGGTGTATGTAAGAAAGCTGTGTACAAGTATGTAGCAAAACAGTGCGTGTATGTAACAGAGGTGTGAGTGCATACTTCAAAGCTGTAGAAAAGCTATATGTGTTAGAACTGTGTTTGTGTATGGAGGAGAGTTGTGTGTGTATTTCGGAAAATTGCGTGTGTGATAGTAGTAGAGTTGTGTGTATGCAGGAGAGATGTGTGTATGTAGGAAAGAGGGTGGAAACTTATCAATGCTATAGGACCTATGCAAGAACCTAACATGATCAAATTTGACTCATGACAATACAGCTTTAAAAAATGCATTGGCAGCAATTGTACCGATCATCTACTTTCAATGAATTATCAGCAAATTGGTGAAAGTACACCTATTAAAAAAAAAATAACAGCCTCCTCCATATCCCCTCTAGCTGTCCTGTCCATCACCAAGATAGGTGCGTTTTCTGCCATTTTAGGTAGAAGTAATGTTCAACCAATTTGCTTCTAATTTAGACAAAGTAGTAGGAAAGTTTATCAAACAAACTCTACATATGAGCTCTATCTATTTTACAATACGTGTAATATGTATTCACAAAATGTCCATTTTCTATATGTGTGAACTTCACATCTTTTTTTTTTTTAGTAAGTTTTAGTGCATGATGAGGTGGTGTTTACCTATAGGATCCACCATCTCTTGGACTGGGCACCATTGATGGTATTTATTGGGCCCCACGTTCTTAAGTAAATCTCAATATTGCTTCAAAAAGGTAGCTATGCATATACAGTTTACAGACAGAATGTTAACATATTAAGCAAGAGTGTGACAACTTATCAGTGCTAAATGTGCCATAAAAAAACCCAGCATGTAAAATTCTTAGCTTTGACAAGTGACAACATATCTGGCAAAATGCATTGTAAACCAAATGTAATTTTTAGCTGCAGTAAATTTTAGACAATCAAAATGATGTTAAAATGTGTGTGTTTCTTACAGTCTAGAGGCTGCTTATTCTGATGGAGGAAAACACTGACAGCATCCTTCATGATCACTGAAAGAACTGTTCTCCTTTCTCCTGCCCCACACTGATCTATCTGATCGGTGCAGTGCAGGGGAGAAAGTCACCAGGACTTGCACGGATGTTGCGCATCCTGTGTAGCTGAAAAAACTTCTGCAAGACTAGCCCTTGGACCTCTTTATGAAAAGAAGAACGACACTCCTGATATGTGAGGTGGCATGGATAGGGTCCCAATCAAACAAAGTTGTTGATTAGCCATTGAACCTTTCAGGTCATGTGATCAGTCACATTCCTGGAAGGAATTTCAAGATGAGGTAATGTATACGATGGATGAGTGTACATATATATATATGTATATATATATATATATATAAGTGTTTGTGTGTGTGGAGCTGCATGAGTATATAAGAGAGCTGTTGGTGTATGTAAGAAAGCTGTGTACAAGTATGTAGCAAAACAGTGCGTGTATGTAACAGAGGTGTGAGTGCATACTTCAAAGCTGTAGAAAAGCTATATGTGTTAGAACTGTGTTTGTGTATGGAGGAGAGTTGTGTGTGTATTTCGGAAAATTGCGTGTGTGATAGTAGTAGAGTTGTGTGTATGCAGGAGAGATGTGTGTATGTAGGAAAGAGGGTGGAAACTTATCAATGCTATAGGACCTATGCAAGAACCTAACATGATCAAATTTGACTCATGACAATACAGCTTTAAAAAATGCATTGGCAGCAATTGTACCGATCATCTACTTTCAATGAATTATCAGCAAATTGGTGAAAGTACACCTATTAAAAAAAAAATAACAGCCTCCTCCATATCCCCTCTAGCTGTCCTGTCCATCACCAAGATAGGTGCGTTTTCTGCCATTTTAGGTAGAAGTAATGTTCAACCAATTTGCTTCTAATTTAGACAAAGTAGTAGGAAAGTTTATCAAACAAACTCTACATATGAGCTCTATCTATTTTACAATACGTGTAATATGTATTCACAAAATGTCCATTTTCTATATGTGTGAACTTCACATCTTTTTTTTTTTTAGTAAGTTTTAGTGCATGATGAGGTGGTGTTTACCTATAGGATCCACCATCTCTTGGACTGGGCACCATTGATGGTATTTATTGGGCCCCACGTTCTTAAGTAAATCTCAATATTGCTTCAAAAAGGTAGCTATGCATATACAGTTTACAGACAGAATGTTAACATATTAAGCAAGAGTGTGACAACTTATCAGTGCTAAATGTGCCATAAAAAAACCCAGCATGTAAAATTCTTAGCTTTGACAAGTGACAACATATCTGGCAAAATGCATTGTAAACCAAATGTAATTTTTAGCTGCAGTAAATTTTAGACAATCAAAATGATGTTAAAATGTGTGTGTTTCTTACAGTCTAGAGGCTGCTTATTCTGATGGAGGAAAACACTGACAGCATCCTTCATGATCACTGAAAGAACTGTTCTCCTTTCTCCTGCCCCACACTGATCTATCTGATCGGTGCAGTGCAGGGGAGAAAGTCACCAGGACTTGCACGGATGTTGCGCATCCTGTGTAGCTGAAAAAACTTCTGCAAGACTAGCCCTTGGACCTCTTTATGAAAAGAAGAACGACACTCCTGATATGTGAGGTGGCATGGATAGGGTCCCAATCAAACAAAGTTGTTGATTAGCCATTGAACCTTTCAGGTCATGTGATCAGTCACATTCCTGGAAGGAATTTCAAGATGAGGTAATGTATACGATGGATGAGTGTACATATATATATATGTATATATATATATATATATATATAAGTGTTTGTGTGTTTGGAGCTGCATGAGTATATAAGAGAGCTGTTGGTGTATGTAAGAAAGCTGTGTACAAGTATGTAGCAAAACAGTGCGTGTATGTAACAGAGGTGTGAGTGCATACTTCAAAGCTGTAGAAAAGCTATATGTGTTAGAACTGTGTTTGTGTATGGAGGAGAGTTGTGTGTGTATTTCGGAAAATTGCGTGTGTGATAGTAGTAGAGTTTTGTGTATGCAGGAGAGATGTGTGTATGTAGGAAAGAGGGTGGAAACTTATCAATGCTATAGGACCTATGCAAGAACCTAACATGATCAAATTTGACTCATGACAATACAGCTTTAAAAAATGCATTGGCAGCAATTGTACCGATCATCTACTTTCAATGAATTATCAGCAAATTGGTGAAAGTACACCTATTAAAAAAAAAATAACAGCCTCCTCCATATCCCCTCTAGCTGTCCTGTCCATCACCAAGATAGGTGCGTTTTCTGCCATTTTACGTAGAAGTAATGTTCAACCAATTTGCTTCTAATTTAGACAAAGTAGTAGAAAAGTTTATCAAACAAACTCTACATATGAGCTCTATCTATTTTACAATACGTGTAATATGTATTCACAAAATGTCCATTTTCTATATGTGTGAACTTCACATCTTTTTTTTTTTTAGTAAGTTTTAGTGCATGATGAGGTGGTGTTTACCTATAGGATCCACCATCTCTTGGACTGGGCACCATTGATGGTATTTATTGGGCCCCACGTTCTTAAGTAAATCTCAATATTGCTTCAAAAAGGTAGCTATGCATATACAGTTTACAGACAGAATGTTAACATATTAAGCAAGAGTGTGACAACTTATCAGTGCTAAATGTGCCATAAAAAAACCCAGCATGTAAAATTCTTAGCTTTGACAAGTGACAACATATCTGGCAAAATGCATTGTAAACCAAATGTAATTTTTAGCTGCAGTAAATTTTAGACAATCAAAATGATGTTAAAATGTGTGTGTTTCTTACAGTCTAGAGGCTGCTTATTCTGATGGAGGAAAACACTGACAGCATCCTTCATGATCACTGAAAGAACTGTTCTCCTTTCTCCTGCCCCACACTGATCTATCTGATCGGTACAGTGCAGGGGAGAAAGTCACCAGGACTTGCACGGATGTTGCGCATCCTGTGTAGCTGAAAAAACTTCTGCAAGACTGCCCTTGGACCTCTTTATGAAAAGAAGAACGACACTCCTGATATGTGAGGTGGCATGGATAGGGTCCCAATCAAACAAAGTTGTTGATTAGCCATTGAACCTTTCAGGTCATGTGATCAGTCACATTCCTGGAAGGAATTTCAAGATGTGGTAATGTATACGATGGATGTGTGTACATATATATATATATATATATATATATATATATATATATATAAGTGTTTGTGTGTGTGGAGCTGCATGAGTATATAAGAGAGCTGTTGGTGTATGTAAGAAAGCTGTGTACAAGTATGTAGCAAAACAGTGCGTGTATGTAACAGAGGTGTGAGTGCATACTTCAAAGCTGTAGAAAAGCTATATGTGTTAGAACTGTGTTTGTGTATGGAGGAGAGTTGTGTGTGTATTTCGGAAAATTGCGTGTGTGATAGTAGTAGAGTTGTGTGTATGCAGGAGAGATGTGTGTATGTAGGAAAGAGGGTGGAAACTTATCAATGCTATAGGACCTATGCAAGAACCTAACATGATCAAATTTGACTCATGACAATACAGCTTTAAAAAATGCATTGGCAGCAATTGTACCGATCATCTACTTTCAATGAATTATCAGCAAATTGGTGAAAGTACACCTATTAAAAAAAAAATAACAGCCTCCTCCATATCCCCTCTAGCTGTCCTGTCCATCACCAAGATAGGTGCGTTTTCTGCCATTTTAGGTAGAAGTAATGTTCAACCAATTTGCTTCTAATTTAGACAAAGTAGTAGGAAAGTTTATCAAACAAACTCTACATATGAGCTCTATCTATTTTACAATACGTGTAATATGTATTCACAAAATGTCCATTTTCTATATGTGTGAACTTCACATCTTTTTTTTTTTTAGTAAGTTTTAGTGCATGATGAGGTGGTGTTTACCTATAGGATCCACCATCTCTTGGACTGGGCACCATTGATGGTATTTATTGGGCCCCACGTTCTTAAGTAAATCTCAATATTGCTTCAAAAAGGTAGCTATGCATATACAGTTTACAGACAGAATGTTAACATATTAAGCAAGAGTGTGACAACTTATCAGTGCTAAATGTGCCATAAAAAAACCCAGCATGTAAAATTCTTAGCTTTGACAAGTGACAACATATCTGGCAAAATGCATTGTAAACCAAATGTAATTTTTAGCTGCAGTAAATTTTAGACAATCAAAATGATGTTAAAATGTGTGTGTTTCTTACAGTCTAGAGGCTGCTTATTCTGATGGAGGAAAACACTGACAGCATCCTTCATGATCACTGAAAGAACTGTTCTCCTTTCTCCTGCCCCACACTGATCTATCTGATCGGTGCAGTGCAGGGGAGAAAGTCACCAGGACTTGCACGGATGTTGCGCATCCTGTGTAGCTGAAAAAACTTCTGCAAGACTAGCCCTTGGACCTCTTTATGAAAAGAAGAACGACACTCCTGATATGTGAGGTGGCATGGATAGGGTCCCAATCAAACAAAGTTGTTGATTAGCCATTGAACCTTTCAGGTCATGTGATCAGTCACATTCCTGGAAGGAATTTCAAGATGAGGTAATGTATACGATGGATGAGTGTACATATATATATATGTATATATATATATATATATAAGTGTTTGTGTGTGTGGAGCTGCATGAGTATATAAGAGAGCTGTTGGTGTATGTAAGAAAGCTGTGTACAAGTATGTAGCAAAACAGTGCGTGTATGTAACAGAGGTGTGAGTGCATACTTCAAAGCTGTAGAAAAGCTATATGTGTTAGAACTGTGTTTGTGTATGGAGGAGAGTTGTGTGTGTATTTCGGAAAATTGCGTGTGTGATAGTAGTAGAGTTGTGTGTATGCAGGAGAGATGTGTGTATGTAGGAAAGAGGGTGGAAACTTATCAATGCTATAGGACCTATGCAAGAACCTAACATGATCAAATTTGACTCATGACAATACAGCTTTAAAAAATGCATTGGCAGCAATTGTACCGATCATCTACTTTCAATGAATTATCAGCAAATTGGTGAAAGTACACCTATTAAAAAAAAAATAACAGCCTCCTCCATATCCCCTCTAGCTGTCCTGTCCATCACCAAGATAGGTGCGTTTTCTGCCATTTTAGGTAGAAGTAATGTTCAACCAATTTGCTTCTAATTTAGACAAAGTAGTAGGAAAGTTTATCAAACAAACTCTACATATGAGCTCTATCTATTTTACAATACGTGTAATATGTATTCACAAAATGTCCATTTTCTATATGTGTGAACTTCACATCTTTTTTTTTTTTAGTAAGTTTTAGTGCATGATGAGGTGGTGTTTACCTATAGGATCCACCATCTCTTGGACTGGGCACCATTGATGGTATTTATTGGGCCCCACGTTCTTAAGTAAATCTCAATATTGCTTCAAAAAGGTAGCTATGCATATACAGTTTACAGACAGAATGTTAACATATTAAGCAAGAGTGTGACAACTTATCAGTGCTAAATGTGCCATAAAAAAACCCAGCATGTAAAATTCTTAGCTTTGACAAGTGACAACATATCTGGCAAAATGCATTGTAAACCAAATGTAATTTTTAGCTGCAGTAAATTTTAGACAATCAAAATGATGTTAAAATGTGTGTGTTTCTTACAGTCTAGAGGCTGCTTATTCTGATGGAGGAAAACACTGACAGCATCCTTCATGATCACTGAAAGAACTGTTCTTCTTTCTCCTGCCCCACACTGATCTATCTGATCGGTGCAGTGCAGGGGAGAAAGTCACCAGGACTTGCACGGATGTTGCGCATCCTGTGTAGCTGAAAAAACTTCTGCAAGACTAGCCCTTGGACCTCTTTATGAAAAGAAGAACGACACTCCTGATATGTGAGGTGGCATGGATAGGGTCCCAATCAAACAAAGTTGTTGATTAGCCATTGAACCTTTCAGGTCATGTGATCAGTCACATTCCTGGAAGGAATTTCAAGATGAGGTAATGTATACGATGGATGAGTGTACATATATATATATGTATATATATATATATATATATATAAGTGTTTGTGTGTTTGGAGCTGCATGAGTATATAAGAGAGCTGTTGGTGTATGTAAGAAAGCTGTGTACAAGTATGTAGCAAAACAGTGCGTGTATGTAACAGAGGTGTGAGTGCATACTTCAAAGCTGTAGAAAAGCTATATGTGTTAGAACTGTGTTTGTGTATGGAGGAGAGTTGTGTGTGTATTTCGGAAAATTGCGTGTGTGATAGTAGTAGAGTTGTGTGTATGCAGGAGAGATGTGTGTATGTAGGAAAGAGGGTGGAAACTTATCAATGCTATAGGACCTATGCAAGAACCTAACATGATCAAATTTGACTCATGACAATACAGCTTTAAAAAATGCATTGGCAGCAATTGTACCGATCATCTACTTTCAATGAATTATCAGCAAATTGGTGAAAGTACACCTATTAAAAAAAAAATAACAGCCTCCTCCATATCCCCTCTAGCTGTCCTGTCCATCACCAAGATAGGTGCGTTTTCTGCCATTTTACGTAGAAGTAATGTTCAACCAATTTGCTTCTAATTTAGACAAAGTAGTAGGAAAGTTTATCAAACAAACTCTACATATGAGCTCTATCTATTTTACAATACGTGTAATATGTATTCACAAAATGTCCATTTTCTATATGTGTGAACTTCACATCTTTTTTTTTTTTAGTAAGTTTTAGTGCATGATGAGGTGGTGTTTACCTATAGGATCCACCATCTCTTGGACTGGGCACCATTGATGGTATTTATTGGGCCCCACGTTCTTAAGTAAATCTCAATATTGCTTCAAAAAGGTAGCTATGCATATACAGTTTACAGACAGAATGTTAACATATTAAGCAAGAGTGTGACAACTTATCAGTGCTAAATGTGCCATAAAAAAACCCAGCATGTAAAATTCTTAGCTTTGACAAGTGACAACATATCTGGCAAAATGCATTGTAAACCAAATGTAATTTTTAGCTGCAGTAAATTTTAGACAATCAAAATGATGTTAAAATGTGTGTGTTTCTTACAGTCTAGAGGCTGCTTATTCTGATGGAGGAAAACACTGACAGCATCCTTCATGATCACTGAAAGAACTGTTCTCCTTTCTCCTGCCCCACACTGATCTATCTGATCGGTACAGTGCAGGGGAGAAAGTCACCAGGACTTGCACGGATGTTGCGCATCCTGTGTAGCTGAAAAAACTTCTGCAAGACTGCCCTTGGACCTCTTTATGAAAAGAAGAACGACACTCCTGATATGTGAGGTGGCATGGATAGGGTCCCAATCAAACAAAGTTGTTGATTAGCCATTGAACCTTTCAGGTCATGTGATCAGTCACATTCCTGGAAGGAATTTCAAGATGTGGTAATGTATACGATGGATGTGTGTACATATATATATATATATATATATATATATATATAAGTGTTTGTGTGTGTGGAGCTGCATGAGTATATAAGAGAGCTGTTGGTGTATGTAAGAAAGCTGTGTACAAGTATGTAGCAAAACAGTGCGTGTATGTAACAGAGGTGTGAGTGCATACTTCAAAGCTGTAGAAAAGCTATATGTGTTAGAACTGTGTTTGTGTATGGAGGAGAGTTGTGTGTGTATTTCGGAAAATTGCGTGTGTGATAGTAGTAGAGTTGTGTGTATGCAGGAGAGATGTGTGTATGTAGGAAAGAGGGTGGAAACTTATCAATGCTATAGGACCTATGCAAGAACCTAACATGATCAAATTTGACTCATGACAATACAGCTTTAAAAAATGCATTGGCAGCAATTGTACCGATCATCTACTTTCAATGAATTATCAGCAAATTGGTGAAAGTACACCTATTAAAAAAAAAATAACAGCCTCCTCCATATCCCCTCTAGCTGTCCTGTCCATCACCAAGATAGGTGCGTTTTCTGCCATTTTAGGTAGAAGTAATGTTCAACCAATTTGCTTCTAATTTAGACAAAGTAGTAGGAAAGTTTATCAAACAAACTCTACATATGAGCTCTATCTATTTTACAATACGTGTAATATGTATTCACAAAATGTCCATTTTCTATATGTGTGAACTTCACATCTTTTTTTTTTTTAGTAAGTTTTAGTGCATGATGAGGTGGTGTTTACCTATAGGATCCACCATCTCTTGGACTGGGCACCATTGATGGTATTTATTGGGCCCCACGTTCTTAAGTAAATCTCAATATTGCTTCAAAAAGGTAGCTATGCATATACAGTTTACAGACAGAATGTTAACATATTAAGCAAGAGTGTGACAACTTATCAGTGCTAAATGTGCCATAAAAAAACCCAGCATGTAAAATTCTTAGCTTTGACAAGTGACAACATATCTGGCAAAATGCATTGTAAACCAAATGTAATTTTTAGCTGCAGTAAATTTTAGACAATCAAAATGATGTTAAAATGTGTGTGTTTCTTACAGTCTAGAGGCTGCTTATTCTGATGGAGGAAAACACTGACAGCATCCTTCATGATCACTGAAAGAACTGTTCTCCTTTCTCCTGCCCCACACTGATCTATCTGATCGGTGCAGTGCAGGGGAGAAAGTCACCAGGACTTGCACGGATGTTGCGCATCCTGTGTAGCTGAAAAAACTTCTGCAAGACTAGCCCTTGGACCTCTTTATGAAAAGAAGAACGACACTCCTGATATGTGAGGTGGCATGGATAGGGTCCCAATCAAACAAAGTTGTTGATTAGCCATTGAACCTTTCAGGTCATGTGATCAGTCACATTCCTGGAAGGAATTTCAAGATGAGGTAATGTATACGATGGATGAGTGTACATATATATATATGTATATATATATATATATATAAGTGTTTGGGTGTGTGGAGCTGCATGAGTATATAAGAGAGCTGTTGGTGTATGTAAGAAAGCTGTGTACAAGTATGTAGCAAAACAGTGCGTGTATGTAACAGAGGTGTGAGTGCATACTTCAAAGCTGTAGAAAAGCTATATGTGTTAGAACTGTGTTTGTGTATGGAGGAGAGTTGTGTGTGTATTTCGGAAAATTGCGTGTGTGATAGTAGTAGAGTTGTGTGTATGCAGGAGAGATGTGTGTATGTAGGAAAGAGGGTGGAAACTTATCAATGCTATAGGACCTATGCAAGAACCTAACATGATCAAATTTGACTCATGACAATACAGCTTTAAAAAATGCATTGGCAGCAATTGTACCGATCATCTACTTTCAATGAATTATCAGCAAATTGGTGAAAGTACACCTATTAAAAAAAAAATAACAGCCTCCTCCATATCCCCTCTAGCTGTCCTGTCCATCACCAAGATAGGTGCGTTTTCTGCCATTTTAGGTAGAAGTAATGTTCAACCAATTTGCTTCTAATTTAGACAAAGTAGTAGGAAAGTTTATCAAACAAACTCTACATATGAGCTCTATCTATTTTACAATACGTGTAATATGTATTCACAAAATGTCCATTTTCTATATGTGTGAACTTCACATCTTTTTTTTTTTTAGTAAGTTTTAGTGCATGATGAGGTGGTGTTTACCTATAGGATCCACCATCTCTTGGACTGGGCACCATTGATGGTATTTATTGGGCCCCACGTTCTTAAGTAAATCTCAATATTGCTTCAAAAAGGTAGCTATGCATATACAGTTTACAGACAGAATGTTAACATATTAAGCAAGAGTGTGACAACTTATCAGTGCTAAATGTGCCATAAAAAAACCCAGCATGTAAAATTCTTAGCTTTGACAAGTGACAACATATCTGGCAAAATGCATTGTAAACCAAATGTAATTTTTAGCTGCAGTAAATTTTAGACAATCAAAATGATGTTAAAATGTGTGTGTTTCTTACAGTCTAGAGGCTGCTTATTCTGATGGAGGAAAACACTGACAGCATCCTTCATGATCACTGAAAGAACTGTTCTTCTTTCTCCTGCCCCACACTGATCTATCTGATCGGTGCAGTGCAGGGGAGAAAGTCACCAGGACTTGCACGGATGTTGCGCATCCTGTGTAGCTGAAAAAACTTCTGCAAGACTAGCCCTTGGACCTCTTTATGAAAAGAAGAACGACACTCCTGATATGTGAGGTGGCATGGATAGGGTCCCAATCAAACAAAGTTGTTGATTAGCCATTGAACCTTTCAGGTCATGTGATCAGTCACATTCCTGGAAGGAATTTCAAGATGAGGTAATGTATACGATGGATGAGTGTACATATATATATATGTATATATATATATATATAAGTGTTTGTGTGTGTGGAGCTGCATGAGTATATAAGAGAGCTGTTGGTGTATGTAAGAAAGCTGTGTACAAGTATGTAGCAAAACAGTGCGTGTATGTAACAGAGGTGTGAGTGCATACTTCAAAGCTGTAGAAAAGCTATATGTGTTAGAACTGTGTTTGTGTATGGAGGAGAGTTGTGTGTGTATTTCGGAAAATTGCGTGTGTGATAGTAGTAGAGTTGTGTGTATGCAGGAGAGATGTGTGTATGTAGGAAAGAGGGTGGAAACTTATCAATGCTATAGGACCTATGCAAGAACCTAACATGATCAAATTTGACTCATGACAATACAGCTTTAAGAAATGCATTGGCAGCAATTGTACCGATCATCTACTTTCAATGAATTATCAGCAAATTGGTGAAAGTACACCTATTAAAAAAAAAATAACAGCCTCCTCCATATCCCCTCTAGCTGTCCTGTCCATCACCAAGATAGGTGCGTTTTCTGCCATTTTAGGTAGAAGTAATGTTCAACCAATTTGCTTCTAATTTAGACAAAGTAGTAGGAAAGTTTATCAAACAAACTCTACATATGAGCTCTATCTATTTTACAATACGTGTAATATGTATTCACAAAATGTCCATTTTCTATATGTGTGAACTTCACATCTTTTTTTTTTTTAGTAAGTTTTAGTGCATGATGAGGTGGTGTTTACCTATAGGATCCACCATCTCTTGGACTGGGCACCATTGATGGTATTTATTGGGCCCCACGTTCTTAAGTAAATCTCAATATTGCTTCAAAAAGGTAGCTATGCATATACAGTTTACAGACAGAATGTTAACATATTAAGCAAGAGTGTGACAACTTATCAGTGCTAAATGTGCCATAAAAAAACCCAGCATGTAAAATTCTTAGCTTTGACAAGTGACAACATATCTGGCAAAATGCATTGTAAACCAAATGTAATTTTTAGCTGCAGTAAATTTTAGACAATCAAAATGATGTTAAAATGTGTGTGTTTCTTACAGTCTAGAGGCTGCTTATTCTGATGGAGGAAAACACTGACAGCATCCTTCATGATCACTGAAAGAACTGTTCTCCTTTCTCCTGCCCCACACTGATCTATCTGATCGGTGCAGTGCAGGGGAGAAAGTCACCAGGACTTGCACGGATGTTGCGCATCCTGTGTAGCTGAAAAAACTTCTGCAAGACTAGCCCTTGGACCTCTTTATGAAAAGAAGAACGACACTCCTGATATGTGAGGTGGCATGGATAGGGTCCCAATCAAACAAAGTTGTTGATTAGCCATTGAACCTTTCAGGTCATGTGATCAGTCACATTCCTGGAAGGAATTTCAAGATGAGGTAATGTATACGATGGATGAGTGTACATATATATATATGTATATATATATATATATATATAAGTGTTTGTGTGTGTGGAGCTGCATGAGTATATAAGAGAGCTGTTGGTGTATGTAAGAAAGCTGTGTACAAGTATGTAGCAAAACAGTGCGTGTATGTAACAGAGGTGTGAGTGCATACTTCAAAGCTGTAGAAAAGCTATATGTGTTAGAACTGTGTTTGTGTATGGAGGAGAGTTGTGTGTGTATTTCGGAAAATTGCGTGTGTGATAGTAGTAGAGTTGTGTGTATGCAGGAGAGATGTGTGTATGTAGGAAAGAGGGTGGAAACTTATCAATGCTATAGGACCTATGCAAGAACCTAACATGATCAAATTTGACTCATGACAATACAGCTTTAAAAAATGCATTGGCAGCAATTGTACCGATCATCTACTTTCAATGAATTATCAGCAAATTGGTGAAAGTACACCTATTAAAAAAAAAATAACAGCCTCCTCCATATCCCCTCTAGCTGTCCTGTCCATCACCAAGATAGGTGCGTTTTCTGCCATTTTAGGTAGAAGTAATGTTCAACCAATTTGCTTCTAATTTAGACAAAGTAGTAGGAAAGTTTATCAAACAAACTCTACATATGAGCTCTATCTATTTTACAATACGTGTAATATGTATTCACAAAATGTCCATTTTCTATATGTGTGAACTTCACATCTTTTTTTTTTTTAGTAAGTTTTAGTGCATGATGAGGTGGTGTTTACCTATAGGATCCACCATCTCTTGGACTGGGCACCATTGATGGTATTTATTGGGCCCCACGTTCTTAAGTAAATCTCAATATTGCTTCAAAAAGGTAGCTATGCATATACAGTTTACAGACAGAATGTTAACATATTAAGCAAGAGTGTGACAACTTATCAGTGCTAAATGTGCCATAAAAAAACCCAGCATGTAAAATTCTTAGCTTTGACAAGTGACAACATATCTGGCAAAATGCATTGTAAACCAAATGTAATTTTTAGCTGCAGTAAATTTTAGACAATCAAAATGATGTTAAAATGTGTGTGTTTCTTACAGTCTAGAGGCTGCTTATTCTGATGGAGGAAAACACTGACAGCATCCTTCATGATCACTGAAAGAACTGTTCTCCTTTCTCCTGCCCCACACTGATCTATCTGATCGGTGCAGTGCAGGGGAGAAAGTCACCAGGACTTGCACGGATGTTGCGCATCCTGTGTAGCTGAAAAAACTTCTGCAAGACTAGCCCTTGGACCTCTTTATGAAAAGAAGAACGACACTCCTGATATGTGAGGTGGCATGGATAGGGTCCCAATCAAACAAAGTTGTTGATTAGCCATTGAACCTTTCAGGTCATGTGATCAGTCACATTCCTGGAAGGAATTTCAAGATGAGGTAATGTATACGATGGATGAGTGTACATATATATATATGTATATATATATATATATATAAGTGTTTGTGTGTGTGGAGCTGCATGAGTATATAAGAGAGCTGTTGGTGTATGTAAGAAAGCTGTGTACAAGTATGTAGCAAAACAGTGCGTGTATGTAACAGAGGTGTGAGTGCATACTTCAAAGCTGTAGAAAAGCTATATGTGTTAGAACTGTGTTTGTGTATGGAGGAGAGTTGTGTGTGTATTTCGGAAAATTGCGTGTGTGATAGTAGTAGAGTTGTGTGTATGCAGGAGAGATGTGTGTATGTTGGAAAGAGGGTGGAAACTTATCAATGCTATAGGACCTATGCAAGAACCTAACATGATCAAATTTGACTCATGACAATACAGCTTTAAAAAATGCATTGGCAGCAATTGTACCGATCATCTACTTTCAATGAATTATCAGCAAATTGGTGAAAGTACACCTATTAAAAAAAAAATAACAGCCTCCTCCATATCCCCTCTAGCTGTCCTGTCCATCACCAAGATAGGTGCGTTTTCTGCCATTTTAGGTAGAAGTAATGTTCAACCAATTTGCTTCTAATTTAGACAAAGTAGTAGGAAAGTTTATCAAACAAACTCTACATATGAGCTCTATCTATTTTACAATACGTGTAATATGTATTCACAAAATGTCCATTTTCTATATGTGTGAACTTCACATCTTTTTTTTTTTTAGTAAGTTTTAGTGCATGATGAGGTGGTGTTTACCTATAGGATCCACCATCTCTTGGACTGGGCACCATTGATGGTATTTATTGGGCCCCACGTTCTTAAGTAAATCTCAATATTGCTTCAAAAAGGTAGCTATGCATATACAGTTTACAGACAGAATGTTAACATATTAAGCAAGAGTGTGACAACTTATCAGTGCTAAATGTGCCATAAAAAAACCCAGCATGTAAAATTCTTAGCTTTGACAAGTGACAACATATCTGGCAAAATGCATTGTAAACCAAATGTAATTTTTAGCTGCAGTAAATTTTAGACAATCAAAATGATGTTAAAATGTGTGTGTTTCTTACAGTCTAGAGGCTGCTTATTCTGATGGAGGAAAACACTGACAGCATCCTTCATGATCACTGAAAGAACTGTTCTTCTTTCTCCTGCCCCACACTGATCTATCTGATCAGTGCAGTGCAGGGGAGAAAGTCACCAGGACTTGCACGGATGTTGCGCATCCTGTGTAGCTGAAAAAA
The DNA here is from genome assembly GCF_046119375.1 of Phyllobates terribilis. Lineage (NCBI taxonomy): Eukaryota > Metazoa > Chordata > Amphibia > Anura > Dendrobatidae > Phyllobates > Phyllobates terribilis. The sequence continues at coordinate 77,713 of NW_027363897.1, read as the reverse complement.
CTTCTGCAAGACTAGCCCTTGGACCTCTTTATGAAAAGAAGAACGACACTCCTGATATGTGAGGTGGCATGGATAGGGTCCCAATCAAACAAAGTTGTTGATTAGCCATTGAACCTTTCAGGTCATGTGATCAGTCACATTCCTGGAAGGAATTTCAAGATGAGGTAATGTATACGATGGATGAGTGTACATATATATATATATGTATATATATATATATATATATAAGTGTTTGTGTGTGTGGAGCTGCATGAGTATATAAGAGAGCTGTTGGTGTATGTAAGAAAGCTGTGTACAAGTATGTAGCAAAACAGTGCGTGTATGTAACAGAGGTGTGAGTGCATACTTCAAAGCTGTAGAAAAGCTATATGTGTTAGAACTGTGTTTGTGTATGGAGGAGAGTTGTGTGTGTATTTCGGAAAATTGCGTGTGTGATAGTAGTAGAGTTGTGTGTATGCAGGAGAGATGTGTGTATGTAGGAAAGAGGGTGGAAACTTATCAATGCTATAGGACCTATGCAAGAACCTAACATGATCAAATTTGACTCATGACAATACAGCTTTAAAAAATGCATTGGCAGCAATTGTACCGATCATCTACTTTCAATGAATTATCAGCAAATTGGTGAAAGTACACCTATTAAAAAAAAAATAACAGCCTCCTCCATATCCCCTCTAGCTGTCCTGTCCATCACCAAGATAGGTGCGTTTTCTGCCATTTTAGGTAGAAGTAATGTTCAACCAATTTGCTTCTAATTTAGACAAAGTAGTAGGAAAGTTTATCAAACAAACTCTACATATGAGCTCTATCTATTTTACAATACGTGTAATATGTATTCACAAAATGTCCATTTTCTATATGTGTGAACTTCACATCTTTTTTTTTTTTAGTAAGTTTTAGTGCATGATGAGGTGGTGTTTACCTATAGGATCCACCATCTCTTGGACTGGGCACCATTGATGGTATTTATTGGGCCCCACGTTCTTAAGTAAATCTCAATATTGCTTCAAAAAGGTAGCTATGCATATACAGTTTACAGACAGAATGTTAACATATTAAGCAAGAGTGTGACAACTTATCAGTGCTAAATGTGCCATAAAAAAACCCAGCATGTAAAATTCTTAGCTTTGACAAGTGACAACATATCTGGCAAAATGCATTGTAAACCAAATGTAATTTTTAGCTGCAGTAAATTTTAGACAATCAAAATGATGTTAAAATGTGTGTGTTTCTTACAGTCTAGAGGCTGCTTATTCTGATGGAGGAAAACACTGACAGCATCCTTCATGATCACTGAAAGAACTGTTCTTCTTTCTCCTGCCCCACACTGATCTATCTGATCAGTGCAGTGCAGGGGAGAAAGTCACCAGGACTTGCACGGATGTTGCGCATCCTGTGTAGCTGAAAAAACTTCTGCAAGACTAGCCCTTGGACCTCTTTATGAAAAGAAGAACGACACTCCTGATATGTGAGGTGGCATGGATAGGGTCCCAATCAAACAAAGTTGTTGATTAGCCATTGAACCTTTCAGGTCATGTGATCAGTCACATTCCTGGAAGGAATTTCAAGATGAGGTAATGTATACGATGGATGAGTGTACATATATATATATATGTATATATATATATATATATATAAGTGTTTGTGTGTGTGGAGCTGCATGAGTATATAAGAGAGCTGTTGGTGTATGTAAGAAAGCTGTGTACAAGTATGTAGCAAAACAGTGCGTGTATGTAACAGAGGTGTGAGTGCATACTTCAAAGCTGTAGAAAAGCTATATGTGTTAGAACTGTGTTTGTGTATGGAGGAGAGTTGTGTGTGTATTTCGGAAAATTGCGTGTGTGATAGTAGTAGAGTTGTGTGTATGCAGGAGAGATGTGTGTATGTAGGAAAGATGGTGGAAACTTATCAATGCTATAGGACCTATGCAAGAACCTAACATGATCAAATTTGACTCATGACAATACAGCTTTAAAAAATGCATTGGCAGCAATTGTACCGATCATCTACTTTCAATGAATTATCAGCAAATTGGTGAAAGTACACCTATTAAAAAAAAAATAACAGCCTCCTCCATATCCCCTCTAGCTGTCCTGTCCATCACCAAGATAGGTGCGTTTTCTGCCATTTTAGGTAGAAGTAATGTTCAACCAATTTGCTTCTAATTTAGACAAAGTAGTAGGAAAGTTTATCAAACAAACTCTACATATGAGCTCTATCTATTTTACAATACGTGTAATATGTATTCACAAAATGTCCATTTTCTATATGTGTGAACTTCACATCTTTTTTTTTTTTAGTAAGTTTTAGTGCATGATGAGGTGGTGTTTACCTATAGGATCCACCATCTCTTGGACTGGGCACCATTGATGGTATTTATTGGGCCCCACGTTCTTAAGTAAATCTCAATATTGCTTCAAAAAGGTAGCTATGCATATACAGTTTACAGACAGAATGTTAACATATTAAGCAAGAGTGTGACAACTTATCAGTGCTAAATGTGCCATAAAAAAACCCAGCATGTAAAATTCTTAGCTTTGACAAGTGACAACATATCTGGCAAAATGCATTGTAAACCAAATGTAATTTTTAGCTGCAGTAAATTTTAGACAATCAAAATGATGTTAAAATGTGTGTGTTTCTTACAGTCTAGAGGCTGCTTATTCTGATGGAGGAAAACACTGACAGCATCCTTCATGATCACTGAAAGAACTGTTCTCCTTTCTCCTGCCCCACACTGATCTATCTGATCGGTGCAGTGCAGGGGAGAAAGTCACCAGGACTTGCACGGATGTTGCGCATCCTGTGTAGCTGAAAAAACTTCTGCAAGACTAGCCCTTGGACCTCTTTATGAAAAGAAGAACGACACTCCTGATATGTGAGGTGGCATGGATAGGGTCCCAATCAAACAAAGTTGTTGATTAGCCATTGAACCTTTCAGGTCATGTGATCAGTCACATTCCTGGAAGGAATTTCAAGATGAGGTAATGTATACGATGGATGAGTGTACATATATATATATGTATATATATATATATATAAGTGTTTGTGTGTGTGGAGCTGCATGAGTATATAAGAGAGCTGTTGGTGTATGTAAGAAAGCTGTGTACAAGTATGTAGCAAAACAGTGCGTGTATGTAACAGAGGTGTGAGTGCATACTTCAAAGCTGTAGAAAAGCTATATGTGTTAGAACTGTGTTTGTGTATGGAGGAGAGTTGTGTGTGTATTTCGGAAAATTGCGTGTGTGATAGTAGTAGAGTTGTGTGTATGCAGGAGAGATGTGTGTATGTAGGAAAGAGGGTGGAAACTTATCAATGCTATAGGACCTATGCAAGAACCTAACATGATCAAATTTGACTCATGACAATACAGCTTTAAAAAATGCATTGGCAGCAATTGTACCGATCATCTACTTTCAATGAATTATCAGCAAATTGGTGAAAGTACACCTATTAAAAAAAAAATAACAGCCTCCTCCATATCCCCTCTAGCTGTCCTGTCCATCACCAAGATAGGTGCGTTTTCTGCCATTTTAGGTAGAAGTAATGTTCAACCAATTTGCTTCTAATTTAGACAAAGTAGTAGGAAAGTTTATCAAACAAACTCTACATATGAGCTCTATCTATTTTACAATACGTGTAATATGTATTCACAAAATGTCCATTTTCTATATGTGTGAACTTCACATCTTTTTTTTTTTTAGTAAGTTTTAGTGCATGATGAGGTGGTGTTTACCTATAGGATCCACCATCTCTTGGACTGGGCACCATTGATGGTATTTATTGGGCCCCACGTTCTTAAGTAAATCTCAATATTGCTTCAAAAAGGTAGCTATGCATATACAGTTTACAGACAGAATGTTAACATATTAAGCAAGAGTGTGACAACTTATCAGTGCTAAATGTGCCATAAAAAAACCCAGCATGTAAAATTCTTAGCTTTGACAAGTGACAACATATCTGGCAAAATGCATTGTAAACCAAATGTAATTTTTAGCTGCAGTAAATTTTAGACAATCAAAATGATGTTAAAATGTGTGTGTTTCTTACAGTCTAGAGGCTGCTTATTCTGATGGAGGAAAACACTGACAGCATCCTTCATGATCACTGAAAGAACTGTTCTTCTTTCTCCTGCCCCACACTGATCTATCTGATCGGTGCAGTGCAGGGGAGAAAGTCACCAGGACTTGCACGGATGTTGCGCATCCTGTGTAGCTGAAAAAACTTCTGCAAGACTAGCCCTTGGACCTCTTTATGAAAAGAAGAACGACACTCCTGATATGTGAGGTGGCATGGATAGGGTCCCAATCAAACAAAGTTGTTGATTAGCCATTGAACCTTTCAGGTCATGTGATCAGTCACATTCCTGGAAGGAATTTCAAGATGAGGTAATGTATACGATGGATGAGTGTACATATATATATATGTATATATATATATATATATATAAGTGTTTGTGTGTGTGGAGCTGCATGAGTATATAAGAGAGCTGTTGGTGTATGTAAGAAAGCTGTGTACAAGTATGTAGCAAAACAGTGCGTGTATGTAACAGAGGTGTGAGTGCATACTTCAAAGCTGTAGAAAAGCTATATGTGTTAGAACTGTGTTTGTGTATGGAGGAGAGTTGTGTGTGTATTTCGGAAAATTGCGTGTGTGATAGTAGTAGAGTTGTGTGTATGCAGGAGAGATGTGTGTATGTAGGAAAGATGGTGGAAACTTATCAATGCTATAGGACCTATGCAAGAACCTAACATGATCAAATTTGACTCATGACAATACAGCTTTAAAAAATGCATTGGCAGCAATTGTACCGATCATCTACTTTCAATGAATTATCAGCAAATTGGTGAAAGTACACCTATTAAAAAAAAAATAACAGCCTCCTCCATATCCCCTCTAGCTGTCCTGTCCATCACCAAGATAGGTGCGTTTTCTGCCATTTTAGGTAGAAGTAATGTTCAACCAATTTGCTTCTAATTTAGACAAAGTAGTAGGAAAGTTTATCAAACAAACTCTACATATGAGCTCTATCTATTTTACAATACGTGTAATATGTATTCACAAAATGTCCATTTTCTATATGTGTGAACTTCACATCTTTTTTTTTTTTAGTAAGTTTTAGTGCATGATGAGGTGGTGTTTACCTATAGGATCCACCATCTCTTGGACTGGGCACCATTGATGGTATTTATTGGGCCCCACGTTCTTAAGTAAATCTCAATATTGCTTCAAAAAGGTAGCTATGCATATACAGTTTACAGACAGAATGTTAACATATTAAGCAAGAGTGTGACAACTTATCAGTGCTAAATGTGCCATAAAAAAACCCAGCATGTAAAATTCTTAGCTTTGACAAGTGACAACATATCTGGCAAAATGCATTGTAAACCAAATGTAATTTTTAGCTGCAGTAAATTTTAGACAATCAAAATGATGTTAAAATGTGTGTGTTTCTTACAGTCTAGAGGCTGCTTATTCTGATGGAGGAAAACACTGACAGCATCCTTCATGATCACTGAAAGAACTGTTCTCCTTTCTCCTGCCCCACACTGATCTATCTGATCGGTGCAGTGCAGGGGAGAAAGTCACCAGGACTTGCACGGATGTTGCGCATCCTGTGTAGCTGAAAAAACTTCTGCAAGACTAGCCCTTGGACCTCTTTATGAAAAGAAGAACGACACTCCTGATATGTGAGGTGGCATGGATAGGGTCCCAATCAAACAAAGTTGTTGATTAGCCATTGAACCTTTCAGGTCATGTGATCAGTCACATTCCTGGAAGGAATTTCAAGATGTGGTAATGTATACGATGGATGAGTGTACATATATATATATGTATATATATATATATATATAAGTGTTTGTGTGTGTGGAGCTGCATGAGTATATAAGAGAGCTGTTGGTGTATGTAAGAAAGCTGTGTACAAGTATGTAGCAAAACAGTGCGTGTATGTAACAGAGGTGTGAGTGCATACTTCAAAGCTGTAGAAAAGCTATATGTGTTAGAACTGTGTTTGTGTATGGAGGAGAGTTGTGTGTGTATTTCGGAAAATTGCGTGTGTGATAGTAGTAGAGTTGTGTGTATGCAGGAGAGATGTGTGTATGTAGGAAAGAGGGTGGAAACTTATCAATGCTATAGGACCTATGCAAGAACCTAACATGATCAAATTTGACTCATGACAATACAGCTTTAAAAAATGCATTGGCAGCAATTGTACCGATCATCTACTTTCAATGAATTATCAGCAAATTGGTGAAAGTACACCTATTAAAAAAAAAATAACAGCCTCCTCCATATCCCCTCTAGCTGTCCTGTCCATCACCAAGATAGGTGCGTTTTCTGCCATTTTAGGTAGAAGTAATGTTCAACCAATTTGCTTCTAATTTAGACAAAGTAGTAGGAAAGTTTATCAAACAAACTCTACATATGAGCTCTATCTATTTTACAATACGTGTAATATGTATTCACAAAATGTCCATTTTCTATATGTGTGAACTTCACATCTTTTTTTTTTTTAGTAAGTTTTAGTGCATGATGAGGTGGTGTTTACCTATAGGATCCACCATCTCTTGGACTGGGCACCATTGATGGTATTTATTGGGCCCCACGTTCTTAAGTAAATCTCAATATTGCTTCAAAAAGGTAGCTATGCATATACAGTTTACAGACAGAATGTTAACATATTAAGCAAGAGTGTGACAACTTATCAGTGCTAAATGTGCCATAAAAAAACCCAGCATGTAAAATTCTTAGCTTTGACAAGTGACAACATATCTGGCAAAATGCATTGTAAACCAAATGTAATTTTTAGCTGCAGTAAATTTTAGACAATCAAAATGATGTTAAAATGTGTGTGTTTCTTACAGTCTAGAGGCTGCTTATTCTGATGGAGGAAAACACTGACAGCATCCTTCATGATCACTGAAAGAACTGTTCTCCTTTCTCCTGCCCCACACTGATCTATCTGATCGGTGCAGTGCAGGGGAGAAAGTCACCAGGACTTGCACGGATGTTGCGCATCCTGTGTAGCTGAAAAAACTTCTGCAAGACTAGCCCTTGGACCTCTTTATGAAAAGAAGAACGACACTCCTGATATGTGAGGTGGCATGGATAGGGTCCCAATCAAACAAAGTTGTTGATTAGCCATTGAACCTTTCAGGTCATGTGATCAGTCACATTCCTGGAAGGAATTTCAAGATGAGGTAATGTATACGATGGATGAGTGTACATATATATATATGTATATATATATATATATATATAAGTGTTTGTGTGTGTGGAGCTGCATGAGTATATAAGAGAGCTGTTGGTGTATGTAAGAAAGCTGTGTACAAGTATGTAGCAAAACAGTGCATGTATGTAACAGAGGTGTGAGTGCATACTTCAAAGCTGTAGAAAAGCTATATGTGTTAGAACTGTGTTTGTGTATGGAGGAGAGTTGTGTGTGTATTTCGGAAAATTGCGTGTGTGATAGTAGTAGAGTTGTGTGTATGCAGGAGAGATGTGTGTATGTAGGAAAGAGGGTGGAAACTTATCAATGCTATAGGACCTATGCAAGAACCTAACATGATCAAATTTGACTCATGACAATACAGCTTTAAAAAATGCATTGGCAGCAATTGTACCGATCATCTACTTTCAATGAATTATCAGCAAATTGGTGAAAGTACACCTATTAAAAAAAAAATAACAGCCTCCTCCATATCCCCTCTAGCTGTCCTGTCCATCACCAAGATAGGTGCGTTTTCTGCCATTTTAGGTAGAAGTAATGTTCAACCAATTTGCTTCTAATTTAGACAAAGTAGTAGGAAAGTTTATCAAACAAACTCTACATATGAGCTCTATCTATTTTACAATACGTGTAATATGTATTCACAAAATGTCCATTTTCTATATGTGTGAACTTCACATCTTTTTTTTTTTTAGTAAGTTTTAGTGCATGATGAGGTGGTGTTTACCTATAGGATCCACCATCTCTTGGACTGGGCACCATTGATGGTATTTATTGGGCCCCACGTTCTTAAGTAAATCTCAATATTGCTTCAAAAAGGTAGCTATGCATATACAGTTTACAGACAGAATGTTAACATATTAAGCAAGAGTGTGACAACTTATCAGTGCTAAATGTGCCATAAAAAAACCCAGCATGTAAAATTCTTAGCTTTGACAAGTGACAACATATCTGGCAAAATGCATTGTAAACCAAATGTAATTTTTAGCTGCAGTAAATTTTAGACAATCAAAATGATGTTAAAATGTGTGTGTTTCTTACAGTCTAGAGGCTGCTTATTCTGATGGAGGAAAACACTGACAGCATCCTTCATGATCACTGAAAGAACTGTTCTCCTTTCTCCTGCCCCACACTGATCTATCTGATCGGTGCAGTGCAGGGGAGAAAGTCACCAGGACTTGCACGGATGTTGCGCATCCTGTGTAGCTGAAAAAACTTCTGCAAGACTAGCCCTTGGACCTCTTTATGAAAAGAAGAACGACACTCCTGATATGTGAGGTGGCATGGATAGGGTCCCAATCAAACAAAGTTGTTGATTAGCCATTGAACCTTTCAGGTCATGTGATCAGTCACATTCCTGGAAGGAATTTCAAGATGAGGTAATGTATACGATGGATGAGTGTACATATATATATATGTATATATATATATATATATATAAGTGTTTGTGTGTGTGGAGCTGCATGAGTATATAAGAGAGCTGTTGGTGTATGTAAGAAAGCTGTGTACAAGTATGTAGCAAAACAGTGCGTGTATGTAACAGAGGTGTGAGTGCATACTTCAAAGCTGTAGAAAAGCTATATGTGTTAGAACTGTGTTTGTGTATGGAGGAGAGTTGTGTGTGTATTTCGGAAAATTGCGTGTGTGATAGTAGTAGAGTTGTGTGTATGCAGGAGAGATGTGTGTATGTAGGAAAGAGGGTGGAAACTTATCAATGCTATAGGACCTATGCAAGAACCTAACATGATCAAATTTGACTCATGACAATACAGCTTTAAAAAATGCATTGGCAGCAATTGTACCGATCATCTACTTTCAATGAATTATCAGCAAATTGGTGAAAGTACACCTATTAAAAAAAAAATAACAGCCTCCTCCATATCCCCTCTAGCTGTCCTGTCCATCACCAAGATAGGTGCGTTTTCTGCCATTTTAGGTAGAAGTAATGTTCAACCAATTTGCTTCTAATTTAGACAAAGTAGTAGGAAAGTTTATCAAACAAACTCTACATATGAGCTCTATCTATTTTACAATACGTGTAATATGTATTCACAAAATGTCCATTTTCTATATGTGTGAACTTCACATCTTTTTTTTTTTTAGTAAGTTTTAGTGCATGATGAGGTGGTGTTTACCTATAGGATCCACCATCTCTTGGACTGGGCACCATTGATGGTATTTATTGGGCCCCACGTTCTTAAGTAAATCTCAATATTGCTTCAAAAAGGTAGCTATGCATATACAGTTTACAGACAGAATGTTAACATATTAAGCAAGAGTGTGACAACTTATCAGTGCTAAATGTGCCATAAAAAAACCCAGCATGTAAAATTCTTAGCTTTGACAAGTGACAACATATCTGGCAAAATGCATTGTAAACCAAATGTAATTTTTAGCTGCAGTAAATTTTAGACAATCAAAATGATGTTAAAATGTGTGTGTTTCTTACAGTCTAGAGGCTGCTTATTCTGATGGAGGAAAACACTGACAGCATCCTTCATGATCACTGAAAGAACTGTTCTCCTTTCTCCTGCCCCACACTGATCTATCTGATCGGTGCAGTGCAGGGGAGAAAGTCACCAGGACTTGCACGGATGTTGCGCATCCTGTGTAGCTGAAAAAACTTCTGCAAGACTAGCCCTTGGACCTCTTTATGAAAAGAAGAACGACACTCCTGATATGTGAGGTGGCATGGATAGGGTCCCAATCAAACAAAGTTGTTGATTAGCCATTGAACCTTTCAGGTCATGTGATCAGTCACATTCCTGGAAGGAATTTCAAGATGAGGTAATGTATACGATGGATGAGTGTACATATATATATATGTATATATATATATATATATATAAGTGTTTGTGTGTGTGGAGCTGCATGAGTATATAAGAGAGCTGTTGGTGTATGTAAGAAAGCTGTGTACAAGTATGTAGCAAAACAGTGCGTGTATGTAACAGAGGTGTGAGTGCATACTTCAAAGCTGTAGAAAAGCTATATGTGTTAGAACTGTGTTTGTGTATGGAGGAGAGTTGTGTGTGTATTTCGGAAAATTGCGTGTGTGATAGTAGTAGAGTTGTGTGCATGCAGGAGAGATGTGTGTATGTAGGAAAGAGGGTGGAAACTTATCAATGCTATAGGACCTATGCAAGAACCTAACATGATCAAATTTGACTCATGACAATACAGCTTTAAAAAATGCATTGGCAGCAATTGTACCGATCATCTACTTTCAATGAATTATCAGCAAATTGGTGAAAGTACACCTATTAAAAAAAAAATAACAGCCTCCTCCATATCCCCTCTAGCTGTCCTGTCCATCACCAAGATAGGTGCGTTTTCTGCCATTTTAGGTAGAAGTAATGTTCAACCAATTTGCTTCTAATTTAGACAAAGTAGTAGGAAAGTTTATCAAACAAACTCTACATATGAGCTCTATCTATTTTACAATACGTGTAATATGTATTCACAAAATGTCCATTTTCTATATGTGTGAACTTCACATCTTTTTTTTTTTTAGTAAGTTTTAGTGCATGATGAGGTGGTGTTTACCTATAGGATCCACCATCTCTTGGACTGGGCACCATTGATGGTATTTATTGGGCCCCACGTTCTTAAGTAAATCTCAATATTGCTTCAAAAAGGTAGCTATGCATATACAGTTTACAGACAGAATGTTAACATATTAAGCAAGAGTGTGACAACTTATCAGTGCTAAATGTGCCATAAAAAAACCCAGCATGTAAAATTCTTAGCTTTGACAAGTGACAACATATCTGGCAAAATGCATTGTAAACCAAATGTAATTTTTAGCTGCAGTAAATTTTAGACAATCAAAATGATGTTAAAATGTGTGTTTCTTACAGTCTAGAGGCTGCTTATTCTGATGGAGGAAAACACTGACAGCATCCTTCATGATCACTGAAAGAACTGTTCTCCTTTCTCCTGCCCCACACTGATCTATCTGATCGGTGCAGTGCAGGGGAGAAAGTCACCAGGACTTGCACGGATGTTGCGCATCCTGTGTAGCTGAAAAAACTTCTGCAAGACTAGCCCTTGGACCTCTTTATGAAAAGAAGAACGACACTCCTGATATGTGAGGTGGCATGGATAGGGTCCCAATCAAACAAAGTTGTTGATTAGCCATTGAACCTTTCAGGTCATGTTATCAGTCACATTCCTGGAAGGAATTTCAAGATGAGGTAATGTATACGATGGATGAGTGTACATATATATATATGTATATATATATATATATATAAGTGTTTGTGTGTGTGGAGCTGCATGAGTATATAAGAGAGCTGTTGGTGTATGTAAGAAAGCTGTGTACAAGTATGTAGCAAAACAGTGCGTGTATGTAACAGAGGTGTGAGTGCATACTTCAAAGCTGTAGAAAAGCTATATGTGTTAGAACTGTGTTTGTGTATGGAGGAGAGTTGTGTGTGTATTTCGGAAAATTGCGTGTGTGATAGTAGTAGAGTTGTGTGTATGCAGGAGAGATGTGTGTATGTAGGAAAGAGGGTGGAAACTTATCAATGCTATAGGACCTATGCAAGAACCTAACATGATCAAATTTGACTCATGACAATACAGCTTTAAAAAATGCATTGGCAGCAATTGTACCGATCATCTACTTTCAATGAATTATCAGCAAATTGGTGAAAGTACACCTATTAAAAAAAAAATAACAGCCTCCTCCATATCCCCTCTAGCTGTCCTGTCCATCACCAAGATAGGTGCGTTTTCTGCCATTTTAGGTAGAAGTAATGTTCAACCAATTTGCTTCTAATTTAGACAAAGTAGTAGGAAAGTTTATCAAACAAACTCTACATATGAGCTCTATCTATTTTACAATACGTGTAATATGTATTCACAAAATGTCCATTTTCTATATGTGTGAACTTCACATCTTTTTTTTTTTTAGTAAGTTTTAGTGCATGATGAGGTGGTGTTTACCTATAGGATCCACCATCTCTTGGACTGGGCACCATTGATGGTATTTATTGGGCCCCACGTTCTTAAGTAAATCTCAATATTGCTTCAAAAAGGTAGCTATGCATATACAGTTTACAGACAGAATGTTAACATATTAAGCAAGAGTGTGACAACTTATCAGTGCTAAATGTGCCATAAAAAAACCCAGCATGTAAAATTCTTAGCTTTGACAAGTGACAACATATCTGGCAAAATGCATTGTAAACCAAATGTAATTTTTAGCTGCAGTAAATTTTAGACAATCAAAATGATGTTAAAATGTGTGTGTTTCTTACAGTCTAGAGGCTGCTTATTCTGATGGAGGAAAACACTGACAGCATCCTTCATGATCACTGAAAGAACTGTTCTCCTTTCTCCTGCCCCACACTGATCTATCTGATCGGTGCAGTGCAGGGGAGAAAGTCACCAGGACTTGCACGGATGTTGCGCATCCTGTGTAGCTGAAAAAACTTCTGCAAGACTAGCCCTTGGACCTCTTTATGAAAAGAAGAACGACACTCCTGATATGTGAGGTGGCATGGATAGGGTCCCAATCAAACAAAGTTGTTGATTAGCCATTGAACCTTTCAGGTCATGTGATCAGTCACATTCCTGGAAGGAATTTCAAGATGAGGTAATGTATACGATGGATGAGTGTACATATATATATATGTATATATATATATATATATAAGTGTTTGTGTGTGTGGAGCTGCATGAGTATATAAGAGAGCTGTTGGTGTATGTAAGAAAGCTGTGTACAAGTATGTAGCAAAACAGTGCGTGTATGTAACAGAGGTGTGAGTGCATACTTCAAAGCTGTAGAAAAGCTATATGTGTTAGAACTGTGTTTGTGTATGGAGGAGAGTTGTGTGTGTATTTCGGAAAATTGCGTGTGTGATAGTAGTAGAGTTGTGTGTATGCAGGAGAGATGTGTGTATGTAGGAAAGAGGGTGGAAACTTATCAATGCTATAGGACCTATGCAAGAACCTAACATGATCAAATTTGACTCATGACAATACAGCTTTAAAAAATGCATTGGCAGCAATTGTACCGATCATCTACTTTCAATGAATTATCAGCAAATTGGTGAAAGTACACCTATTAAAAAAAAAATAACAGCCTCCTCCATATCCCCTCTAGCTGTCCTGTCCATCACCAAGATAGGTGCGTTTTCTGCCATTTTAGGTAGAAGTAATGTTCAACCAATTTGCTTCTAATTTAGACAAAGTAGTAGGAAAGTTTATCAAACAAACTCTACATATGAGCTCTATCTATTTTACAATACGTGTAATATGTATTCACAAAATGTCCATTTTCTATATGTGTGAACTTCACATCTTTTTTTTTTTTAGTAAGTTTTAGTGCATGATGAGGTGGTGTTTACCTATAGGATCCACCATCTCTTGGACTGGGCACCATTGATGGTATTTATTGGGCCCCACGTTCTTAAGTAAATCTCAATATTGCTTCAAAAAGGTAGCTATGCATATACAGTTTACAGACAGAATGTTAACATATTAAGCAAGAGTGTGACAACTTATCAGTGCTAAATGTGCCATAAAAAAACCCAGCATGTAAAATTCTTAGCTTTGACAAGTGACAACATATCTGGCAAAATGCATTGTAAACCAAATGTAATTTTTAGCTGCAGTAAATTTTAGACAATCAAAATGATGTTAAAATGTGTGTGTTTCTTACAGTCTAGAGGCTGCTTATTCTGATGGAGGAAAACACTGACAGCATCCTTCATGATCACTGAAAGAACTGTTCTCCTTTCTCCTGCCCCACACTGATCTATCTGATCGGTGCAGTGCAGGGGAGAAAGTCACCAGGACTTGCACGGATGTTGCGCATCCTGTGTAGCTGAAAAAACTTCTGCAAGACTAGCCCTTGGACCTCTTTATGAAAAGAAGAACGACACTCCTGATATGTGAGGTGGCATGGATAGGGTCCCAATCAAACAAAGTTGTTGATTAGCCATTGAACCTTTCAGGTCATGTGATCAGTCACATTCCTGGAAGGAATTTCAAGATGAGGTAATGTATACGATGGATGAGTGTACATATATATATATGTATATATATATATATATATAAGTGTTTGTGTGTGTGGAGCTGCATGAGTATATAAGAGAGCTGTTGGTGTATGTAAGAAAGCTGTGTACAAGTATGTAGCAAAACAGTGCGTGTATGTAACAGAGGTGTGAGTGCATACTTCAAAGCTGTAGAAAAGCTATATGTGTTAGAACTGTGTTTGTGTATGGAGGAGAGTTGTGTGTGTATTTCGGAAAATTGCGTGTGTGATAGTAGTAGAGTTGTGTGTATGCAGGAGAGATGTGTGTATGTAGGAAAGAGGGTGGAAACTTATCAATGCTATAGGACCTATGCAAGAACCTAACATGATCAAATTTGACTCATGACAATACAGCTTTAAAAAATGCATTGGCAGCAATTGTACCGATCATCTACTTTCAATGAATTATCAGCAAATTGGTGAAAGTACACCTATTAAAAAAAAAATAACAGCCTCCTCCATATCCCCTCTAGCTGTCCTGTCCATCACCAAGATAGGTGCGTTTTCTGCCATTTTAGGTAGAAGTAATGTTCAACCAATTTGCTTCTAATTTAGACAAAGTAGTAGGAAAGTTTATCAAACAAACTCTACATATGAGCTCTATCTATTTTACAATACGTGTAATATGTATTCACAAAATGTCCATTTTCTATATGTGTGAACTTCACATCTTTTTTTTTTTTAGTAAGTTTTAGTGCATGATGAGGTGGTGTTTACCTATAGGATCCACCATCTCTTGGACTGGGCACCATTGATGGTATTTATTGGGCCCCACGTTCTTAAGTAAATCTCAATATTGCTTCAAAAAGGTAGCTATGCATATACAGTTTACAGACAGAATGTTAACATATTAAGCAAGAGTGTGACAACTTATCAGTGCTAAATGTGCCATAAAAAAACCCAGCATGTAAAATTCTTAGCTTTGACAAGTGACAACATATCTGGCAAAATGCATTGTAAACCA
The DNA here is from genome assembly GCF_046119375.1 of Phyllobates terribilis. Lineage (NCBI taxonomy): Eukaryota > Metazoa > Chordata > Amphibia > Anura > Dendrobatidae > Phyllobates > Phyllobates terribilis. The sequence continues at coordinate 62,476 of NW_027363897.1, read as the reverse complement.
AATGTAATTTTTAGCTGCAGTAAATTTTAGACAATCAAAATGATGTTAAAATGTGTGTGTTTCTTACAGTCTAGAGGCTGCTTATTCTGATGGAGGAAAACACTGACAGCATCCTTCATGATCACTGAAAGAACTGTTCTCCTTTCTCCTGCCCCACACTGATCTATCTGATCGGTGCAGTGCAGGGGAGAAAGTCACCAGGACTTGCACGGATGTTGCGCATCCTGTGTAGCTGAAAAAACTTCTGCAAGACTAGCCCTTGGACCTCTTTATGAAAAGAAGAACGACACTCCTGATATGTGAGGTGGCATGGATAGGGTCCCAATCAAACAAAGTTGTTGATTAGCCATTGAACCTTTCAGGTCATGTGATCAGTCACATTCCTGGAAGGAATTTCAAGATGAGGTAATGTATACGATGGATGAGTGTACATATATATATATGTATATATATATATATATATATATATAAGTGTTTGTGTGTGTGGAGCTGCATGAGTATATAAGAGAGCTGTTGGTGTATGTAAGAAAGCTGTGTACAAGTATGTAGCAAAACAGTGCGTGTATGTAACAGAGGTGTGAGTGCATACTTCAAAGCTGTAGAAAAGCTATATGTGTTAGAACTGTGTTTGTGTATGGAGGAGAGTTGTGTGTGTATTTCGGAAAATTGCGTGTGTGATAGTAGTAGAGTTGTGTGTATGCAGGAGAGATGTGTGTATGTAGGAAAGAGGGTGGAAACTTATCAATGCTATAGGACCTATGCAAGAACCTAACATGATCAAATTTGACTCATGACAATACAGCTTTAAAAAATGCATTGGCAGCAATTGTACCGATCATCTACTTTCAATGAATTATCAGCAAATTGGTGAAAGTACACCTATTAAAAAAAAAATAACAGCCTCCTCCATATCCCCTCTAGCTGTCCTGTCCATCACCAAGATAGGTGCGTTTTCTGCCATTTTAGGTAGAAGTAATGTTCAACCAATTTGCTTCTAATTTAGACAAAGTAGTAGGAAAGTTTATCAAACAAACTGTACATATGAGCTCTATCTATTTTACAATACGTGTAATATGTATTCACAAAATGTCAATTTTCTATATGTGTGAACTTCACATCTTTTTTTTTTTTAGTAAGTTTTAGTGCATGATGAGGTGGTGTTTACCTATAGGATCCACCATCTCTTGGACTGGGCACCATTGATGGTATTTATTGGGCCCCACGTTCTTAAGTAAATCTCAATATTGCTTCAAAAAGGTAGCTATGCATATACAGTTTACAGACAGAATGTTAACATATTAAGCAAGAGTGTGACAACTTATCAGTGCTAAATGTGCCATAAAAAAACCCAGCATGTAAAATTCTTAGCTTTGACAAGTGACAACATATCTGGCAAAATGCATTGTAAACCAAATGTAATTTTTAGCTGCAGTAAATTTTAGACAATCAAAATGATGTTAAAATGTGTGTGTTTCTTACAGTCTAGAGGCTGCTTATTCTGATGGAGGAAAACACTGACAGCATCCTTCATGATCACTGAAAGAACTGTTCTCCTTTCTCCTGCCCCACACTGATCTATCTGATCGGTGCAGTGCAGGGGAGAAAGTCACCAGGACTTGCACGGATGTTGCGCATCCTGTGTAGCTGAAAAAACTTCTGCAAGACTAGCCCTTGGACCTCTTTATGAAAAGAAGAACGACACTCCTGATATGTGAGGTGGCATGGATAGGGTCCCAATCAAACAAAGTTGTTGATTAGCCATTGAACCTTTCAGGTCATGTGATCAGTCACATTCCTGGAAGGAATTTCAAGATGAGGTAATGTATACGATGGATGAGTGTACATATATATATATGTATATATATATATATATATATAAGTGTTTGTGTGTGTGGAGCTGCATGAGTATATAAGAGAGCTGTTGGTGTATGTAAGAAAGCTGTGTACAAGTATGTAGCAAAACAGTGCGTGTATGTAACAGAGGTGTGAGTGCATACTTCAAAGCTGTAGAAAAGCTATATGTGTTAGAACTGTGTTTGTGTATGGAGGAGAGTTGTGTGTGTATTTCGGAAAATTGCGTGTGTGATAGTAGTAGAGTTGTGTGTATGCAGGAGAGATGTGTGTATGTAGGAAAGAGGGTGGAAACTTATCAATGCTATAGGACCTATGCAAGAACCTAACATGATCAAATTAGACTCATGACAATACAGCTTTAAAAAATGCATTGGCAGCAATTGTACCGATCATCTACTTTCAATGAATTATCAGCAAATTGGTGAAAGTACACCTATTAAAAAAAAAATAACAGCCTCCTCCATATCCCCTCTAGCTGTCCTGTCCATCACCAAGATAGGTGCGTTTTCTGCCATTTTAGGTAGAAGTAATGTTCAACCAATTTGCTTCTAATTTAGACAAAGTAGTAGGAAAGTTTATCAAACAAACTCTACATATGAGCTCTATCTATTTTACAATACGTGTAATATGTATTCACAAAATGTCCATTTTCTATATGTGTGAACTTCACATCTTTTTTTTTTTTAGTAAGTTTTAGTGCATGATGAGGTGGTGTTTACCTATAGGATCCACCATCTCTTGGACTGGGCACCATTGATGGTATTTATTGGGCCCCACGTTCTTAAGTAAATCTCAATATTGCTTCAAAAGGGTAGCTATGCATATACAGTTTACAGACAGAATGTTAACATATTAAGCAAGAGTGTGACAACTTATCAGTGCTAAATGTGCCATAAAAAAACCCAGCATGTAAAATTCTTAGCTTTGACAAGTGACAACATATCTGGCAAAATGCATTGTAAACCAAATGTAATTTTTAGCTGCAGTAAATTTTAGACAATCAAAATGATGTTAAAATGTGTGTGTTTCTTACAGTCTAGAGGCTGCTTATTCTGATGGAGGAAAACACTGACAGCATCCTTCATGATCACTGAAAGAACTGTTCTCCTTTCTCCTGCCCCACACTGATCTATCTGATCGGTGCAGTGCAGGGGAGAAAGTCACCAGGACTTGCACGGATGTTGCGCATCCTATGTAGCTGAAAAAACTTCTGCAAGACTAGCCCTTGGACCTCTTTATGAAAAGAAGAACGACACTCCTGATATGTGAGGTGGCATGGATAGGGTCCCAATCAAACAAAGTTGTTGATTAGCCATTGAACCTTTCAGGTCATGTGATCAGTCACATTCCTGGAAGGAATTTCAAGATGAGGTAATGTATACGATGGATGAGTGTACATATATATATATGTATATATATATATATATATATATATATAAGTGTTTGTGTGTGTGGAGCTGCATGAGTATATAAGAGAGCTGTTGGTGTATGTAAGAAAGCTGTGTACAAGTATGTAGCAAAACAGTGCGTGTATGTAACAGAGGTGTGAGTGCATACTTCAAAGCTGTAGAAAAGCTATATGTGTTAGAACTGTGTTTGTGTATGGAGGAGAGTTGTGTGTGTATTTCGGAAAATTGCGTGTGTGATAGTAGTAGAGTTGTGTGTATGCAGGAGAGATGTGTGTATGTAGGAAAGAGGGTGGAAACTTATCAATGCTATAGGACCTATGCAAGAACCTAACATGATCAAATTTGACTCATGACAATACAGCTTTAAAAAATGCATTGGCAGCAATTGTACCGATCATCTACTTTCAATGAATTATCAGCAAATTGGTGAAAGTACACCTATTAAAAAAAAATAACAGCCTCCTCCATATCCCCTCTAGCTGTCCTGTCCATCACCAAGATAGGTGCGTTTTCTGCCATTTTAGGTAGAAGTAATGTTCAACCAATTTGCTTCTAATTTAGACAAAGTAGTAGGAAAGTTTATCAAACAAACTCTACATATGAGCTCTATCTATTTTACAATACGTGTAATATGTATTCACAAAATGTCCATTTTCTATATGTGTGAACTTCACATCTTTTTTTTTTTTAGTAAGTTTTAGTGCATGATGAGGTGGTGTTTACCTATAGGATCCACCATCTCTTGGACTGGGCACCATTGATGGTATTTATTGGGCCCCACGTTCTTAAGTAAATCTCAATATTGCTTCAAAAAGGTAGCTATGCATATACAGTTTACAGACAGAATGTTAACATATTAAGCAAGAGTGTGACAACTTATCAGTGCTAAATGTGCCATAAAAAAACCCAGCATGTAAAATTCTTAGCTTTGACAAGTGACAACATATCTGGCAAAATGCATTGTAAACCAAATGTAATTTTTAGCTGCAGTAAATTTTAGACAATCAAAATGATGTTAAAATGTGTGTGTTTCTTACAGTCTAGAGGCTGCTTATTCTGATGGAGGAAAACACTGACAGCATCCTTCATGATCACTGAAAGAACTGTTCTCCTTTCTCCTGCCCCACACTGATCTATCTGATCGGTGCAGTGCAGGGGAGAAAGTCACCAGGACTTGCACGGATGTTGCGCATCCTGTGTAGCTGAAAAAACTTCTGCAAGACTAGCCCTTGGACCTCTTTATGAAAAGAAGAACGACACTCCTGATATGTGAGGTGGCATGGATAGGGTCCCAATCAAACAAAGTTGTTGATTAGCCATTGAACCTTTCAGGTCATGTGATCAGTCACATTCCTGGAAGGAATTTCAAGATGAGGTAATGTATACGATGGATGAGTGTACATATATATATATGTATATATATATATATATATATAAGTGTTTGTGTGTGTGGAGCTGCATGAGTATATAAGAGAGCTGTTGGTGTATGTAAGAAAGCTGTGTACAAGTATGTAGCAAAACAGTGCGTGTATGTAACAGAGGTGTGAGTGCATACTTCAAAGCTGTAGAAAAGCTATATGTGTTAGAACTGTGTTTGTGTATGGAGGAGAGTTGTGTGTGTATTTCGGAAAATTGCGTGTGTGATAGTAGTAGAGTTGTGTGTATGCAGGAGAGATGTGTGTATGTAGGAAAGAGGGTGGAAACTTATCAATGCTATAGGACCTATGCAAGAACCTAACATGATCAAATTTGACTCATGACAATACAGCTTTAAAAAATGCATTGGCAGCAATTGTACCGATCATCTACTTTCAATGAATTATCAGCAAATTGGTGAAAGTACACCTATTAAAAAAAAAATAACAGCCTCCTCCATATCCCCTCTAGCTGTCCTGTCCATCACCAAGATAGGTGCGTTTTCTGCCATTTTAGGTAGAAGTAATGTTCAACCAATTTGCTTCTAATTTAGACAAAGTAGTAGGAAAGTTTATCAAACAAACTGTACATATGAGCTCTATCTATTTTACAATACGTGTAATATGTATTCACAAAATGTCCATTTTCTATATGTGTGAACTTCACATCTTTTTTTTTTTTAGTAAGTTTTAGTGCATGATGAGGTGGTGTTTACCTATAGGATCCACCATCCCTTGGACTGGGCACCATTGATGGTATTTATTGGGCCCCACGTTCTTAAGTAAATCTCAATATTGCTTCAAAAAGGTAGCTATGCATATACAGTTTACAGACAGAATGTTAACATATTAAGCAAGAGTGTGACAACTTATCAGTGCTAAATGTGCCATAAAAAAACCCAGCATGTAAAATTCTTAGCTTTGACAAGTGACAACATATCTGGCAAAATGCATTGTAAACCAAATGTAATTTTTAGCTGCAGTAAATTTTAGACAATCAAAATGATGTTAAAATGTGTGTGTTTCTTACAGTCTAGAGGCTGCTTATTCTGATGGAGGAAAACACTGACAGCATCCTTCATGATCACTGAAAGAACTGTTCTCCTTTCTCCTGCCCCACACTGATCTATCTGATCGGTGCAGTGCAGGGGAGAAAGTCACCAGGACTTGCATGGATGTTGCGCATCCTGTGTAGCTGAAAAAACTTCTGCAAGACTAGCCCTTGGACCTCTTTATGAAAAGAAGAACGACACTCCTGATATGTGAGGTGGCATGGATAGGGTCCCAATCAAACAAAGTTGTTGATTAGCCATTGAACCTTTCAGGTCATGTGATCAGTCACATTCCTGGAAGGAATTTCAAGATGAGGTAATGTATACGATGGATGAGTGTACATATATATATATGTATATATATATATATATATAAGTGTTTGTGTGTGTGGAGCTGCATGAGTATATAAGAGAGCTGTTGGTGTATGTAAGAAAGCTGTGTACAAGTATGTAGCAAAACAGTGCGTGTATGTAACAGAGGTGTGAGTGCATACTTCAAAGCTGTAGAAAAGCTATATGTGTTAGAACTGTGTTTGTGTATGGAGGAGAGTTGTGTGTGTATTTCGGAAAATTGCGTGTGTGATAGTAGTAGAGTTGTGTGTATGCAGGAGAGATGTGTGTATGTAGGAAAGAGGGTGGAAACTTATCAATGCTATAGGACCTATGCAAGAACCTAACATGATCAAATTTGACTCATGACAATACAGCTTTAAAAAATGCATTGGCAGCAATTGTACCGATCATCTACTTTCAATGAATTATCAGCAAATTGGTGAAAGTACACCTATTAAAAAAAAAATAACAGCCTCCTCCATATCCCCTCTAGCTGTCCTGTCCATCACCAAGATAGGTGCGTTTTCTGCCATTTTAGGTAGAAGTAATGTTCAACCAATTTGCTTCTAATTTAGACAAAGTAGTAGGAAAGTTTATCAAACAAACTCTACATATGAGCTCTATCTATTTTACAATACGTGTAATATGTATTCACAAAATGTCCATTTTCTATATGTGTGAACTTCACATCTTTTTTTTTTTTAGTAAGTTTTAGTGCATGATGAGGTGGTGTTTACCTATAGGATCCACCATCTCTTGGACTGGGCACCATTGATGGTATTTATTGGGCCCCACGTTCTTAAGTAAATCTCAATATTGCTTCAAAAAGGTAGCTATGCATATACAGTTTACAGACAGAATGTTAACATATTAAGCAAGAGTGTGACAACTTATCAGTGCTAAATGTGCCATAAAAAAACCCAGCATGTAAAATTCTTAGCTTTGACAAGTGACAACATATCTGGCAAAATGCATTGTAAACCAAATGTAATTTTTAGCTGCAGTAAATTTTAGACAATCAAAATGATGTTAAAATGTGTGTGTTTCTTACAGTCTAGAGGCTGCTTATTCTGATGGAGGAAAACACTGACAGCATCCTTCATGATCACTGAAAGAACTGTTCTCCTTTCTCCTGCCCCACACTGATCTATCTGATCGGTGCAGTGCAGGGGAGAAAGTCACCAGGACTTGTACGGATGTTGCGCATCCTGTGTAGCTGAAAAAACTTCTGCAAGACTAGCCCTTGGACCTCTTTATGAAAAGAAGAACGACACTCCTGATATGTGAGGTGGCATGGATAGGGTCCCAATCAAACAAAGTTGTTGATTAGCCATTGAACCTTTCAGGTCATGTGATCAGTCACATTCCTGGAAGGAATTTCAAGATGTGGTAATGTATACGATGGATGAGTGTACATATATATATATATATATATATATATATATATAAGTGTTTGTGTGTGTGGAGCTGCATGAGTATATAAGAGAGCTGTTGGTGTATGTAAGAAAGCTGTGTACAAGTATGTAGCAAAACAGTGCGTGTATGTAACAGAGGTGTGAGTGCATACTTCAAAGCTGTAGAAAAGCTATATGTGTTAGAACTGTGTTTGTGTATGGAGGAGAGTTGTGTGTGTATTTCGGAAAATTGCGTGTGTGATAGTAGTAGAGTTGTGTGTATGCAGGAGAGATGTGTGTATGTAGGAAAGAGGGTGGAAACTTATCAATGCTATAGGACCTATGCAAGAACCTAACATGATCAAATTTGACTCATGACAATACAGCTTTAAAAAATGCATTGGCAGCAATTGTACCGATCATCTACTTTCAATGAATTATCAGCAAATTGGTGAAAGTACACCTATTAAAAAAAAAATAACAGCCTCCTCCATATCCCCTCTAGCTGTCCTGTCCATCACCAAGATAGGTGCGTTTTCTGCCATTTTAGGTAGAAGTAATGTTCAACCAATTTGCTTCTAATTTAGACAAAGTAGTAGGAAAGTTTATCAAACAAACTCTACATATGAGCTCTATCTATTTTACAATACGTGTAATATGTATTCACAAAATGTCCATTTTCTATATGTGTGAACTTCACATCTTTTTTTTTTTTAGTAAGTTTTAGTGCATGATGAGGTGGTGTTTACCTATAGGATCCATCATCTCTTGGACTGGGCACCATTGATGGTATTTATTGGGCCCCACGTTCTTAAGTAAATCTCAATATTGCTTCAAAAAGGTAGCTATGCATATACAGTTTACAGACAGAATGTTAACATATTAAGCAAGAGTGTGACAACTTATCAGTGCTAAATGTGCCATAAAAAAACCCAGCATGTAAAATTCTTAGCTTTGACAAGTGACAACATATCTGGCAAAATGCATTGTAAACCAAATGTAATTTTTAGCTGCAGTAAATTTTAGACAATCAAAATGATGTTAAAATGTGTGTGTTTCTTACAGTCTAGAGGCTGCTTATTCTGATGGAGGAAAACACTGACAGCATCCTTCATGATCACTGAAAGAACTGTTCTCCTTTCTCCTGCCCCACACTGATCTATCTGATCGGTGCAGTGCAGGGGAGAAAGTCACCAGGACTTGCACGGATGTTGCGCATCCTGTGTAGCTGAAAAAACTTCTGCAAGACTAGCCCTTGGACCTCTTTATGAAAAGAAGAACGACACTCCTGATATGTGAGGTGGCATGGATAGGGTCCCAATCAAACAAAGTTGTTGATTAGCCATTGAACCTTTCAGGTCATGTGATCAGTCACATTCCTGGAAGGAATTTCAAGATGAGGTAATGTATACGATGGATGAGTGTACATATATATATATGTATATATATATATATATATATAAGTGTTTGTGTGTGTGGAGCTGCATGAGTATATAAGAGAGCTGTTGGTGTATGTAAGAAAGCTGTGTACAAGTATGTAGCAAAACAGTGCGTGTATGTAACAGAGGTGTGAGTGCATACTTCAAAGCTGTAGAAAAGCTATATGTGTTAGAACTGTGTTTGTGTATGGAGGAGAGTTGTGTGTGTATTTCGGAAAATTGCGTGTGTGATAGTAGTAGAGTTGTGTGTATGCAGGAGAGATGTGTGTATGTAGGAAAGAGGGTGGAAACTTATCAATGCTATAGGACCTATGCAAGAACCTAACATGATCAAATTTGACTCATGACAATACAGCTTTAAAAAATGCATTGGCAGCAATTGTACCGATCATCTACTTTCAATGAATTATCAGCAAATTGGTGAAAGTACACCTATTAAAAAAAAAATAACAGCCTCCTCCATATCCCCTCTAGCTGTCCTGTCCATCACCAAGATAGGTGCGTTTTCTGCCATTTTAGGTAGAAGTAATGTTCAACCAATTTGCTTCTAATTTAGACAAAGTAGTAGGAAAGTTTATCAAACAAACTGTACATATGAGCTCTATCTATTTTACAATACGTGTAATATGTATTCACAAAATGTCCATTTTCTATATGTGTGAACTTCACATCTTTTTTTTTTTTAGTAAGTTTTAGTGCATGATGAGGTGGTGTTTACCTATAGGATCCACCATCCCTTGGACTGGGCACCATTGATGGTATTTATTGGGCCCCACGTTCTTAAGTAAATCTCAATATTGCTTCAAAAAGGTAGCTATGCATATACAGTTTACAGACAGAATGTTAACATATTAAGCAAGAGTGTGACAACTTATCAGTGCTAAATGTGCCATAAAAAAACCCAGCATGTAAAATTCTTAGCTTTGACAAGTGACAACATATCTGGCAAAATGCATTGTAAACCAAATGTAATTTTTAGCTGCAGTAAATTTTAGACAATCAAAATGATGTTAAAATGTGTGTGTTTCTTACAGTCTAGAGGCTGCTTATTCTGATGGAGGAAAACACTGACAGCATCCTTCATGATCACTGAAAGAACTGTTCTCCTTTCTCCTGCCCCACACTGATCTATCTGATCGGTGCAGTGCAGGGGAGAAAGTCACCAGGACTTGCATGGATGTTGCGCATCCTGTGTAGCTGAAAAAACTTCTGCAAGACTAGCCCTTGGACCTCTTTATGAAAAGAAGAACGACACTCCTGATATGTGAGGTGGCATGGATAGGGTCCCAATCAAACAAAGTTGTTGATTAGCCATTGAACCTTTCAGGTCATGTGATCAGTCACATTCCTGGAAGGAATTTCAAGATGAGGTAATGTATACGATGGATGAGTGTACATATATATATATGTATATATATATATATATATAAGTGTTTGTGTGTGTGGAGCTGCATGAGTATATAAGAGAGCTGTTGGTGTATGTAAGAAAGCTGTGTACAAGTATGTAGCAAAACAGTGCGTGTATGTAACAGAGGTGTGAGTGCATACTTCAAAGCTGTAGAAAAGCTATATGTGTTAGAACTGTGTTTGTGTATGGAGGAGAGTTGTGTGTGTATTTCGGAAAATTGCATGTGTGATAGTAGTAGAGTTGTGTGTATGCAGGAGAGATGTGTGTATGTAGGAAAGAGGGTGGAAACTTATCAATGCTATAGGACCTATGCAAGAACCTAACATGATCAAATTTGACTCATGACAATACAGCTTTAAAAAATGCATTGGCAGCAATTGTACCGATCATCTACTTTCAATGAATTATCAGCAAATTGGTGAAAGTACACCTATTAAAAAAAAAATAACAGCCTCCTCCATATCCCCTCTAGCTGTCCTGTCCATCACCAAGATAGGTGCGTTTTCTGCCATTTTAGGTAGAAGTAATGTTCAACCAATTTGCTTCTAATTTAGACAAAGTAGTAGGAAAGTTTATCAAACAAACTCTACATATGAGCTCTATCTATTTTACAATACGTGTAATATGTATTCACAAAATGTCCATTTTCTATATGTGTGAACTTCACATCTTTTTTTTTTTTAGTAAGTTTTAGTGCATGATGAGGTGGTGTTTACCTATAGGATCCACCATCTCTTGGACTGGGCACCATTGATGGTATTTATTGGGCCCCACGTTCTTAAGTAAATCTCAATATTGCTTCAAAAAGGTAGCTATGCATATACAGTTTACAGACAGAATGTTAACATATTAAGCAAGAGTGTGACAACTTATCAGTGCTAAATGTGCCATAAAAAAACCCAGCATGTAAAATTCTTAGCTTTGACAAGTGACAACATATCTGGCAAAATGCATTGTAAACCAAATGTAATTTTTAGCTGCAGTAAATTTTAGACAATCAAAATGATGTTAAAATGTGTGTGTTTCTTACAGTCTAGAGGCTGCTTATTCTGATGGAGGAAAACACTGACAGCATCCTTCATGATCACTGAAAGAACTGTTCTCCTTTCTCCTGCCCCACACTGATCTATCTGATCGGTGCAGTGCAGGGGAGAAAGTCACCAGGACTTGTACGGATGTTGCGCATCCTGTGTAGCTGAAAAAACTTCTGCAAGACTAGCCCTTGGACCTCTTTATGAAAAGAAGAACGACACTCCTGATATGTGAGGTGGCATGGATAGGGTCCCAATCAAACAAAGTTGTTGATTAGCCATTGAACCTTTCAGGTCATGTGATCAGTCACATTCCTGGAAGGAATTTCAAGATGTGGTAATGTATACGATGGATGAGTGTACATATATATATATATATATATATATATATATATAAGTGTTTGTGTGTGTGGAGCTGCATGAGTATATAAGAGAGCTGTTGGTGTATGTAAGAAAGCTGTGTACAAGTATGTAGCAAAACAGTGCGTGTATGTAACAGAGGTGTGAGTGCATACTTCAAAGCTGTAGAAAAGCTATATGTGTTAGAACTGTGTTTGTGTATGGAGGAGAGTTGTGTGTGTATTTCGGAAAATTGCGTGTGTGATAGTAGTAGAGTTGTGTGTATGCAGGAGAGATGTGTGTATGTAGGAAAGAGGGTGGAAACTTATCAATGCTATAGGACCTATGCAAGAACCTAACATGATCAAATTTGACTCATGACAATACAGCTTTAAAAAATGCATTGGCAGCAATTGTACCGATCATCTACTTTCAATGAATTATCAGCAAATTGGTGAAAGTACACCTATTAAAAAAAAAATAACAGCCTCCTCCATATCCCCTCTAGCTGTCCTGTCCATCACCAAGATAGGTGCGTTTTCTGCCATTTTAGGTAGAAGTAATGTTCAACCAATTTGCTTCTAATTTAGACAAAGTAGTAGGAAAGTTTATCAAACAAACTCTACATATGAGCTCTATCTATTTTACAATACGTGTAATATGTATTCACAAAATGTCCATTTTCTATATGTGTGAACTTCACATCTTTTTTTTTTTTAGTAAGTTTTAGTGCATGATGAGGTGGTGTTTACCTATAGGATCCATCATCTCTTGGACTGGGCACCATTGATGGTATTTATTGGGCCCCACGTTCTTAAGTAAATCTCAATATTGCTTCAAAAAGGTAGCTATGCATATACAGTTTACAGACAGAATGTTAACATATTAAGCAAGAGTGTGACAACTTATCAGTGCTAAATGTGCCATAAAAAAACCCAGCATGTAAAATTCTTAGCTTTGACAAGTGACAACATATCTGGCAAAATGCATTGTAAACCAAATGTAATTTTTAGCTGCAGTAAATTTTAGACAATCAAAATGATGTTAAAATGTGTGTGTTTCTTACAGTCTAGAGGCTGCTTATTCTGATGGAGGAAAACACTGACAGCATCCTTCATGATCACTGAAAGAACTGTTCTCCTTTCTCCTGCCCCACACTGATCTATCTGATCGGTGCAGTGCAGGGGAGAAAGTCACCAGGACTTGCACGGATGTTGCGCATCCTGTGTAGCTGAAAAAACTTCTGCAAGACTAGCCCTTGGACCTCTTTATGAAAAGAAGAACGACACTCCTGATATGTGAGGTGGCATGGATAGGGTCCCAATCAAACAAAGTTGTTGATTAGCCATTGAACCTTTCAGGTCATGTGATCAGTCACATTCCTGGAAGGAATTTCAAGATGTGGTAATGTATACGATGGATGAGTGTACATATATATATATATATATATATATATATATAAGTGTTTGTGTGTGTGGAGCTGCATGAGTATATAAGAGAGCTGTTGGTGTATGTAAGAAAGCTGTGTACAAGTATGTAGCAAAACAGTGCGTGTATGTAACAGAGGTGTGAGTGCATACTTCAAAGCTGTAGAAAAGCTATATGTGTTAGAACTGTGTTTGTGTATGGAGGAGAGTTGTGTGTGTATTTCGGAAAATTGCGTGTGTGATAGTAGTAGAGTTGTGTGTATGCAGGAGAGATGTGTGTATGTAGGAAAGAGGGTGGAAACTTATCAATGCTATAGGACCTATGCAAGAACCTAACATGATCAAATTTGACTCATGACAATACAGCTTTAAAAAATGCATTGGCAGCAATTGTACCGATCATCTACTTTCAATGAATTATCAGCAAATTGGTGAAAGTACACCTATTAAAAAAAAAATAACAGCCTCCTCCATATCCCCTCTAGCTGTCCTGTCCATCACCAAGATAGGTGCGTTTTCTGCCATTTTAGGTAGAAGTAATGTTCAACCAATTTGCTTCTAATTTAGACAAAGTAGTAGGAAAGTTTATCAAACAAACTCTACATATGAGCTCTATCTATTTTACAATACGTGTAATATGTATTCACAAAATGTCCATTTTCTATATGTGTGAACTTCACATCTTTTTTTTTTTTTAGTAAGTTTTAGTGCATGATGAGGTGGTGTTTACCTATAGGATCCACCATCTCTTGGACTGGGCACCATTGATGGTATTTATTGGGCCCCACGTTCTTAAGTAAATCTCAATATTGCTTCAAAAAGGTAGCTATGCATATACAGTTTACAGACAGAATGTTAACATATTAAGCAAGAGTGTGACAACTTATCAGTGCTAAATGTGCCATAAAAAAACCCAGCATGTAAAATTCTTAGCTTTGACAAGTGACAACATATCTGGCAAAATGCATTGTAAACCAAATGTAATTTTTAGCTGCAGTAAATTTTAGACAATCAAAATGATGTTAAAATGTGTGTGTTTCTTACAGTCTAGAGGCTGCTTATTCTGATGGAGGAAAACACTGACAGCATCCTTCATGATCACTGAAAGAACTGTTCTCCTTTCTCCTGCCCCACACTGATCTATCTGATCGGTGCAGTGCAGGGGAGAAAGTCACCAGGACTTGCACGGATGTTGCGCATCCTGTGTAGCTGAAAAAACTTCTGCAAGACTAGCCCTTGGACCTCTTTATGAAAAGAAGAACGACACTCCTGATATGTGAGGTGGCATGGATAGGGTCCCAATCAAACAAAGTTGTTGATTAGCCATTGAACCTTTCAGGTCATGTGATCAGTCACATTCCTGGAAGGAATTTCAAGATGTGGTAATGTATACGATGGATGAGTGTACATATATATATATATATATATATATATATATATATATATATATAAGTGTTTGTGTGTGTGGAGCTGCATGAGTATATAAGAGAGCTGTTGGTGTATGTAAGAAAGCTGTGTACAAGTATGTAGCAAAACAGTGCGTGTATGTAACAGAGGTGTGAGTGCATACTTCAAAGCTGTAGAAAAGCTATATGTGTTAGAACTGTGTTTGTGTATGGAGGAGAGTTGTGTGTGTATTTCGGAAAATTGCGTGTGTGATAGTAGTAGAGTTGTGTGTATGCAGGAGAGATGTGTGTATGTAGGAAAGAGGGTGGAAACTTATCAATGCTATAGGACCTATGCAAGAACCTAACATGATCAAATTTGACTCATGACAATACAGCTTTAAAAAATGCATTGGCAGCAATTGTACCGATCATCTACTTTCAATTAATTATCAGTAAATTGGTGAAAGTACACCTATTAAAAAAAAAATAACAGCCTCCTCCATATCCCCTCTAGCTGTCCTGTCCATCACCAAGATAGGTGCGTTTTCTGCCATTTTAGGTAGAAGTAATGTTCAACCAATTTGCTTCTAATTTAGACAAAGTAGTAGGAAAGTTTATCAAACAAACTCTACATATGAGCTCTATCTATTTTACAATACGTGTAATATGTATTCACAAAATGTCCATTTTCTATATGTGTGAACTTCACATCTTTTTTTTTTTTAGTAAGTTTTAGTGCATGATGAGGTGGTGTTTACCTATAGGATCCACCATCTCTTGGACTGGGCACCATTGATGGTATTTATTGGGCCCCACGTTCTTAAGTAAATCTCAATATTGCTTCAAAAAGGTAGCTATGCATATACAGTTTACAGACAGAATGTTAACATATTAAGCAAGAGTGTGACAACTTATCAGTGCTAAATGTGCCATAAAAAAACCCAGCATGTAAAATTCTTAGCTTTGACAAGTGACAACATATCTGGCAAAATGCATTGTAAACCAAATGTAATTTTTAGCTGCAGTAAATTTTAGACAATCAAAATGATGTTAAAATGTGTGTGTTTCTTACAGTCTAGAGGCTGCTTATTCTGATGGAGGAAAACACTGACAGCATCCTTCATGATCACTGAAAGAACTGTTCTCCTTTCTCCTGCCCCACACTGATCTATCTGATCGGTGCAGTGCAGGGGAGAAAGTCACCAGGACTTGCACGGATGTTGCGCATCCTGTGTAGCTGAAAAAACTTCTGCAAGACTAGCCCTTGGACCTCTTTATGAAAAGAAGAACGACACTCCTGATATGTGAGGTGGCATGGATAGGGTCCCAATCAAACAAAGTTGTTGATTAGCCATTGAACCTTTCAGGTCATGTGATCAGTCACATTCCTGGAAGGAATTTCAAGATGTGGTAATGTATACGATGGATGAGTGTACATATATATATATATATATATATATATATATATATATATATATAAGTGTTTGTGTGTGTGGAGCTGCATGAGTATATAAGAGAGCTGTTGGTGTATGTAAGAAAGCTGTGTACAAGTATGTAGCAAAACAGTGCGTGTATGTAACAGAGGTGTGAGTGCATACTTCAAAGCTGTAGAAAAGCTATATGTGTTAGAACTGTGTTTGTGTATGGAGGAGAGTTGTGTGTGTATTTCGGAAAATTGCGTGTGTGATAGTAGTAGAGTTGTGTGTATGCAGGAGAGATGTGTGTATGTAGGAAAGAGGGTGGAAACTTATCAATGCTATAGGACCTATGCAAGAACCTAACATGATCAAATTTGACTCATGACAATACAGCTTTAAAAAATGCATTGGCAGCAATTGTACCGATCATCTACTTTCAATGAATTATCAGCAAATTGGTGAAAGTACACCTATTAAAAAAAAAATAACAGCCTCCTCCATATCCCCTCTAGCTGTCCTGTCCATCACCAAGATAGGTGCGTTTTCTGCCATTTTAGGTAGAAGTAATGTTCAACCAATTTGCTTCTAATTTAGACAAAGTAGTAGGAAAGTTTATCAAACAAACTCTACATATGAGCTCTATCTATTTTACAATACGTGTAATATGTATTCACAAAATGTCCATTTTCTATATGTGTGAACTTCACATCTTTTTTTTTTTTTAGTAAGTTTTAGTGCATGATGAGGTGGTGTTTACCTATAGGATCCACCATCTCTTGGACTGGGCACCATTGATGGTATTTATTGGGCCCCACGTTCTTAAGTAAATCTCAATATTGCTTCAAAAAGGTAGCTATGCATATACAGTTTACAGACAGAATGTTAACATATTAAGCAAGAGTGTGACAACTTATCAGTGCTAAATGTGCCATAAAAAAACCCAGCATGTAAAATTCTTAGCTTTGACAAGTGACAACATATCTGGCAAAATGCATTGTAAACCAAATGTAATTTTTAGCTGCAGTAAATTTTAGACAATCAAAATGATGTTAAAATGTGTGTGTTTCTTACAGTCTAGAGGCTGCTTATTCTGATGGAGGAAAACACTGACAGCATCCTTCATGATCACTGAAAGAACTGTTCTCCTTTCTCCTGCCCCACACTGATCTATCTGATCGGTGCAGTGCAGGGGAGAAAGTCACCAGGACTTGCACGGATGTTGCGCATCCTGTGTAGCTGAAAAAACTTCTGCAAGACTAGCCCTTGGACCTCTTTATGAAAAGAAGAACGACACTCCTGATATGTGAGGTGGCATGGATAGGGTCCCAATCAAACAAAGTTGTTGATTAGCCATTGAACCTTTCAGGTCATGTGATCAGTCACATTCCTGGAAGGAATTTCAAGATGTGGTAATGTATACGATGGATGAGTGTACATATATATATATATATATATATATATATATATAAGTGTTTGTGTGTGTGGAGCTGCATGAGTATATAAGAGAGCTGTTGGTGTATGTAAGAAAGCTGTGTACAAGTATGTAGCAAAACAGTGCGTGTATGTAACAGAGGTGTGAGTGCATACTTCAAAGCTGTAGAAAAGCTATATGTGTTAGAACTGTGTTTGTGTATGGAGGAGAGTTGTGTGTGTATTTCGGAAAATTGCGTGTGTGATAGTAGTAGAGTTGTGTGTATGCAGGAGAGATGTGTGTATGTAGGAAAGAGGGTGGAAACTTATCAATGCTATAGGACCTATGCAAGAACCTAACATGATCAAATTTGACTCATGACAATACAGCTTTAAAAAATGCATTGGCAGCAATTGTACCGATCATCTACTTTCAATGAATTATCAGCAAATTGGTGAAAGTACACCTATTAAAAAAAAAATAACAGCCTCCTCCATATCCCCTCTAGCTGTCCTGTCCATCACCAAGATAGGTGCGTTTTCTGCCATTTTAGGTAGAAGTAATGTTCAACCAATTTGCTTCTAATTTAGACAAAGTAGTAGGAAAGTTTATCAAACAAACTCTACATATGAGCTCTATCTATTTTACAATACGTGTAATATGTATTCACAAAATGTCCATTTTCTATATGTGTGAACTTCACATCTTTTTTTTTTTTAGTAAGTTTTAGTGCATGATGAGGTGGTGTTTACCTATAGGATCCATCATCTCTTGGACTGGGCACCATTGATGGTATTTATTGGGCCCCACGTTCTTAAGTAAATCTCAATATTGCTTCAAAAAGGTAGCTATGCATATACAGTTTACAGACAGAATGTTAACATATTAAGCAAGAGTGTGACAACTTATCAGTGCTAAATGTGCCATAAAAAAACCCAGCATGTAAAATTCTTAGCTTTGACAAGTGACAACATATCTGGCAAAATGCATTGTAAACCAAATGTAATTTTTAGCTGCAGTAAATTTTAGACAATCAAAATGATGTTAAAATGTGTGTGTTTCTTACAGTCTAGAGGCTGCTTATTCTGATGGAGGAAAACACTGACAGCATCCTTCATGATCACTGAAAGAACTGTTCTCCTTTCTCCTGCCCCACACTGATCTATCTGATCGGTGCAGTGCAGGGGAGAAAGTCACCAGGACTTGCACGGATGTTGCGCATCCTGTGTAGCTGAAAAAACTTCTGCAAGACTAGCCCTTGGACCTCTTTATGAAAAGAAGAACGACACTCCTGATATGTGAGGTGGCATGGATAGGGTCCCAATCAAACAAAGTTGTTGATTAGCCATTGAACCTTTCAGGTCATGTGATCAGTCACATTCCTGGAAGGAATTTCAAGATGTGGTAATGTATACGATGGATGAGTGTACATATATATATATATATATATATATATATATATATATATAAGTGTTTGTGTGTGTGGAGCTGCATGAGTATATAAGAGAGCTGTTGGTGTATGTAAGAAAGCTGTGTACAAGTATGTAGCAAAACAGTGCGTGTATGTAACAGAGGTGTGAGTGCATACTTCAAAGCTGTAGAAAAGCTATATGTGTTAGAACTGTGTTTGTGTATGGAGGAGAGTTGTGTGTGTATTTCGGAAAATTGCGTGTGTGATAGTAGTAGAGTTGTGTGTATGCAGGAGAGATGTGTGTATGTAGGAAAGAGGGTGGAAACTTATCAATGCTATAGGACCTATGCAAGAACCTAACATGATCAAATTTGACTCATGACAATACAGCTTTAAAAAATGCATTGGCAGCAATTGTACCGATCATCTACTTTCAATGAATTATCAGCAAATTGGTGAAAGTACACCTATTAAAAAAAAAATAACAGCCTCCTCCATATCCCCTCTAGCTGTCCTGTCCATCACCAAGATAGGTGCGTTTTCTGCCATTTTAGGTAGAAGTAATGTTCAACCAATTTGCTTCTAATTTAGACAAAGTAGTAGGAAAGTTTATCAAACAAACTCTACATATGAGCTCTATCTATTTTACAATACGTGTAATATGTATTCACAAAATGTCCATTTTCTATATGTGTGAACTTCACATCTTTTTTTTTTTTTAGTAAGTTTTAGTGCATGATGAGGTGGTGTTTACCTATAGGATCCACCATCTCTTGGACTGGGCACCATTGATGGTATTTATTGGGCCCCACGTTCTTAAGTAAATCTCAATATTGCTTCAAAAAGGTAGCTATGCATATACAGTTTACAGACAGAATGTTAACATATTAAGCAAGAGTGTGACAACTTATCAGTGCTAAATGTGCCATAAAAAAACCCAGCATGTAAAATTCTTAGCTTTGACAAGTGACAACATATCTGGCAAAATGCATTGTAAACCAAATGTAATTTTTAGCTGCAGTAAATTTTAGACAATCAAAATGATGTTAAAATGTGTGTGTTTCTTACAGTCTAGAGGCTGCTTATTCTGATGGAGGAAAACACTGACAGCATCCTTCATGATCACTGAAAGAACTGTTCTCCTTTCTCCTGCCCCACACTGATCTATCTGATTGGTGCAGTGCAGGGGAGAAAGTCACCAGGACTTGCACGGATGTTGCGCATCCTGTGTAGCTGAAAAAACTTCTGCAAGACTAGCCCTTGGACCTCTTTATGAAAAGAAGAACGACACTCCTGATATGTGAGGTGGCATGGATAGGGTCCCAATCAAACAAAGTTGTTGATTAGCCATTGAACCTTTCAGGTCATGTGATCAGTCACATTCCTGGAAGGAATTTCAAGATGTGGTAATGTATACGATGGATGAGTGTACATATATATATATATATATATATATATATATATATATATATATATATAAGTGTTTGTGTGTGTGGAGCTGCATGAGTATATAAGAGAGCTGTTGGTGTATGTAAGAAAGCTGTGTACAAGTATGTAGCAAAACAGTGCGTGTATGTAACAGAGGTGTGAGTGCATACTTCAAAGCTGTAGAAAAGCTATATGTGTTAGAACTGTGTTTGTGTATGGAGGAGAGTTGTGTGTGTATCGGAAAATTGCGTGTGTGATAGTAGTAGAGTTGTGTGTATGCAGGAGAGATGTGTGTATGTAGGAAAGAGGGTGGAAACTTATCAATGCTATAGGACCTATGCAAGAACCTAACATGATCAAATTTGACTCATGACAATACAGCTTTAAAAAATGCATTGGCAGCAATTGTACCGATCATCTACTTTCAATTAATTATCAGTAAATTGGTGAAAGTACACCTATTAAAAAAAAAATAACAGCCTCCTCCATATCCCCTCTAGCTGTCCTGTCCATCACCAAGATAGGTGCGTTTTCTGCCATTTTAGGTAGAAGTAATGTTCAACCAATTTGCTTCTAATTTAGACAAAGTAGTAGGAAAGTTTATCAAACAAACTCTACATATGAGCTCTATCTATTTTACAATACGTGTAATATGTATTCACAAAATGTCCATTTTCTATATGTGTGAACTTCACATCTTTTTTTTTTTTAGTAAGTTTTAGTGCATGATGAGGTGGTGTTTACCTATAGGATCCACCATCTCTTGGACTGGGCACCATTGATGGTATTTATTGGGCCCCACGTTCTTAAGTAAATCTCAATATTGCTTCAAAAAGGTAGCTATGCATATACAGTTTACAGACAGAATGTTAACATATTAAGCAAGAGTGTGACAACTTATCAGTGCTAAATGTGCCATAAAAAAACCCAGCATGTAAAATTCTTAGCTTTGACAAGTGACAACATATCTGGCAAAATGCATTGTAAACCAAATGTAATTTTTAGCTGCAGTAAATTTTAGACAATCAAAATGATGTTAAAATGTGTGTGTTTCTTACAGTCTAGAGGCTGCTTATTCTGATGGAGGAAAACACTGACAGCATCCTTCATGATCACTGAAAGAACTGTTCTCCTTTCTCCTGCCCCACACTGATCTATCTGATCGGTGCAGTGCAGGGGAGAAAGTCACCAGGACTTGCACGGATGTTGCGCATCCTGTGTAGCTGAAAAAACTTCTGCAAGACTAGCCCTTGGACCTCTTTATGAAAAGAAGAACGACACTCCTGATATGTGAGGTGGCATGGATAGGGTCCCAATCAAACAAAGTTGTTGATTAGCCATTGAACCTTTCAGGTCATGTGATCAGTCACATTCCTGGAAGGAATTTCAAGATGTGGTAATGTATACGATGGATGAGTGTACATATATATATATATATATATATATATATATATATATATAAGTGTTTGTGTGTGTGGAGCTGCATGAGTATATAAGAGAGCTGTTGGTGTATGTAAGAAAGCTGTGTACAAGTATGTAGCAAAACAGTGCGTGTATGTAACAGAGGTGTGAGTGCATACTTCAAAGCTGTAGAAAAGCTATATGTGTTAGAACTGTGTTTGTGTATGGAGGAGAGTTGTGTGTGTATTTCGGAAAATTGCGTGTGTGATAGTAGTAGAGTTGTGTGTATGCAGGAGAGATGTGTGTATGTAGGAAAGAGGGTGGAAACTTATCAATGCTATAGGACCTATGCAAGAACCTAACATGATCAAATTTGACTCATGACAATACAGCTTTAAAAAATGCATTGGCAGCAATTGTACCGATCATCTACTTTCAATGAATTATCAGCAAATTGGTGAAAGTACACCTATTAAAAAAAAAATAACAGCCTCCTCCATATCCCCTCTAGCTGTCCTGTCCATCACCAAGATAGGTGCGTTTTCTGCCATTTTAGGTAGAAGTAATGTTCAACCAATTTGCTTCTAATTTAGACAAAGTAGTAGGAAAGTTTATCAAACAAACTCTACATATGAGCTCTATCTATTTTACAATACGTGTAATATGTATTCACAAAATGTCCATTTTCTATATGTGTGAACTTCACATCTTTTTTTTTTTTTAGTAAGTTTTAGTGCATGATGAGGTGGTGTTTACCTATAGGATCCACCATCTCTTGGACTGGGCACCATTGATGGTATTTATTGGGCCCCACGTTCTTAAGTAAATCTCAATATTGCTTCAAAAAGGTAGCTATGCATATACAGTTTACAGACAGAATGTTAACATATTAAGCAAGAGTGTGACAACTTATCAGTGCTAAATGTGCCATAAAAAAACCCAGCATGTAAAATTCTTAGCTTTGACAAGTGACAACATATCTGGCAAAATGCATTGTAAACCAAATGTAATTTTTAGCTGCAGTAAATTTTAGACAATCAAAATGATGTTAAAATGTGTGTGTTTCTTACAGTCTAGAGGCTGCTTATTCTGATGGAGGAAAACACTGACAGCATCCTTCATGATCACTGAAAGAACTGTTCTCCTTTCTCCTGCCCCACACTGATCTATCTGATCGGTGCAGTGCAGGGGAGAAAGTCACCAGGACTTGCACGGATGTTGCGCATCCTGTGTAGCTGAAAAAACTTCTGCAAGACTAGCCCTTGGACCTCTTTATGAAAAGAAGAACGACACTCCTGATATGTGAGGTGGCATGGATAGGGTCCCAATCAAACAAAGTTGTTGATTAGCCATTGAACCTTTCAGGTCATGTGATCAGTCACATTCCTGGAAGGAATTTCAAGATGTGGTAATGTATACGATGGATGAGTGTACATATATATATATATATATATATATATATATATATATATAAGTGTTTGTGTGTGTGGAGCTGCATGAGTATATAAGAGAGCTGTTGGTGTATGTAAGAAAGCTGTGTACAAGTATGTAGCAAAACAGTGCGTGTATGTAACAGAGGTGTGAGTGCATACTTCAAAGCTGTAGAAAAGCTATATGTGTTAGAACTGTGTTTGTGTATGGAGGAGAGTTGTGTGTGTATTTCGGAAAATTGCGTGTGTGATAGTAGTAGAGTTGTGTGTATGCAGGAGAGATGTGTGTATGTAGGAAAGAGGGTGGAAACTTATCAATGCTATAGGACCTATGCAAGAACCTAACATGATCAAATTTGACTCATGACAATACAGCTTTAAAAAATGCATTGGCAGCAATTGTACCGATCATCTACTTTCAATGAATTATCAGCAAATTGGTGAAAGTACACCTATTAAAAAAAAAATAACAGCCTCCTCCATATCCCCTCTAGCTGTCCTGTCCATCACCAAGATAGGTGCGTTTTCTGCCATTTTAGGTAGAAGTAATGTTCAACCAATTTGCTTCTAATTTAGACAAAGTAGTAGGAAAGTTTATCAAACAAACTCTACATATGAGCTCTATCTATTTTACAATACGTGTAATATGTATTCACAAAATGTCCATTTTCTATATGTGTGAACTTCACATCTTTTTTTTTTTTTAGTAAGTTTTAGTGCATGATGAGGTGGTGTTTACCTATAGGATCCACCATCTCTTGGACTGGGCACCATTGATGGTATTTATTGGGCCCCACGTTCTTAAGTAAATCTCAATATTGCTTCAAAAAGGTAGCTATGCATATACAGTTTACAGACAGAATGTTAACATATTAAGCAAGAGTGTGACAACTTATCAGTGCTAAATGTGCCATAAAAAAACCCAGCATGTAAAATTCTTAGCTTTGACAAGTGACAACATATCTGGCAAAATGCATTGTAAACCAAATGTAATTTTTAGCTGCAGTAAATTTTAGACAATCAAAATGATGTTAAAATGTGTGTGTTTCTTACAGTCTAGAGGCTGCTTATTCTGATGGAGGAAAACACTGACAGCATCCTTCATGATCACTGAAAGAACTGTTCTCCTTTCTCCTGCCCCACACTGATCTATCTGATCGGTGCAGTGCAGGGGAGAAAGTCACCAGGACTTGCACGGATGTTGCGCATCCTGTGTAGCTGAAAAAACTTCTGCAAGACTAGCCCTTGGACCTCTTTATGAAAAGAAGAACGACACTCCTGATATGTGAGGTGGCATGGATAGGGTCCCAATCAAACAAAGTTGTTGATTAGCCATTGAACCTTTCAGGTCATGTGATCAGTCACATTCCTGGAAGGAATTTCAAGATGTGGTAATGTATACGATGGATGAGTGTACATATATATATATATATATATATATATATATATATATATATATATATAAGTGTTTGTGTGTGTGGAGCTGCATGAGTATATAAGAGAGCTGTTGGTGTATGTAAGAAAGCTGTGTACAAGTATGTAGCAAAACAGTGCGTGTATGTAACAGAGGTGTGAGTGCATACTTCAAAGCTGTAGAAAAGCTATATGTGTTAGAACTGTGTTTGTGTATGGAGGAGAGTTGTGTGTGTATTTCGGAAAATTGCGTGTGTGATAGTAGTAGAGTTGTGTGTATGCAGGAGAGATGTGTGTATGTAGGAAAGAGGGTGGAAACTTATCAATGCTATAGGACCTATGCAAGAACCTAACATGATCAAATTTGACTCATGACAATACAGCTTTAAAAAATGCATTGGCAGCAATTGTACCGATCATCTACTTTCAATTAATTATCAGTAAATTGGTGAAAGTACACCTATTAAAAAAAAAATAACAGCCTCCTCCATATCCCCTCTAGCTGTCCTGTCCATCACCAAGATAGGTGCGTTTTCTGCCATTTTAGGTAGAAGTAATGTTCAACCAATTTGCTTCTAATTTAGACAAAGTAGTAGGAAAGTTTATCAAACAAACTCTACATATGAGCTCTATCTATTTTACAATACGTGTAATATGTATTCACAAAATGTCCATTTTCTATATGTGTGAACTTCACATCTTTTTTTTTTTTAGTAAGTTTTAGTGCATGATGAGGTGGTGTTTACCTATAGGATCCACCATCTCTTGGACTGGGCACCATTGATGGTATTTATTGGGCCCCACGTTCTTAAGTAAATCTCAATATTGCTTCAAAAAGGTAGCTATGCATATACAGTTTACAGACAGAATGTTAACATATTAAGCAAGAGTGTGACAACTTATCAGTGCTAAATGTGCCATAAAAAAACCCAGCATGTAAAATTCTTAGCTTTGACAAGTGACAACATATCTGGCAAAATGCATTGTAAACCAAATGTAATTTTTAGCTGCAGTAAATTTTAGACAATCAAAATGATGTTAAAATGTGTGTGTTTCTTACAGTCTAGAGGCTGCTTATTCTGATGGAGGAAAACACTGACAGCATCCTTCATGATCACTGAAAGAACTGTTCTCCTTTCTCCTGCCCCACACTGATCTATCTGATCGGTGCAGTGCAGGGGAGAAAGTCACCAGGACTTGCACGGATGTTGCGCATCCTGTGTAGCTGAAAAAACTTCTGCAAGACTAGCCCTTGGACCTCTTTATGAAAAGAAGAACGACACTCCTGATATGTGAGGTGGCATGGATAGGGTCCCAATCAAACAAAGTTGTTGATTAGCCATTGAACCTTTCAGGTCATGTGATCAGTCACATTCCTGGAAGGAATTTCAAGATGTGGTAATGTATACGATGGATGAGTGTACATATATATATATATATATATATATATATATATATATATATATAAGTGTTTGTGTGTGTGGAGCTGCATGAGTATATAAGAGAGCTGTTGGTGTATGTAAGAAAGCTGTGTACAAGTATGTAGCAAAACAGTGCGTGTATGTAACAGAGGTGTGAGTGCATACTTCAAAGCTGTAGAAAAGCTATATGTGTTAGAACTGTGTTTGTGTATGGAGGAGAGTTGTGTGTGTATTTCGGAAAATTGCGTGTGTGATAGTAGTAGAGTTGTGTGTATGCAGGAGAGATGTGTGTATGTAGGAAAGAGGGTGGAAACTTATCAATGCTATAGGACCTAT
Source organism: Phyllobates terribilis (assembly GCF_046119375.1). NCBI lineage: Eukaryota > Metazoa > Chordata > Amphibia > Anura > Dendrobatidae > Phyllobates > Phyllobates terribilis. Next base: position 36,318 of record NW_027363897.1, on the reverse strand, counting down.
GCAAGAACCTAACATGATCAAATTTGACTCATGACAATACAGCTTTAAAAAATGCATTGGCAGCAATTGTACCGATCATCTACTTTCAATGAATTATCAGCAAATTGGTGAAAGTACACCTATTAAAAAAAAAATAACAGCCTCCTCCATATCCCCTCTAGCTGTCCTGTCCATCACCAAGATAGGTGCGTTTTCTGCCATTTTAGGTAGAAGTAATGTTCAACCAATTTGCTTCTAATTTAGACAAAGTAGTAGGAAAGTTTATCAAACAAACTCTACATATGAGCTCTATCTATTTTACAATACGTGTAATATGTATTCACAAAATGTCCATTTTCTATATGTGTGAACTTCACATCTTTTTTTTTTTTTAGTAAGTTTTAGTGCATGATGAGGTGGTGTTTACCTATAGGATCCACCATCTCTTGGACTGGGCACCATTGATGGTATTTATTGGGCCCCACGTTCTTAAGTAAATCTCAATATTGCTTCAAAAAGGTAGCTATGCATATACAGTTTACAGACAGAATGTTAACATATTAAGCAAGAGTGTGACAACTTATCAGTGCTAAATGTGCCATAAAAAAACCCAGCATGTAAAATTCTTAGCTTTGACAAGTGACAACATATCTGGCAAAATGCATTGTAAACCAAATGTAATTTTTAGCTGCAGTAAATTTTAGACAATCAAAATGATGTTAAAATGTGTGTGTTTCTTACAGTCTAGAGGCTGCTTATTCTGATGGAGGAAAACACTGACAGCATCCTTCATGATCACTGAAAGAACTGTTCTCCTTTCTCCTGCCCCACACTGATCTATCTGATCGGTGCAGTGCAGGGGAGAAAGTCACCAGGACTTGCACGGATGTTGCGCATCCTGTGTAGCTGAAAAAACTTCTGCAAGACTAGCCCTTGGACCTCTTTATGAAAAGAAGAACGACACTCCTGATATGTGAGGTGGCATGGATAGGGTCCCAATCAAACAAAGTTGTTGATTAGCCATTGAACCTTTCAGGTCATGTGATCAGTCACATTCCTGGAAGGAATTTCAAGATGTGGTAATGTATACGATGGATGAGTGTACATATATATATATATATATATATATATATATATATATATATATATATAAGTGTTTGTGTGTGTGGAGCTGCATGAGTATATAAGAGAGCTGTTGGTGTATGTAAGAAAGCTGTGTACAAGTATGTAGCAAAACAGTGCGTGTATGTAACAGAGGTGTGAGTGCATACTTCAAAGCTGTAGAAAAGCTATATGTGTTAGAACTGTGTTTGTGTATGGAGGAGAGTTGTGTGTGTATTTCGGAAAATTGCGTGTGTGATAGTAGTAGAGTTGTGTGTATGCAGGAGAGATGTGTGTATGTAGGAAAGAGGGTGGAAACTTATCAATGCTATAGGACCTATGCAAGAACCTAACATGATCAAATTTGACTCATGACAATACAGCTTTAAAAAATGCATTGGCAGCAATTGTACCGATCATCTACTTTCAATTAATTATCAGTAAATTGGTGAAAGTACACCTATTAAAAAAAAAATAACAGCCTCCTCCATATCCCCTCTAGCTGTCCTGTCCATCACCAAGATAGGTGCGTTTTCTGCCATTTTAGGTAGAAGTAATGTTCAACCAATTTGCTTCTAATTTAGACAAAGTAGTAGGAAAGTTTATCAAACAAACTCTACATATGAGCTCTATCTATTTTACAATACGTGTAATATGTATTCACAAAATGTCCATTTTCTATATGTGTGAACTTCACATCTTTTTTTTTTTTTAGTAAGTTTTAGTGCATGATGAGGTGGTGTTTACCTATAGGATCCACCATCTCTTGGACTGGGCACCATTGATGGTATTTATTGGGCCCCACGTTCTTAAGTAAATCTCAATATTGCTTCAAAAAGGTAGCTATGCATATACAGTTTACAGACAGAATGTTAACATATTAAGCAAGAGTGTGACAACTTATCAGTGCTAAATGTGCCATAAAAAAACCCAGCATGTAAAATTCTTAGCTTTGACAAGTGACAACATATCTGGCAAAATGCATTGTAAACCAAATGTAATTTTTAGCTGCAGTAAATTTTAGACAATCAAAATGATGTTAAAATGTGTGTGTTTCTTACAGTCTAGAGGCTGCTTATTCTGATGGAGGAAAACACTGACAGCATCCTTCATGATCACTGAAAGAACTGTTCTCCTTTCTCCTGCCCCACACTGATCTATCTGATCGGTGCAGTGCAGGGGAGAAAGTCACCAGGACTTGCACGGATGTTGCGCATCCTGTGTAGCTGAAAAAACTTCTGCAAGACTAGCCCTTGGACCTCTTTATGAAAAGAAGAACGACACTCCTGATATGTGAGGTGGCATGGATAGGGTCCCAATCAAACAAAGTTGTTGATTAGCCATTGAACCTTTCAGGTCATGTGATCAGTCACATTCCTGGAAGGAATTTCAAGATGTGGTAATGTATACGATGGATGAGTGTACATATATATATATATATATATATATATATATATATATATATATATATATAAGTGTTTGTGTGTGTGGAGCTGCATGAGTATATAAGAGAGCTGTTGGTGTATGTAAGAAAGCTGTGTACAAGTATGTAGCAAAACAGTGCGTGTATGTAACAGAGGTGTGAGTGCATACTTCAAAGCTGTAGAAAAGCTATATGTGTTAGAACTGTGTTTGTGTATGGAGGAGAGTTGTGTGTGTATTTCGGAAAATTGCGTGTGTGATAGTAGTAGAGTTGTGTGTATGCAGGAGAGATGTGTGTATGTAGGAAAGAGGGTGGAAACTTATCAATGCTATAGGACCTATGCAAGAACCTAACATGATCAAATTTGACTCATGACAATACAGCTTTAAAAAATGCATTGGCAGCAATTGTACCGATCATCTACTTTCAATTAATTATCAGTAAATTGGTGAAAGTACACCTATTAAAAAAAAAATAACAGCCTCCTCCATATCCCCTCTAGCTGTCCTGTCCATCACCAAGATAGGTGCGTTTTCTGCCATTTTAGGTAGAAGTAATGTTCAACCAATTTGCTTCTAATTTAGACAAAGTAGTAGGAAAGTTTATCAAACAAACTCTACATATGAGCTCTATCTATTTTACAATACGTGTAATATGTATTCACAAAATGTCCATTTTCTATATGTGTGAACTTCACATCTTTTTTTTTTTTAGTAAGTTTTAGTGCATGATGAGGTGGTGTTTACCTATAGGATCCACCATCTCTTTGGACTGGGCACCATTGATGGTATTTATTGGGCCCCACGTTCTTAAGTAAATCTCAATATTGCTTCAAAAAGGTAGCTATGCATATACAGTTTACAGACAGAATGTTAACATATTAAGCAAGAGTGTGACAACTTATCAGTGCTAAATGTGCCATAAAAAAACCCAGCATGTAAAATTCTTAGCTTTGACAAGTGACAACATATCTGGCAAAATGCATTGTAAACCAAATGTAATTTTTAGCTGCAGTAAATTTTAGACAATCAAAATGATGTTAAAATGTGTGTGTTTCTTACAGTCTAGAGGCTGCTTATTCTGATGGAGGAAAACACTGACAGCATCCTTCATGATCACTGAAAGAACTGTTCTCCTTTCTCCTGCCCCACACTGATCTATCTGATCGGTGCAGTGCAGGGGAGAAAGTCACCAGGACTTGCACGGATGTTGCGCATCCTGTGTAGCTGAAAAAACTTCTGCAAGACTAGCCCTTGGACCTCTTTATGAAAAGAAGAACGACACTCCTGATATGTGAGGTGGCATGGATAGGGTCCCAATCAAACAAAGTTGTTGATTAGCCATTGAACCTTTCAGGTCATGTGATCAGTCACATTCCTGGAAGGAATTTCAAGATGTGGTAATGTATACGATGGATGAGTGTACATATATATATATATATATATATATATATATATATATATATAAGTGTTTGTGTGTGTGGAGCTGCATGAGTATATAAGAGAGCTGTTGGTGTATGTAAGAAAGCTGTGTACAAGTATGTAGCAAAACAGTGCGTGTATGTAACAGAGGTGTGAGTGCATACTTCAAAGCTGTAGAAAAGCTATATGTGTTAGAACTGTGTTTGTGTATGGAGGAGAGTTGTGTGTGTATTTCGGAAAATTGCGTGTGTGATAGTAGTAGAGTTGTGTGTATGCAGGAGAGATGTGTGTATGTAGGAAAGAGGGTGGAAACTTATCAATGCTATAGGACCTATGCAAGAACCTAACATGATCAAATTTGACTCATGACAATACAGCTTTAAAAAATGCATTGGCAGCAATTGTACCGATCATCTACTTTCAATGAATTATCAGCAAATTGGTGAAAGTACACCTATTAAAAAAAAAATAACAGCCTCCTCCATATCCCCTCTAGCTGTCCTGTCCATCACCAAGATAGGTGCGTTTTCTGCCATTTTAGGTAGAAGTAATGTTCAACCAATTTGCTTCTAATTTAGACAAAGTAGTAGGAAAGTTTATCAAACAAACTCTACATATGAGCTCTATCTATTTTACAATACGTGTAATATGTATTCACAAAATGTCCATTTTCTATATGTGTGAACTTCACATCTTTTTTTTTTTTTAGTAAGTTTTAGTGCATGATGAGGTGGTGTTTACCTATAGGATCCACCATCTCTTGGACTGGGCACCATTGATGGTATTTATTGGGCCCCACGTTCTTAAGTAAATCTCAATATTGCTTCAAAAAGGTAGCTATGCATATACAGTTTACAGACAGAATGTTAACATATTAAGCAAGAGTGTGACAACTTATCAGTGCTAAATGTGCCATAAAAAAACCCAGCATGTAAAATTCTTAGCTTTGACAAGTGACAACATATCTGGCAAAATGCATTGTAAACCAAATGTAATTTTTAGCTGCAGTAAATTTTAGACAATCAAAATGATGTTAAAATGTGTGTGTTTCTTACAGTCTAGAGGCTGCTTATTCTGATGGAGGAAAACACTGACAGCATCCTTCATGATCACTGAAAGAACTGTTCTCCTTTCTCCTGCCCCACACTGATCTATCTGATCGGTGCAGTGCAGGGGAGAAAGTCACCAGGACTTGCACGGATGTTGCGCATCCTGTGTAGCTGAAAAAACTTCTGCAAGACTAGCCCTTGGACCTCTTTATGAAAAGAAGAACGACACTCCTGATATGTGAGGTGGCATGGATAGGGTCCCAATCAAACAAAGTTGTTGATTAGCCATTGAACCTTTCAGGTCATGTGATCAGTCACATTCCTGGAAGGAATTTCAAGATGTGGTAATGTATACGATGGATGAGTGTACATATATATATATATATATATATATATATATATATAAGTGTTTGTGTGTGTGGAGCTGCATGAGTATATAAGAGAGCTGTTGGTGTATGTAAGAAAGCTGTGTACAAGTATGTAGCAAAACAGTGCGTGTATGTAACAGAGGTGTGAGTGCATACTTCAAAGCTGTAGAAAAGCTATATGTGTTAGAACTGTGTTTGTGTATGGAGGAGAGTTGTGTGTGTATTTCGGAAAATTGCGTGTGTGATAGTAGTAGAGTTGTGTGTATGCAGGAGAGATGTGTGTATGTAGGAAAGAGGGTGGAAACTTATCAATGCTATAGGACCTATGCAAGAACCTAACATGATCAAATTTGACTCATGACAATACAGCTTTAAAAAATGCATTGGCAGCAATTGTACCGATCATCTACTTTCAATGAATTATCAGCAAATTGGTGAAAGTACACCTATTAAAAAAAAAATAACAGCCTCCTCCATATCCCCTCTAGCTGTCCTGTCCATCACCAAGATAGGTGCGTTTTCTGCCATTTTAGGTAGAAGTAATGTTCAACCAATTTGCTTCTAATTTAGACAAAGTAGTAGGAAAGTTTATCAAACAAACTCTACATATGAGCTCTATCTATTTTACAATACGTGTAATATGTATTCACAAAATGTCCATTTTCTATATGTGTGAACTTCACATCTTTTTTTTTTTTTAGTAAGTTTTAGTGCATGATGAGGTGGTGTTTACCTATAGGATCCACCATCTCTTGGACTGGGCACCATTGATGGTATTTATTGGGCCCCACGTTCTTAAGTAAATCTCAATATTGCTTCAAAAAGGTAGCTATGCATATACAGTTTACAGACAGAATGTTAACATATTAAGCAAGAGTGTGACAACTTATCAGTGCTAAATGTGCCATAAAAAAACCCAGCATGTAAAATTCTTAGCTTTGACAAGTGACAACATATCTGGCAAAATGCATTGTAAACCAAATGTAATTTTTAGCTGCAGTAAATTTTAGACAATCAAAATGATGTTAAAATGTGTGTGTTTCTTACAGTCTAGAGGCTGCTTATTCTGATGGAGGAAAACACTGACAGCATCCTTCATGATCACTGAAAGAACTGTTCTCCTTTCTCCTGCCCCACACTGATCTATCTGATCGGTGCAGTGCAGGGGAGAAAGTCACCAGGACTTGCACGGATGTTGCGCATCCTGTGTAGCTGAAAAAACTTCTGCAAGACTAGCCCTTGGACCTCTTTATGAAAAGAAGAACGACACTCCTGATATGTGAGGTGGCATGGATAGGGTCCCAATCAAACAAAGTTGTTGATTAGCCATTGAACCTTTCAGGTCATGTGATCAGTCACATTCCTGGAAGGAATTTCAAGATGTGGTAATGTATACGATGGATGAGTGTACATATATATATATATATATATATATATATATATATATATAAGTGTTTGTGTGTGTGGAGCTGCATGAGTATATAAGAGAGCTGTTGGTGTATGTAAGAAAGCTGTGTACAAGTATGTAGCAAAACAGTGCGTGTATGTAACAGAGGTGTGAGTGCATACTTCAAAGCTGTAGAAAAGCTATATGTGTTAGAACTGTGTTTGTGTATGGAGGAGAGTTGTGTGTGTATTTCGGAAAATTGCGTGTGTGATAGTAGTAGAGTTGTGTGTATGCAGGAGAGATGTGTGTATGTAGGAAAGAGGGTGGAAACTTATCAATGCTATAGGACCTATGCAAGAACCTAACATGATCAAATTTGACTCATGACAATACAGCTTTAAAAAATGCATTGGCAGCAATTGTACCGATCATCTACTTTCAATGAATTATCAGCAAATTGGTGAAAGTACACCTATTAAAAAAAAAATAACAGCCTCCTCCATATCCCCTCTAGCTGTCCTGTCCATCACCAAGATAGGTGCGTTTTCTGCCATTTTAGGTAGAAGTAATGTTCAACCAATTTGCTTCTAATTTAGACAAAGTAGTAGGAAAGTTTATCAAACAAACTCTACATATGAGCTCTATCTATTTTACAATACGTGTAATATGTATTCACAAAATGTCCATTTTCTATATGTGTGAACTTCACATCTTTTTTTTTTTTAGTAAGTTTTAGTGCATGATGAGGTGGTGTTTACCTATAGGATCCATCATCTCTTGGACTGGGCACCATTGATGGTATTTATTGGGCCCCACGTTCTTAAGTAAATCTCAATATTGCTTCAAAAAGGTAGCTATGCATATACAGTTTACAGACAGAATGTTAACATATTAAGCAAGAGTGTGACAACTTATCAGTGCTAAATGTGCCATAAAAAAACCCAGCATGTAAAATTCTTAGCTTTGACAAGTGACAACATATCTGGCAAAATGCATTGTAAACCAAATGTAATTTTTAGCTGCAGTAAATTTTAGACAATCAAAATGATGTTAAAATGTGTGTGTTTCTTACAGTCTAGAGGCTGCTTATTCTGATGGAGGAAAACACTGACAGCATCCTTCATGATCACTGAAAGAACTGTTCTCCTTTCTCCTGCCCCACACTGATCTATCTGATCGGTGCAGTGCAGGGGAGAAAGTCACCAGGACTTGCACGGATGTTGCGCATCCTGTGTAGCTGAAAAAACTTCTGCAAGACTAGCCCTTGGACCTCTTTATGAAAAGAAGAACGACACTCCTGATATGTGAGGTGGCATGGATAGGGTCCCAATCAAACAAAGTTGTTGATTAGCCATTGAACCTTTCAGGTCATGTGATCAGTCACATTCCTGGAAGGAATTTCAAGATGTGGTAATGTATACGATGGATGAGTGTACATATATATATATATATATATATATATATATATAAGTGTTTGTGTGTGTGGAGCTGCATGAGTATATAAGAGAGCTGTTGGTGTATGTAAGAAAGCTGTGTACAAGTATGTAGCAAAACAGTGCGTGTATGTAACAGAGGTGTGAGTGCATACTTCAAAGCTGTAGAAAAGCTATATGTGTTAGAACTGTGTTTGTGTATGGAGGAGAGTTGTGTGTGTATTTCGGAAAATTGCGTGTGTGATAGTAGTAGAGTTGTGTGTATGCAGGAGAGATGTGTGTATGTAGGAAAGAGGGTGGAAACTTATCAATGCTATAGGACCTATGCAAGAACCTAACATGATCAAATTTGACTCATGACAATACAGCTTTAAAAAATGCATTGGCAGCAATTGTACCGATCATCTACTTTCAATGAATTATCAGCAAATTGGTGAAAGTACACCTATTAAAAAAAAAATAACAGCCTCCTCCATATCCCCTCTAGCTGTCCTGTCCATCACCAAGATAGGTGCGTTTTCTGCCATTTTAGGTAGAAGTAATGTTCAACCAATTTGCTTCTAATTTAGACAAAGTAGTAGGAAAGTTTATCAAACAAACTCTACATATGAGCTCTATCTATTTTACAATACGTGTAATATGTATTCACAAAATGTCCATTTTCTATATGTGTGAACTTCACATCTTTTTTTTTTTTTAGTAAGTTTTAGTGCATGATGAGGTGGTGTTTACCTATAGGATCCACCATCTCTTGGACTGGGCACCATTGATGGTATTTATTGGGCCCCACGTTCTTAAGTAAATCTCAATATTGCTTCAAAAAGGTAGCTATGCATATACAGTTTACAGACAGAATGTTAACATATTAAGCAAGAGTGTGACAACTTATCAGTGCTAAATGTGCCATAAAAAAACCCAGCATGTAAAATTCTTAGCTTTGACAAGTGACAACATATCTGGCAAAATGCATTGTAAACCAAATGTAATTTTTAGCTGCAGTAAATTTTAGACAATCAAAATGATGTTAAAATGTGTGTGTTTCTTACAGTCTAGAGGCTGCTTATTCTGATGGAGGAAAACACTGACAGCATCCTTCATGATCACTGAAAGAACTGTTCTCCTTTCTCCTGCCCCACACTGATCTATCTGATCGGTGCAGTGCAGGGGAGAAAGTCACCAGGACTTGCACGGATGTTGCGCATCCTGTGTAGCTGAAAAAACTTCTGCAAGACTAGCCCTTGGACCTCTTTATGAAAAGAAGAACGACACTCCTGATATGTGAGGTGGCATGGATAGGGTCCCAATCAAACAAAGTTGTTGATTAGCCATTGAACCTTTCAGGTCATGTGATCAGTCACATTCCTGGAAGGAATTTCAAGATGTGGTAATGTATACGATGGATGAGTGTACATATATATATATATATATATATATATATATATATATAAGTGTTTGTGTGTGTGGAGCTGCATGAGTATATAAGAGAGCTGTTGGTGTATGTAAGAAAGCTGTGTACAAGTATGTAGCAAAACAGTGCGTGTATGTAACAGAGGTGTGAGTGCATACTTCAAAGCTGTAGAAAAGCTATATGTGTTAGAACTGTGTTTGTGTATGGAGGAGAGTTGTGTGTGTATTTCGGAAAATTGCGTGTGTGATAGTAGTAGAGTTGTGTGTATGCAGGAGAGATGTGTGTATGTAGGAAAGAGGGTGGAAACTTATCAATGCTATAGGACCTATGCAAGAACCTAACATGATCAAATTTGACTCATGACAATACAGCTTTAAAAAATGCATTGGCAGCAATTGTACCGATCATCTACTTTCAATGAATTATCAGCAAATTGGTGAAAGTACACCTATTAAAAAAAAAATAACAGCCTCCTCCATATCCCCTCTAGCTGTCCTGTCCATCACCAAGATAGGTGCGTTTTCTGCCATTTTAGGTAGAAGTAATGTTCAACCAATTTGCTTCTAATTTAGACAAAGTAGTAGGAAAGTTTATCAAACAAACTCTACATATGAGCTCTATCTATTTTACAATACGTGTAATATGTATTCACAAAATGTCCATTTTCTATATGTGTGAACTTCACATCTTTTTTTTTTTTTAGTAAGTTTTAGTGCATGATGAGGTGGTGTTTACCTATAGGATCCACCATCTCTTGGACTGGGCACCATTGATGGTATTTATTGGGCCCCACGTTCTTAAGTAAATCTCAATATTGCTTCAAAAAGGTAGCTATGCATATACAGTTTACAGACAGAATGTTAACATATTAAGCAAGAGTGTGACAACTTATCAGTGCTAAATGTGCCATAAAAAAACCCAGCATGTAAAATTCTTAGCTTTGACAAGTGACAACATATCTGGCAAAATGCATTGTAAACCAAATGTAATTTTTAGCTGCAGTAAATTTTAGACAATCAAAATGATGTTAAAATGTGTGTGTTTCTTACAGTCTAGAGGCTGCTTATTCTGATGGAGGAAAACACTGACAGCATCCTTCATGATCACTGAAAGAACTGTTCTCCTTTCTCCTGCCCCACACTGATCTATCTGATCGGTGCAGTGCAGGGGAGAAAGTCACCAGGACTTGCACGGATGTTGCGCATCCTGTGTAGCTGAAAAAACTTCTGCAAGACTAGCCCTTGGACCTCTTTATGAAAAGAAGAACGACACTCCTGATATGTGAGGTGGCATGGATAGGGTCCCAATCAAACAAAGTTGTTGATTAGCCATTGAACCTTTCAGGTCATGTGATCAGTCACATTCCTGGAAGGAATTTCAAGATGTGGTAATGTATACGATGGATGAGTGTACATATATATATATATATATATATATATATATATATATAAGTGTTTGTGTGTGTGGAGCTGCATGAGTATATAAGAGAGCTGTTGGTGTATGTAAGAAAGCTGTGTACAAGTATGTAGCAAAACAGTGCGTGTATGTAACAGAGGTGTGAGTGCATACTTCAAAGCTGTAGAAAAGCTATATGTGTTAGAACTGTGTTTGTGTATGGAGGAGAGTTGTGTGTGTATTTCGGAAAATTGCGTGTGTGATAGTAGTAGAGTTGTGTGTATGCAGGAGAGATGTGTGTATGTAGGAAAGAGGGTGGAAACTTATCAATGCTATAGGACCTATGCAAGAACCTAACATGATCAAATTTGACTCATGACAATACAGCTTTAAAAAATGCATTGGCAGCAATTGTACCGATCATCTACTTTCAATGAATTATCAGCAAATTGGTGAAAGTACACCTATTAAAAAAAAAATAACAGCCTCCTCCATATCCCCTCTAGCTGTCCTGTCCATCACCAAGATAGGTGCGTTTTCTGCCATTTTAGGTAGAAGTAATGTTCAACCAATTTGCTTCTAATTTAGACAAAGTAGTAGGAAAGTTTATCAAACAAACTCTACATATGAGCTCTATCTATTTTACAATACGTGTAATATGTATTCACAAAATGTCCATTTTCTATATGTGTGAACTTCACATCTTTTTTTTTTTTAGTAAGTTTTAGTGCATGATGAGGTGGTGTTTACCTATAGGATCCATCATCTCTTGGACTGGGCACCATTGATGGTATTTATTGGGCCCCACGTTCTTAAGTAAATCTCAATATTGCTTCAAAAAGGTAGCTATGCATATACAGTTTACAGACAGAATGTTAACATATTAAGCAAGAGTGTGACAACTTATCAGTGCTAAATGTGCCATAAAAAAACCCAGCATGTAAAATTCTTAGCTTTGACAAGTGACAACATATCTGGCAAAATGCATTGTAAACCAAATGTAATTTTTAGCTGCAGTAAATTTTAGACAATCAAAATGATGTTAAAATGTGTGTGTTTCTTACAGTCTAGAGGCTGCTTATTCTGATGGAGGAAAACACTGACAGCATCCTTCATGATCACTGAAAGAACTGTTCTCCTTTCTCCTGCCCCACACTGATCTATCTGATCGGTGCAGTGCAGGGGAGAAAGTCACCAGGACTTGCACGGATGTTGCGCATCCTGTGTAGCTGAAAAAACTTCTGCAAGACTAGCCCTTGGACCTCTTTATGAAAAGAAGAACGACACTCCTGATATGTGAGGTGGCATGGATAGGGTCCCAATCAAACAAAGTTGTTGATTAGCCATTGAACCTTTCAGGTCATGTGATCAGTCACATTCCTGGAAGGAATTTCAAGATGTGGTAATGTATACGATGGATGAGTGTACATATATATATATATATATATATATATATATATAAGTGTTTGTGTGTGTGGAGCTGCATGAGTATATAAGAGAGCTGTTGGTGTATGTAAGAAAGCTGTGTACAAGTATGTAGCAAAACAGTGCGTGTATGTAACAGAGGTGTGAGTGCATACTTCAAAGCTGTAGAAAAGCTATATGTGTTAGAACTGTGTTTGTGTATGGAGGAGAGTTGTGTGTGTATTTCGGAAAATTGCGTGTGTGATAGTAGTAGAGTTGTGTGTATGCAGGAGAGATGTGTGTATGTAGGAAAGAGGGTGGAAACTTATCAATGCTATAGGACCTATGCAAGAACCTAACATGATCAAATTTGACTCATGACAATACAGCTTTAAAAAATGCATTGGCAGCAATTGTACCGATCATCTACTTTCAATGAATTATCAGCAAATTGGTGAAAGTACACCTATTAAAAAAAAAATAACAGCCTCCTCCATATCCCCTCTAGCTGTCCTGTCCATCACCAAGATAGGTGCGTTTTCTGCCATTTTAGGTAGAAGTAATGTTCAACCAATTTGCTTCTAATTTAGACAAAGTAGTAGGAAAGTTTATCAAACAAACTCTACATATGAGCTCTATCTATTTTACAATACGTGTAATATGTATTCACAAAATGTCCATTTTCTATATGTGTGAACTTCACATCTTTTTTTTTTTTTAGTAAGTTTTAGTGCATGATGAGGTGGTGTTTACCTATAGGATCCACCATCTCTTGGACTGGGCACCATTGATGGTATTTATTGGGCCCCACGTTCTTAAGTAAATCTCAATATTGCTTCAAAAAGGTAGCTATGCATATACAGTTTACAGACAGAATGTTAACATATTAAGCAAGAGTGTGACAACTTATCAGTGCTAAATGTGCCATAAAAAAACCCAGCATGTAAAATTCTTAGCTTTGACAAGTGACAACATATCTGGCAAAATGCATTGTAAACCAAATGTAATTTTTAGCTGCAGTAAATTTTAGACAATCAAAATGATGTTAAAATGTGTGTGTTTCTTACAGTCTAGAGGCTGCTTATTCTGATGGAGGAAAACACTGACAGCATCCTTCATGATCACTGAAAGAACTGTTCTCCTTTCTCCTGCCCCACACTGATCTATCTGATCGGTGCAGTGCAGGGGAGAAAGTCACCAGGACTTGCACGGATGTTGCGCATCCTGTGTAGCTGAAAAAACTTCTGCAAGACTAGCCCTTGGACCTCTTTATGAAAAGAAGAACGACACTCCTGATATGTGAGGTGGCATGGATAGGGTCCCAATCAAACAAAGTTGTTGATTAGCCATTGAACCTTTCAGGTCATGTGATCAGTCACATTCCTGGAAGGAATTTCAAGATGTGGTAATGTATACGATGGATGAGTGTACATATATATATATATATATATATATATATATATATAAGTGTTTGTGTGTGTGGAGCTGCATGAGTATATAAGAGAGCTGTTGGTGTATGTAAGAAAGCTGTGTACAAGTATGTAGCAAAACAGTGCGTGTATGTAACAGAGGTGTGAGTGCATACTTCAAAGCTGTAGAAAAGCTATATGTGTTAGAACTGTGTTTGTGTATGGAGGAGAGTTGTGTGTGTATTTCGGAAAATTGCGTGTGTGATAGTAGTAGAGTTGTGTGTATGCAGGAGAGATGTGTGTATGTAGGAAAGAGGGTGGAAACTTATCAATGCTATAGGACCTATGCAAGAACCTAACATGATCAAATTTGACTCATGACAATACAGCTTTAAAAAATGCATTGGCAGCAATTGTACCGATCATCTACTTTCAATGAATTATCAGCAAATTGGTGAAAGTACACCTATTAAAAAAAAAATAACAGCCTCCTCCATATCCCCTCTAGCTGTCCTGTCCATCACCAAGATAGGTGCGTTTTCTGCCATTTTAGGTAGAAGTAATGTTCAACCAATTTGCTTCTAATTTAGACAAAGTAGTAGGAAAGTTTATCAAACAAACTCTACATATGAGCTCTATCTATTTTACAATACGTGTAATATGTATTCACAAAATGTCCATTTTCTATATGTGTGAACTTCACATCTTTTTTTTTTTTTAGTAAGTTTTAGTGCATGATGAGGTGGTGTTTACCTATAGGATCCACCATCTCTTGGACTGGGCACCATTGATGGTATTTATTGGGCCCCACGTTCTTAAGTAAATCTCAATATTGCTTCAAAAAGGTAGCTATGCATATACAGTTTACAGACAGAATGTTAACATATTAAGCAAGAGTGTGACAACTTATCAGTGCTAAATGTGCCATAAAAAAACCCAGCATGTAAAATTCTTAGCTTTGACAAGTGACAACATATCTGGCAAAATGCATTGTAAACCAAATGTAATTTTTAGCTGCAGTAAATTTTAGACAATCAAAATGATGTTAAAATGTGTGTGTTTCTTACAGTCTAGAGGCTGCTTATTCTGATGGAGGAAAACACTGACAGCATCCTTCATGATCACTGAAAGAACTGTTCTCCTTTCTCCTGCCCCACACTGATCTATCTGATCGGTGCAGTGCAGGGGAGAAAGTCACCAGGACTTGCACGGATGTTGCGCATCCTGTGTAGCTGAAAAAACTTCTGCAAGACTAGCCCTTGGACCTCTTTATGAAAAGAAGAACGACACTCCTGATATGTGAGGTGGCATGGATAGGGTCCCAATCAAACAAAGTTGTTGATTAGCCATTGAACCTTTCAGGTCATGTGATCAGTCACATTCCTGGAAGGAATTTCAAGATGTGGTAATGTATACGATGGATGAGTGTACATATATATATATATATATATATATATATATATATAAGTGTTTGTGTGTGTGGAGCTGCATGAGTATATAAGAGAGCTGTTGGTGTATGTAAGAAAGCTGTGTACAAGTATGTAGCAAAACAGTGCGTGTATGTAACAGAGGTGTGAGTGCATACTTCAAAGCTGTAGAAAAGCTATATGTGTTAGAACTGTGTTTGTGTATGGAGGAGAGTTGTGTGTGTATTTCGGAAAATTGCGTGTGTGATAGTAGTAGAGTTGTGTGTATGCAGGAGAGATGTGTGTATGTAGGAAAGAGGGTGGAAACTTATCAATGCTATAGGACCTATGCAAGAACCTAACATGATCAAATTTGACTCATGACAATACAGCTTTAAAAAATGCATTGGCAGCAATTGTACCGATCATCTACTTTCAATGAATTATCAGCAAATTGGTGAAAGTACACCTATTAAAAAAAAAATAACAGCCTCCTCCATATCCCCTCTAGCTGTCCTGTCCATCACCAAGATAGGTGCGTTTTCTGCCATTTTAGGTAGAAGTAATGTTCAACCAATTTGCTTCTAATTTAGACAAAGTAGTAGGAAAGTTTATCAAACAAACTCTACATATGAGCTCTATCTATTTTACAATACGTGTAATATGTATTCACAAAATGTCCATTTTCTATATGTGTGAACTTCACATCTTTTTTTTTTTTTAGTAAGTTTTAGTGCATGATGAGGTGGTGTTTACCTATAGGATCCACCATCTCTTGGACTGGGCACCATTGATGGTATTTATTGGGCCCCACGTTCTTAAGTAAATCTCAATATTGCTTCAAAAAGGTAGCTATGCATATACAGTTTACAGACAGAATGTTAACATATTAAGCAAGAGTGTGACAACTTATCAGTGCTAAATGTGCCATAAAAAAACCCAGCATGTAAAATTCTTAGCTTTGACAAGTGACAACATATCTGGCAAAATGCATTGTAAACCAAATGTAATTTTTAGCTGCAGTAAATTTTAGACAATCAAAATGATGTTAAAATGTGTGTGTTTCTTACAGTCTAGAGGCTGCTTATTCTGATGGAGGAAAACACTGACAGCATCCTTCATGATCACTGAAAGAACTGTTCTCCTTTCTCCTGCCCCACACTGATCTATCTGATCGGTGCAGTGCAGGGTAGAAAGTCACCAGGACTTGCACGGATGTTGCGCATCCTGTGTAGCTGAAAAAACTTCTGCAAGACTAGCCCTTGGACCTCTTTATGAAAAGAAGAACGACACTCCTGATATGTGAGGTGGCATGGATAGGGTCCCAATCAAACAAAGTTGTTGATTAGCCATTGAACCTTTCAGGTCATGTGATCAGTCACATTCCTGGAAGGAATTTCAAGATGTGGTAATGTATACGATGGATGAGTGTACATATATATATATATATATATATATATATATATAAGTGTTTGTGTGTGTGGAGCTGCATGAGTATATAAGAGAGCTGTTGGTGTATGTAAGAAAGCTGTGTACAAGTATGTAGCAAAACAGTGCGTGTATGTAACAGAGGTGTGAGTGCATACTTCAAAGCTGTAGAAAAGCTATATGTGTTAGAACTGTGTTTGTGTATGGAGGAGAGTTGTGTGTGTATTTCGGAAAATTGCGTGTGTGATAGTAGTAGAGTTGTGTGTATGCAGGAGAGATGTGTGTATGTAGGAAAGAGGGTGGAAACTTATCAATGCTATAGGACCTATGCAAGAACCTAACATGATCAAATTTGACTCATGACAATACAGCTTTAAAAAATGCATTGGCAGCAATTGTACCGATCATCTACTTTCAATGAATTATCAGCAAATTGGTGAAAGTACACCTATTAAAAAAAAAATAACAGCCTCCTCCATATCCCCTCTAGCTGTCCTGTCCATCACCAAGATAGGTGCGTTTTCTGCCATTTTAGGTAGAAGTAATGTTCAACCAATTTGCTTCTAATTTAGACAAAGTAGTAGGAAAGTTTATCAAACAAACTCTACATATGAGCTCTATCTATTTTACAATACGTGTAATATGTATTCACAAAATGTCCATTTTCTATATGTGTGAACTTCACATCTTTTTTTTTTTTTAGTAAGTTTTAGTGCATGATGAGGTGGTGTTTACCTATAGGATCCACCATCTCTTGGACTGGGCACCATTGATGGTATTTATTGGGCCCCACGTTCTTAAGTAAATCTCAATATTGCTTCAAAAAGGTAGCTATGCATATACAGTTTACAGACAGAATGTTAACATATTAAGCAAGAGTGTGACAACTTATCAGTGCTAAATGTGCCATAAAAAAACCCAGCATGTAAAATTCTTAGCTTTGACAAGTGACAACATATCTGGCAAAATGCATTGTAAACCAAATGTAATTTTTAGCTGCAGTAAATTTTAGACAATCAAAATGATGTTAAAATGTGTGTGTTTCTTACAGTCTAGAGGCTGCTTATTCTGATGGAGGAAAACACTGACAGCATCCTTCATGATCACTGAAAGAACTGTTCTCCTTTCTCCTGCCCCACACTGATCTATCTGATCGGTGCAGTGCAGGGTAGAAAGTCACCAGGACTTGCACGGATGTTGCGCATCCTGTGTAGCTGAAAAAACTTCTGCAAGACTAGCCCTTGGACCTCTTTATGAAAAGAAGAACGACACTCCTGATATGTGAGGTGGCATGGATAGGGTCCCAATCAAACAAAGTTGTTGATTAGCCATTGAACCTTTCAGGTCATGTGATCAGTCACATTCCTGGAAGGAATTTCAAGATGTGGTAATGTATACGATGGATGAGTGTACATATATATATATATATATATATATATATATATATAAGTGTTTGTGTGTGTGGAGCTGCATGAGTATATAAGAGAGCTGTTGGTGTATGTAAGAAAGCTGTGTACAAGTATGTAGCAAAACAGTGCGTGTATGTAACAGAGGTGTGAGTGCATACTTCAAAGCTGTAGAAAAGCTATATGTGTTAGAACTGTGTTTGTGTATGGAGGAGAGTTGTGTGTGTATTTCGGAAAATTGCGTGTGTGATAGTAGTAGAGTTGTGTGTATGCAGGAGAGATGTGTGTATGTAGGAAAGAGGGTGGAAACTTATCAATGCTATAGGACCTATGCAAGAACCTAACATGATCAAATTTGACTCATGACAATACAGCTTTAAAAAATGCATTGGCAGCAATTGTACCGATCATCTACTTTCAATGAATTATCAGCAAATTGGTGAAAGTACACCTATTAAAAAAAAAATAACAGCCTCCTCCATATCCCCTCTAGCTGTCCTGTCCATCACCAAGATAGGTGCGTTTTCTGCCATTTTAGGTAGAAGTAATGTTCAACCAATTTGCTTCTAATTTAGACAAAGTAGTAGGAAAGTTTATCAAACAAACTCTACATATGAGCTCTATCTATTTTACAATACGTGTAATATGTATTCACAAAATGTCCATTTTCTATATGTGTGAACTTCACATCTTTTTTTTTTTTTAGTAAGTTTTAGTGCATGATGAGGTGGTGTTTACCTATAGGATCCACCATCTCTTGGACTGGGCACCATTGATGGTATTTATTGGGCCCCACGTTCTTAAGTAAATCTCAATATTGCTTCAAAAAGGTAGCTATGCATATACAGTTTACAGACAGAATGTTAACATATTAAGCAAGAGTGTGACAACTTATCAGTGCTAAATGTGCCATAAAAAAACCCAGCATGTAAAATTCTTAGCTTTGACAAGTGACAACATATCTGGCAAAATGCATTGTAAACCAAATGTAATTTTTAGCTGCAGTAAATTTTAGACAATCAAAATGATGTTAAAATGTGTGTGTTTCTTACAGTCTAGAGGCTGCTTATTCTGATGGAGGAAAACACTGACAGCATCCTTCATGATCACTGAAAGAACTGTTCTCCTTTCTCCTGCCCCACACTGATCTATCTGATCGGTGCAGTGCAGGGGAGAAAGTCACCAGGACTTGCACGGATGTTGCGCATCCTGTGTAGCTGAAAAAACTTCTGCAAGACTAGCCCTTGGACCTCTTTATGAAAAGAAGAACGACACTCCTGATATGTGAGGTGGCATGGATAGGGTCCCAATCAAACAAAGTTGTTGATTAGCCATTGAACCTTTCAGGTCATGTGATCAGTCACATTCCTGGAAGGAATTTCAAGATGTGGTAATGTATACGATGGATGAGTGTACATATATATATATATATATATATATATATATATATATATAAGTGTTTGTGTGTGTGGAGCTGCATGAGTATATAAGAGAGCTGTTGGTGTATGTAAGAAAGCTGTGTACAAGTATGTAGCAAAACAGTGCGTGTATGTAACAGAGGTGTGAGTGCATACTTCAAAGCTGTAGAAAAGCTATATGTGTTAGAACTGTGTTTGTGTATGGAGGAGAGTTGTGTGTGTATTTCGGAAAATTGCGTGTGTGATAGTAGTAGAGTTGTGTGTATGCAGGAGAGATGTGTGTATGTAGGAAAGAGGGTGGAAACTTATCAATGCTATAGGACCTATGCAAGAACCTAACATGATCAAATTTGACTCATGACAATACAGCTTTAAAAAATGCATTGGCAGCAATTGTACCGATCATCTACTTTCAATGAATTATCAGCAAATTGGTGAAAGTACACCTATTAAAAAAAAAATAACAGCCTCCTCCATATCCCCTCTAGCTGTCCTGTCCATCACCAAGATAGGTGCGTTTTCTGCCATTTTAGGTAGAAGTAATGTTCAACCAATTTGCTTCTAATTTAGACAAAGTAGTAGGAAAGTTTATCAAACAAACTCTACATATGAGCTCTATCTATTTTACAATACGTGTAATATGTATTCACAAAATGTCCATTTTCTATATGTGTGAACTTCACATCTTTTTTTTTTTTTAGTAAGTTTTAGTGCATGATGAGGTGGTGTTTACCTATAGGATCCACCATCTCTTGGACTGGGCACCATTGATGGTATTTATTGGGCCCCACGTTCTTAAGTAAATCTCAATATTGCTTCAAAAAGGTAGCTATGCATATACAGTTTACAGACAGAATGTTAACATATTAAGCAAGAGTGTGACAACTTATCAGTGCTAAATGTGCCATAAAAAAACCCAGCATGTAAAATTCTTAGCTTTGACAAGTGACAACATATCTGGCAAAATGCATTGTAAACCAAATGTAATTTTTAGCTGCAGTAAATTTTAGACAATCAAAATGATGTTAAAATGTGTGTGTTTCTTACAGTCTAGAGGCTGCTTATTCTGATGGAGGAAAACACTGACAGCATCCTTCATGATCACTGAAAGAACTGTTCTCCTTTCTCCTGCCCCACACTGATCTATCTGATCGGTGCAGTGCAGGGTAGAAAGTCACCAGGACTTGCACGGATGTTGCGCATCCTGTGTAGCTGAAAAAACTTCTGCAAGACTAGCCCTTGGACCTCTTTATGAAAAGAAGAACGACACTCCTGATATGTGAGGTGGCATGGATAGGGTCCCAATCAAACAAAGTTGTTGATTAGCCATTGAACCTTTCAGGTCATGTGATCAGTCACATTCCTGGAAGGAATTTCAAGATGTGGTAATGTATACGATGGATGAGTGTACATATATATATATATATATATATATATATATATATATAAGTGTTTGTGTGTGTGGAGCTGCATGAGTATATAAGAGAGCTGTTGGTGTATGTAAGAAAGCTGTGTACAAGTATGTAGCAAAACAGTGCGTGTATGTAACAGAGGTGTGAGTGCATACTTCAAAGCTGTAGAAAAGCTATATGTGTTAGAACTGTGTTTGTGTATGGAGGAGAGTTGTGTGTGTATTTCGGAAAATTGCGTGTGTGATAGTAGTAGAGTTGTGTGTATGCAGGAGAGATGTGTGTATGTAGGAAAGAGGGTGGAAACTTATCAATGCTATAGGACCTATGCAAGAACCTAACATGATCAAATTTGACTCATGACAATACAGCTTTAAAAAATGCATTGGCAGCAATTGTACCGATCATCTACTTTCAATGAATTATCAGCAAATTGGTGAAAGTACACCTATTAAAAAAAAAATAACAGCCTCCTCCATATCCCCTCTAGCTGTCCTGTCCATCACCAAGATAGGTGCGTTTTCTGCCATTTTAGGTAGAAGTAATGTTCAACCAATTTGCTTCTAATTTAGACAAAGTAGTAGGAAAGTTTATCAAACAAACTCTACATATGAGCTCTATCTATTTTACAATACGTGTAATATGTATTCACAAAATGTCCATTTTCTATATGTGTGAACTTCACATCTTTTTTTTTTTTTAGTAAGTTTTAGTGCATGATGAGGTGGTGTTTACCTATAGGATCCACCATCTCTTGGACTGGGCACCATTGATGGTATTTATTGGGCCCCACGTTCTTAAGTAAATCTCAATATTGCTTCAAAAAGGTAGCTATGCATATACAGTTTACAGACAGAATGTTAACATATTAAGCAAGAGTGTGACAACTTATCAGTGCTAAATGTGCCATAAAAAAACCCAGCATGTAAAATTCTTAGCTTTGACAAGTGACAACATATCTGGCAAAATGCATTGTAAACCAAATGTAATTTTTAGCTGCAGTAAATTTTAGACAATCAAAATGATGTTAAAATGTGTGTGTTTCTTACAGTCTAGAGGCTGCTTATTCTGATGGAGGAAAACACTGACAGCATCCTTCATGATCACTGAAAGAACTGTTCTCCTTTCTCCTGCCCCACACTGATCTATCTGATCGGTGCAGTGCAGGGGAGAAAGTCACCAGGACTTGCACGGATGTTGCGCATCCTGTGTAGCTGAAAAAACTTCTGCAAGACTAGCCCTTGGACCTCTTTATGAAAAGAAGAACGACACTCCTGATATGTGAGGTGGCATGGATAGGGTCCCAATCAAACAAAGTTGTTGATTAGCCATTGAACCTTTCAGGTCATGTGATCAGTCACATTCCTGGAAGGAATTTCAAGATGTGGTAATGTATACGATGGATGAGTGTACATATATATATATATATATATATATAAGTGTTTGTGTGTGTGGAGCTGCATGAGTATATAAGAGAGCTGTTGGTGTATGTAAGAAAGCTGTGTACAAGTATGTAGCAAAACAGTGCGTGTATGTAACAGAGGTGTGAGTGCATACTTCAAAGCTGTAGAAAAGCTATATGTGTTAGAACTGTGTTTGTGTATGGAGGAGAGTTGTGTGTGTATTTCGGAAAATTGCGTGTGTGATAGTAGTAGAGTTGTGTGTATGCAGGAGAGATGTGTGTATGTAGGAAAGAGGGTGGAAACTTATCAATGCTATAGGACCTATGCAAGAACCTAACATGATCAAATTTGACTCATGACAATACAGCTTTAAAAAATGCATTGGCAGCAATTGTACCGATCATCTACTTTCAATGAATTATCAGCAAATTGGTGAAAGTACACCTATTAAAAAAAAAATAACAGCCTCCTCCATATCCCCTCTAGCTGTCCTGTCCATCACCAAGATAGGTGCGTTTTCTGCCATTTTAGGTAGAAGTAATGTTCAACCAATTTGCTTCTAATTTAGACAAAGTAGTAGGAAAGTTTATCAAACAAACTCTACATATGAGCTCTATCTATTTTACAATACGTGTAATATGTATTCACAAAATGTCCATTTTCTATATGTGTGAACTTCACATCTTTTTTTTTTTTTAGTAAGTTTTAGTGCATGATGAGGTGGTGTTTACCTATAGGATCCACCATCTCTTGGACTGGGCACCATTGATGGTATTTATTGGGCCCCACGTTCTTAAGTAAATCTCAATATTGCTTCAAAAAGGTAGCTATGCATATACAGTTTACAGACAGAATGTTAACATATTAAGCAAGAGTGTGACAACTTATCAGTGCTAAATGTGCCATAAAAAAACCCAGCATGTAAAATTCTTAGCTTTGACAAGTGACAACATATCTGGCAAAATGCATTGTAAACCAAATGTAATTTTTAGCTGCAGTAAATTTTAGACAATCAAAATGATGTTAAAATGTGTGTGTTTCTTACAGTCTAGAGGCTGCTTATTCTGATGGAGGAAAACACTGACAGCATCCTTCATGATCACTGAAAGAACTGTTCTCCTTTCTCCTGCCCCACACTGATCTATCTGATCGGTGCAGTGCAGGGTAGAAAGTCACCAGGACTTGCACGGATGTTGCGCATCCTGTGTAGCTGAAAAAACTTCTGCAAGACTAGCCCTTGGACCTCTTTATGAAAAGAAGAACGACACTCCTGATATGTGAGGTGGCATGGATAGGGTCCCAATCAAACAAAGTTGTTGATTAGCCATTGAACCTTTCAGGTCATGTGATCAGTCACATTCCTGGAAGGAATTTCAAGATGTGGTAATGTATACGATGGATGAGTGTACATATATATATATATATATATATATATATATATATATAAGTGTTTGTGTGTGTGGAGCTGCATGAGTATATAAGAGAGCTGTTGGTGTATGTAAGAAAGCTGTGTACAAGTATGTAGCAAAACAGTGCGTGTATGTAACAGAGGTGTGAGTGCATACTTCAAAGCTGTAGAAAAGCTATATGTGTTAGAACTGTGTTTGTGTATGGAGGAGAGTTGTGTGTGTATTTCGGAAAATTGCGTGTGTGATAGTAGTAGAGTTGTGTGTATGCAGGAGAGATGTGTGTATGTAGGAAAGAGGGTGGAAACTTATCAATGCTATAGGACCTATGCAAGAACCTAACATGATCAAATTTGACTCATGACAATACAGCTTTAAAAAATGCATTGGCAGCAATTGTACCGATCATCTACTTTCAATGAATTATCAGCAAATTGGTGAAAGTACACCTATTAAAAAAAAAATAACAGCCTCCTCCATATCCCCTCTAGCTGTCCTGTCCATCACCAAGATAGGTGCGTTTTCTGCCATTTTAGGTAGAAGTAATGTTCAACCAATTTGCTTCTAATTTAGACAAAGTAGTAGGAAAGTTTATCAAACAAACTCTACATATGAGCTCTATCTATTTTACAATACGTGTAATATGTATTCACAAAATGTCCATTTTCTATATGTGTGAACTTCACATCTTTTTTTTTTTTTAGTAAGTTTTAGTGCATGATGAGGTGGTGTTTACCTATAGGATCCACCATCTCTTGGACTGGGCACCATTGATGGTATTTATTGGGCCCCACGTTCTTAAGTAAATCTCAATATTGCTTCAAAAAGGTAGCTATGCATATACAGTTTACAGACAGAATGTTAACATATTAAGCAAGAGTGTGACAACTTATCAGTGCTAAATGTGCCATAAAAAAACCCAGCATGTAAAATTCTTAGCTTTGACAAGTGACAACATATCTGGCAAAATGCATTGTAAACCAAATGTAATTTTTAGCTGCAGTAAATTTTAGACAATCAAAATGATGTTAAAATGTGTGTGTTTCTTACAGTCTAGAGGCTGCTTATTCTGATGGAGGAAAACACTGACAGCATCCTTCATGATCACTGAAAGAACTGTTCTCCTTTCTCCTGCCCCACACTGATCTATCTGATCGGTGCAGTGCAGGGGAGAAAGTCACCAGGACTTGCACGGATGTTGCGCATCCTGTGTAGCTGAAAAAACTTCTGCAAGACTAGCCCTTGGACCTCTTTATGAAAAGAAGAACGACACTCCTGATATGTGAGGTGGCATGGATAGGGTCCCAATCAAACAAAGTTGTTGATTAGCCATTGAACCTTTCAGGTCATGTGATCAGTCACATTCCTGGAAGGAATTTCAAGATGTGGTAATGTATACGATGGATGAGTGTACATATATATATATATATATATATATATATATATATATAAGTGTTTGTGTGTGTGGAGCTGCATGAGTATATAAGAGAGCTGTTGGTGTATGTAAGAAAGCTGTGTACAAGTATGTAGCAAAACAGTGCGTGTATGTAACAGAGGTGTGAGTGCATACTTCAAAGCTGTAGAAAAGCTATATGTGTTAGAACTGTGTTTGTGTATGGAGGAGAGTTGTGTGTGTATTTCGGAAAATTGCGTGTGTGATAGTAGTAGAGTTGTGTGTATGCAGGAGAGATGTGTGTATGTAGGAAAGAGGGTGGAAACTTATCAATGCTATAGGACCTATGCAAGAACCTAACATGATCAAATTTGACTCATGACAATACAGCTTTAAAAAATGCATTGGCAGCAATTGTACCGATCATCTACTTTCAATGAATTATCAGCAAATTGGTGAAAGTACACCTATTAAAAAAAAAATAACAGCCTCCTCCATATCCCCTCTAGCTGTCCTGTCCATCACCAAGATAGGTGCGTTTTCTGCCATTTTAGGTAGAAGTAATGTTCAACCAATTTGCTTCTAATTTAGACAAAGTAGTAGGAAAGTTTATCAAACAAACTCTACATATGAGCTCTATCTATTTTACAATACGTGTAATATGTATTCACAAAATGTCCATTTTCTATATGTGTGAACTTCACATCTTTTTTTTTTTTTAGTAAGTTTTAGTGCATGATGAGGTGGTGTTTACCTATAGGATCCACCATCTCTTGGACTGGGCACCATTGATGGTATTTATTGGGCCCCACGTTCTTAAGTAAATCTCAATATTGCTTCAAAAAGGTAGCTATGCATATACAGTTTACAGACAGAATGTTAACATATTAAGCAAGAGTGTGACAACTTATCAGTGCTAAATGTGCCATAAAAAAACCCAGCATGTAAAATTCTTAGCTTTGACAAGTGACAACATATCTGGCAAAATGCATTGTAAACCAAATGTAATTTTTAGCTGCAGTAAATTTTAGACAATCAAAATGATGTTAAAATGTGTGTGTTTCTTACAGTCTAGAGGCTGCTTATTCTGATGGAGGAAAACACTGACAGCATCCTTCATGATCACTGAAAGAACTGTTCTCCTTTCTCCTGCCCCACACTGATCTATCTGATCGGTGCAGTGCAGGGGAGAAAGTCACCAGGACTTGCACGGATGTTGCGCATCCTGTGTAGCTGAAAAAACTTCTGCAAGACTAGCCCTTGGACCTCTTTATGAAAAGAAGAACGACACTCCTGATATGTGAGGTGGCATGGATAGGGTCCCAATCAAACAAAGTTGTTGATTAGCCATTGAACCTTTCAGGTCATGTGATCAGTCACATTCCTGGAAGGAATTTCAAGATGTGGTAATGTATACGATGGATGAGTGTACATATATATATATATATATATATATATATATATATATAAGTGTTTGTGTGTGTGGAGCTGCATGAGTATATAAGAGAGCTGTTGGTGTATGTAAGAAAGCTGTGTACAAGTATGTAGCAAAACAGTGCGTGTATGTAACAGAGGTGTGAGTGCATACTTCAAAGCTGTAGAAAAGCTATATGTGTTAGAACTGTGTTTGTGTATGGAGGAGAGTTGTGTGTGTATTTCGGAAAATTGCGTGTGTGATAGTAGTAGAGTTGTGTGTATGCAGGAGAGATGTGTGTATGTAGGAAAGAGGGTGGAAACTTATCAATGCTATAGGACCTATGCAAGAACCTAACATGATCAAATTTGACTCATGACAATACAGCTTTAAAAAATGCATTGGCAGCAATTGTACCGATCATCTACTTTCAATGAATTATCAGCAAATTGGTGAAAGTACACCTATTAAAAAAAAAATAACAGCCTCCTCCATATCCCCTCTAGCTGTCCTGTCCATCACCAAGATAGGTGCGTTTTCTGCCATTTTAGGTAGAAGTAATGTTCAACCAATTTGCTTCTAATTTAGACAAAGTAGTAGGAAAGTTTATCAAACAAACTCTACATATGAGCTCTATCTATTTTACAATACGTGTAATATGTATTCACAAAATGTCCATTTTCTATATGTGTGAACTTCACATCTTTTTTTTTTTTTAGTAAGTTTTAGTGCATGATGAGGTGGTGTTTACCTATAGGATCCACCATCTCTTGGACTGGGCACCATTGATGGTATTTATTGGGCCCCACGTTCTTAAGTAAATCTCAATATTGCTTCAAAAAGGTAGCTATGCATATACAGTTTACAGACAGAATGTTAACATATTAAGCAAGAGTGTGACAACTTATCAGTGCTAAATGTGCCATAAAAAAACCCAGCATGTAAAATTCTTAGCTTTGACAAGTGACAACATATCTGGCAAAATGCATTGTAAACCAAATGTAATTTTTAGCTGCAGTAAATTTTAGACAATCAAAATGATGTTAAAATGTGTGTGTTTCTTACAGTCTAGAGGCTGCTTATTCTGATGGAGGAAAACACTGACAGCATCCTTCATGATCACTGAAAGAACTGTTCTCCTTTCTCCTGCCCCACACTGATCTATCTGATCGGTGCAGTGCAGGGGAGAAAGTCACCAGGACTTGCACGGATGTTGCGCATCCTGTGTAGCTGAAAAAACTTCTGCAAGACTAGCCCTTGGACCTCTTTATGAAAAGAAGAACGACACTCCTGATATGTGAGGTGGCATGGATAGGGTCCCAATCAAACAAAGTTGTTGATTAGCCATTGAACCTTTCAGGTCATGTGATCAGTCACATTCCTGGAAGGAATTTCAAGATGTGGTAATGTATACGATGGATGAGTGTACATATATATATATATATATATATATATATATATATATATAAGTGTTTGTGTGTGTGGAGCTGCATGAGTATATAAGAGAGCTGTTGGTGTATGTAAGAAAGCTGTGTACAAGTATGTAGCAAAACAGTGCGTGTATGTAACAGAGGTGTGAGTGCATACTTCAAAGCTGTAGAAAAGCTATATGTGTTAGAACTGTGTTTGTGTATGGAGGAGAGTTGTGTGTGTATTTCGGAAAATTGCGTGTGTGATAGTAGTAGAGTTGTGTGTATGCAGGAGAGATGTGTGTATGTAGGAAAGAGGGTGGAAACTTATCAATGCTATAGGACCTATGCAAGAACCTAACATGATCAAATTTGACTCATGACAATACAGCTTTAAAAAATGCATTGGCAGCAATTGTACCGATCATCTACTTTCAATGAATTATCAGCAAATTGGTGAAAGTACACCTATTAAAAAAAAAATAACAGCCTCCTCCATATCCCCTCTAGCTGTCCTGTCCATCACCAAGATAGGTGCGTTTTCTGCCATTTTAGGTAGAAGTAATGTTCAACCAATTTGCTTCTAATTTAGACAAAGTAGTAGGAAAGTTTATCAAACAAACTCTACATATGAGCTCTATCTATTTTACAATACGTGTAATATGTATTCACAAAATGTCCATTTTCTATATGTGTGAACTTCACATCTTTTTTTTTTTTTAGTAAGTTTTAGTGCATGATGAGGTGGTGTTTACCTATAGGATCCACCATCTCTTGGACTGGGCACCATTGATGGTATTTATTGGGCCCCACGTTCTTAAGTAAATCTCAATATTGCTTCAAAAAGGTAGCTATGCATATACAGTTTACAGACAGAATGTTAACATATTAAGCAAGAGTGTGACAACTTATCAGTGCTAAATGTGCCATAAAAAAACCCAGCATGTAAAATTCTTAGCTTTGACAAGTGACAACATATCTGGCAAAATGCATTGTAAACCAAATGTAATTTTTAGCTGCAGTAAATTTTAGACAATCAAAATGATGTTAAAATGTGTGTGTTTCTTACAGTCTAGAGGCTGCTTATTCTGATGGAGGAAAACACTGACAGCATCCTTCATGATCACTGAAAGAACTGTTCTCCTTTCTCCTGCCCCACACTGATCTATCTGATCGGTGCAGTGCAGGGGAGAAAGTCACCAGGACTTGCACGGATGTTGCGCATCCTGTGTAGCTGAAAAAACTTCTGCAAGACTAGCCCTTGGACCTCTTTATGAAAAGAAGAACGACACTCCTGATATGTGAGGTGGCATGGATAGGGTCCCAATCAAACAAAGTTGTTGATTAGCCATTGAACCTTTCAGGTCATGTGATCAGTCACATTCCTGGAAGGAATTTCAAGATGTGGTAATGTATACGATGGATGAGTGTACATATATATATATATATATATATATATATATATAAGTGTTTGTGTGTGTGGAGCTGCATGAGTATATAAGAGAGCTGTTGGTGTATGTAAGAAAGCTGTGTACAAGTATGTAGCAAAACAGTGCGTGTATGTAACAGAGGTGTGAGTGCATACTTCAAAGCTGTAGAAAAGCTATATGTGTTAGAACTGTGTTTGTGTATGGAGGAGAGTTGTGTGTGTATTTCGGAAAATTGCGTGTGTGATAGTAGTAGAGTTGTGTGTATGCAGGAGAGATGTGTGTATGTAGGAAAGAGGGTGGAAACTTATCAATGCTATAGGACCTATGCAAGAACCTAACATGATCAAATTTGACTCATGACAATACAGCTTTAAAAAATGCATTGGCAGCAATTGTACCGATCATCTACTTTCAATGAATTATCAGCAAATTGGTGAAAGTACACCTATTAAAAAAAAAATAACAGCCTCCTCCATATCCCCTCTAGCTGTCCTGTCCATCACCAAGATAGGTGCGTTTTCTGCCATTTTAGGTAGAAGTAATGTTCAACCAATTTGCTTCTAATTTAGACAAAGTAGTAGGAAAGTTTATCAAACAAACTCTACATATGAGCTCTATCTATTTTACAATACGTGTAATATGTATTCACAAAATGTCCATTTTCTATATGTGTGAACTTCACATCTTTTTTTTTTTTTAGTAAGTTTTAGTGCATGATGAGGTGGTGTTTACCTATAGGATCCACCATCTCTTGGACTGGGCACCATTGATGGTATTTATTGGGCCCCACGTTCTTAAGTAAATCTCAATATTGCTTCAAAAAGGTAGCTATGCATATACAGTTTACAGACAGAATGTTAACATATTAAGCAAGAGTGTGACAACTTATCAGTGCTAAATGTGCCATAAAAAAACCCAGCATGTAAAATTCTTAGCTTTGACAAGTGACAACATATCTGGCAAAATGCATTGTAAACCAAATGTAATTTTTAGCTGCAGTAAATTTTAGACAATCAAAATGATGTTAAAATGTGTGTGTTTCTTACAGTCTAGAGGCTGCTTATTCTGATGGAGGAAAACACTGACAGCATCCTTCATGATCACTGAAAGAACTGTTCTCCTTTCTCCTGCCCCACACTGATCTATCTGATCGGTGCAGTGCAGGGGAGAAAGTCACCAGGACTTGCACGGATGTTGCGCATCCTGTGTAGCTGAAAAAACTTCTGCAAGACTAGCCCTTGGACCTCTTTATGAAAAGAAGAACGACACTCCTGATATGTGAGGTGGCATGGATAGGGTCCCAATCAAACAAAGTTGTTGATTAGCCATTGAACCTTTCAGGTCATGTGATCAGTCACATTCCTGGAAGGAATTTCAAGATGTGGTAATGTATACGATGGATGAGTGTACATATATATATATATATATATATATATATATATATATATATATATATATAAGTGTTTGTGTGTGTGGAGCTGCATGAGTATATAAGAGAGCTGTTGGTGTATGTAAGAAAGCTGTGTACAAGTATGTAGCAAAACAGTGCGTGTATGTAACAGAGGTGTGAGTGCATACTTCAAAGCTGTAGAAAAGCTATATGTTTTAGAACTGTGTTTGTGTATGGAGGAGAGTTGTGTGTGTATTTCGGAAAATTGCGTGTGTGATAGTAGTAGAGTTGTGTGTATGCAGGAGAGATGTGTGTATGTAGGAAAGAGGGTGGAAACTTATCAATGCTATAGGACCTATGCAAGAACCTAACATGATCAAATTTGACTCATGACAATACAGCTTTAAAAAATGCATTGGCAGCAATTGTACCGATCATCTACTTTCAATTAATTATCAGTAAATTGGTGAAAGTACACCTATTAAAAAAAAAATAACAGCCTCCTCCATATCCCCTCTAGCTGTCCTGTCCATCACCAAGATAGGTGCGTTTTCTGCCATTTTAGGTAGAAGTAATGTTCAACCAATTTGCTTCTAATTTAGACAAAGTAGTAGGAAAGTTTATCAAACAAACTCTACATATGAGCTCTATCTATTTTACAATACGTGTAATATGTATTCACAAAATGTCCATTTTCTATATGTGTGAACTTCACATCTTTTTTTTTTTTAGTAAGTTTTAGTGCATGATGAGGTGGTGTTTACCTATAGGATCCACCATCTCTTGGACTGGGCACCATTGATGGTATTTATTGGGCCCCACGTTCTTAAGTAAATCTCAATATTGCTTCAAAAAGGTAGCTATGCATATACAGTTTACAGACAGAATGTTAACATATTAAGCAAGAGTGTGACAACTTATCAGTGCTAAATGTGCCATAAAAAAACCCAGCATGTAAAATTCTTAGCTTTGACAAGTGACAACATATCTGGCAAAATGCATTGTAAACCAAATGTAATTTTTAGCTGCAGTAAATTTTAGACAATCAAAATGATGTTAAAATGTGTGTGTTTCTTACAGTCTAGAGGCTGCTTATTCTGATGGAGGAAAACACTGACAGCATCCTTCATGATCACTGAAAGAACTGTTCTCCTTTCTCCTGCCCCACACTGATCTATCTGATCGGTGCAGTGCAGGGGAGAAAGTCACCAGGACTTGCACGGATGTTGCGCATCCTGTGTAGCTGAAAAAACTTCTGCAAGACTAGCCCTTGGACCTCTTTATGAAAAGAAGAACGACACTCCTGATATGTGAGGTGGCATGGATAGGGTCCCAATCAAACAAAGTTGTTGATTAGCCATTGAACCTTTCAGGTCATGTGATCAGTCACATTCCTGGAAGGAATTTCAAGATGTGGTAATGTATACGATGGATGAGTGTACATATATATATATATATATATATATATATATAAGTGTTTGTGTGTGTGGAGCTGCATGAGTATATAAGAGAGCTGTTGGTGTATGTAAGAAAGCTGTGTACAAGTATGTAGCAAAACAGTGCGTGTATGTAACAGAGGTGTGAGTGCATACTTCAAAGCTGTAGAAAAGCTATATGTGTTAGAACTGTGTTTGTGTATGGAGGAGAGTTGTGTGTGTATTTCGGAAAATTGCGTGTGTGATAGTAGTAGAGTTGTGTGTATGCAGGAGAGATGTGTGTATGTAGGAAAGAGGGTGGAAACTTATCAATGCTATAGGACCTATGCAAGAACCTAACATGATCAAATTTGACTCATGACAATACAGCTTTAAAAAATGCATTGGCAGCAATTGTACCGATCATCTACTTTCAATGAATTGTCAGCAAATTGGTGAAAGTACACCTATTAAAAAAAAAATAACAGCCTCCTCCATATCCCCTCTAGCTGTCCTGTCCATCACCAAGATAGGTGCGTTTTCTGCCATTTTAGGTAGAAGTAATGTTCAACCAATTTGCTTCTAATTTAGACAAAGTAGTAGGAAAGTTTATCAAACAAACTCTACATATGAGCTCTATCTATTTTACAATACGTGTAATATGTATTCACAAAATGTCCATTTTCTATATGTGTGAACTTCACATCTTTTTTTTTTTTTAGTAAGTTTAGTGCATGATGAGGTGGTGTTTACCTATAGGATCCACCATCTCTTGGACTGGGCACCATTGATGGTATTTATTGGGCCCCACGTTCTTAAGTAAATCTCAATATTGCTTCAAAAAGGTAGCTATGCATATACAGTTTACAGACAGAATGTTAACATATTAAGCAAGAGTGTGACAACTTATCAGTGCTAAATGTGCCATAAAAAAACCCAGCATGTAAATTCTTAGCTTTGACAAGTGACAACATATCTGGCAAATGCATTGTAAACCAAATGTAATTTTTAGCTGCAGTAAATTTTAGACAATCAAAATGATGTTAAAATGTGTGTGTTTCTTACAGTCTAGAGGCTGCTTATTCTGATGGAGGAAAACACTGACAGCATCCTTCATGATCACTGAAAGAACTGTTCTCCTTTCTCCTGCCCCACACTGATCTATCTGATCGGTGCAGTGCAGGGGAGAAAGTCACCAGGACTTGCACGGATGTTGCGCATCCTGTGTAGCTGAAAAAACTTCTGCAAGACTAGCCCTTTGACCTCTTTATGAAAAGAAGAACGACACTCCTGATATGTGAGGTGGCATGGATAGGGTCCCAATCAAACAAAGTTGTTGATTAGCCATTGAACCTTTCAGGTCATGTGATCAGTCACATTCCTGGAAGGAATTCAAGATGTGGTAATGTATACGATGGATGAGTGTACATATATATATATATATATATGTATATATATATATATATATATAAGTGTTTGTGTGTGTGGAGCTGCATGAGTATATAAGAGAGCTGTTGGTGTATGTAAGAAAGCTGTGTACAAGTATGTAGCAAAACAGTGCGTGTATGTAACAGAGGTGTGAGTGCATACTTCAAAGCTGTAGAAAAGCTATATGTGTTAGAACTGTGTTTGTGTATGGAGGAGAGTTGTGTGTGTATTTCGGAAAATTGCGTGTGTGATAGTAGTAGAGTTGTGTGTATGCAGGAGAGATGTGTGTATGTAGGAAAGAGGGTGGAACTTATCAATGCTATAGGACCTATGCAAGACCTAACATGATCAAATTTGACTCATGACAATACAGCTTTAAAAAATGCATTGGCAGCAATTGTACCGATCATCTACTTTCAATTAATTATCAGTAAATTGGTGAAAGTACACCTATTAAAAAAAAAATAACAGCCTCCTCCATATCCCCTCTAGCTGTCCTGTCCATCACCAAGATAGGTGCGTTTTCTGCCATTTTAGGTAGAAGTAATGTTCAACCAATTTGCTTCTAATTTAGACAAAGTAGTAGGAAAGTTTATCAAACAAACTCTACATATGAGCTCTATCTATTTTACAATACGTGTAATATGTATTCCCAAAATGTCCATTTTCTATATGTGTGAACTTCACATCTTTTTTTTTTTTAGTAAGTTTTAGTGCATGATGAGGTGGTGTTTACCTATAGGATCCACCATCTCTTGGACTGGGCACCATTGATGGTATTTATTGGGCCCCACGTTCTTAAGTAAATCTCAATATTGCTTCAAAAAGGTAGCTATGCATATACAGTTTACAGACAGAATGTTAACATATTAAGCAAGAGTGTGACAACTTATCAGTGCTAAATGTGCCATAAAAAAACCCAGCATGTAAATTCTTAGCTTTGACAAGTGACAACATATCTGGCAAAATGCATTGTAAACCAAATGTAATTTTTAGCTGCAGTAAATTTTAGACAATCAAAATGATGTTAAAATGTGTGTGTTTCTTACAGTCTAGAGGCTGCTTATTCTGATGGAGGAAAACACTGACAGCATCCTTCATGATCACTGAAAGAACTGTTCTCCTTTCTCCTGCCCCACACTGATCTATCTGATCGGTGCAGTGCAGGGGAGAAAGTCACCAGGACTTGCACGGATGTTGCGCATCCTGTGTAGCTGAAAAACTTCTGCAAGACTAGCCCTTGGACCTCTTTATGAAAAGAAGAACGACACTCCTGATATGTGAGGTGGCATGGATAGGGTCCCAATCAACAAAGTTGTTGATTAGCCATTGAACCTTTCAGGTCATGTGATCAGTCACATTCCTGGAAGGAATTTCAAGATGTGGTAATGTATACGATGGATGAGTGTACATATATATATATATATATATATATATATATATATATATATATAAGTGTTTGTGTGTGTGGAGCTGCATGAGTATATAAGAGAGCTGTTGGTGGTCTGTAAGAAAGCTGTGTACAAGTATGTAGCAAAACAGTGCGTGTATGTAACAGAGGTGTGAGTGCATACTTTCAAAGCTGTAGAAAAGCTATATGTGTTAGAACTGTGTTTGTGTATGGAGGAGAGTTGTGTGTGTATTTCGGAAAATTGCGTGTGTGATAGTAGTAGAGTTGTGTGTATGCAGGAGAGATGTGTGTATGTAGGAAAGAGGGTGGAAACTTATCAATGCTATAGACCTATGCAAGAACCTAACATGATCAAATTTGACTCATGACAATACAGCTTTTAAAAAATGCATTGGCAGCAATTGTACCGATCATCTACTTTCAATTAATTATCAGTAAATTGGTGAAAGTACACCTATTAAAAAAAAAATAACAGCCTCCTCCATATCCCCTCTAGCTGTCCTGTCCATCACCAAGATAGGTGCGTTTTCTGCCATTTTAGGTAGAAGTAATGTTCAACCAATTTGCTTCTAATTTAGACAAAGTAGTAGGAAAGTTTATCAAACAAACTCTACATATGAGCTCTATCTATTTTACAATACGTGTAATATGTATTCACAAAATGTCCATTTTCTATATGTGTGAACTTCACATCTTTTTTTTTTTTAGTAAGTTTTAGTGCATGATGAGGTGGTGTTTACCTATAGGATCCACCATCTCTTGGACTGGGCACCATTGATGGTATTTATTGGGCCCCACGTTCTTAAGTAAATCTCAATATTGCTTCAAAAAGGTAGCTATGCATATACAGTTTACAGACAGAATGTTAACATATTAAGCAAGAGTGTGACAACTTATCAGTGCTAAATGTGCCATAAAAAAACCCAGCATGTAAAATTCTTAGCTTTGACAAGTGACAACATATCTGGCAAAATGCATTGTAAACCAAATGTAATTTTTAGCTGCAGTAAATTTTAGACAATCAAAATGATGTTAAAATGTGTGTGTTTCTTACAGTCTAGAGGCTGCTTATTCTGATGGAGGAAAACACTGACAGCATCCTTCATGATCACTGAAAGAACTGTTCTCCTTTCTCCTGCCCCACACTGATCTATCTGATCGGTGCAGTGCAGGGGAGAAAGTCACCAGGACTTGCACGGATGTTGCGCATCCTGTGTAGCTGAAAAACTTCTGCAAGACTAGCCCTTGGACCTCTTTATGAAAAGAAGAACGACACTCCTGATATGTGAGGTGGCATGGATAGGGTCCCAATCAAACAAAGTTGTTGATTAGCCATTGAACCTTTCAGGTCATGTGATCAGTCACATTCCTGGAA